>NC_050577.1:230167790-230486957 GCF_011100635.1 Trichosurus vulpecula | reverse complement strand
CCTGGTCAAGTCATTTAAGCTCTCAATGTTCTAGCTAGCTCTCCAAGACTCTTAAGAGGAGGTCTTGACCTTCAATGATAGAGGAAGTTGCCCAATCCTGGAGCCTCCCTCTACCAACCAATGAAATCATAAGTTCTGGTTCTCTTCCTATCCTATGATGTCTCCTCTGGTTGAGCATAGCACTAGGGCCAGTGGGATATTATTGGACAGAGAGATTCTTTGTAAGAAAAAAACTTTTTAACAAAGCTATCCAGCAAGGATCCATTCTAACTCAAGAAGAACTGAGCCCTCTTTCACTGGAAGTGTTCAAGCAGGATCTGTTAAGGATGTTGTAGAAGACATTATTGTGTTGGAAGGGAGTTTAGAATGTATGACCCTATGCCAAGATTCTCTAAGTTATAAAAATGGAGCATCAAAGAATCAGAGTTTTAGAGCTAAGAGGCACCTTAGAGAGCCTCCAGCCCAGCTCTCCATTTTACAGGTGAAAAAACTGAGTCCTGAAAAGTCAGAATTTGACCAAAGTCCCCCAGGTAGTAAGTGGCGGCCTCTGACTCCCCAACCAGCTCTCTTTGTAGGGCACAATTAAGAGGACTTAGTCCAAATGCTATACTCTTTCAACTAGTCATCTTTCTCTGTATAAATGGATCATATTATTATTCAGATATTTGGACAAACCTGAGGGAGGACTGCAGACACAGCAGGCTCAAACTTCTTTGGGGTTCATGTCTTTTTATTTGCATATTTTCCAGGAATGAGTTGGGCATTTGTGCCATCTTTTTTTTTTTTAGTTTAAAAAATAAATAAATAAAATTCTGTGATAAGATTAAAAGTACTTTTAAAACCAGAGCACCTTAACAGGAAAAATATATTTCTTTTTAGGGACAACCCCTCCCCCAACATTTACACCTTCTTATCTGTGAAAAAGTCTAAAAGCAGTTTCCCAAGAGAAATATATTCAAGATGTTTGGACATTTTAAAGGGCCAAAATAAAATACGTCTGTAGCCTCATGTTTGTAGGAATTGGTTAACTCCTGAAAATATTGCTACCGTATGGAGCCTCAACAGTAGAGTTGATAGACTTGGGTTGTTACATGTTTTCAGAGAAAATGTTGTTATCATGATCATGTTGGTTTGTGTCATGGAAACTAATGCATTATGGTGTGTTTCTAGTTCATAGGCAGAGTGCTATATATTTCCCTTTGGACAGAGGAGACCTGGGTATTGTTTTCACTACCTTCATGTTACTATTTACCCTTGTGTGCATTCAGTGTTTCAGAGAATCTCAAAGATCTAAAGTACCTAAAGCCATCTTTCACCTCTAGGTCACCTTCTTTGCTCTGTGCTTAGAATTTAAAACTTTTTAACCTCAAATTTCTTTCTTGGCCTTACTCCTTAACTTTATTCATCTTTTGGGTTTATCAGAGTTATTTCAATTTCTGTGCAGTCCAGATCCTTTTTGTACACTGTCTTCTGTATAAGACTTTATTTCTGTAATGATGAAAAGAAGCACAAGAAAAATCCTGAATTGAGAGTCAAATGTGTTTAAAATTCACTTCTGCCATATATTAGCAGAGTGACCCTGGGAAAGTTACTTCCTCTCCTTGGGCATCTTTCATCCATAAGATGAGGGGGATGGACAGAAGTAGGGGGTTCTTGACTTGGAGTCTGTGAACTGGTGTGTATGTGTGTGTGTGTGTTTTTAAATTATGTTTCAATAGCTGTATTTCAATAGAATTGGTTTCCACATTTCACTGGTTCTAGTTTGGCCACAGTTGGGGATAAACAGAGATCCCAGGACTGGATTAAGGGGAGGGGCTTAAATGAACTAGTGAATATGAATACCTTTTAAATAATCTAAAGTGATATTGACAAAGTGTGTGTGTGTGTGTGTGTGTGTGTGTGTGTGTGTGTGTGTGTGTGAGAAAGCGGTTTGTATCCACATATTTCTGAAATGGGATACCATTAGTTATTTCTAGTAATAAGAAGTAGACACCTAACTCCTTAATAGCTGAGACACTGTACTGAAACAGAAGGGAGTATAGTGAAATTTAAAGAGTGTAGAATGTGGAATAAAAGGCCATGGGTTCAAACCAGAGGTGTTGTTACACTCACATGAGAAAATGGATACAAATAAAGCACTTTGTAAACCCTAAAGACTTATATAAATGTGAGGTATTATTTTTATGAACCTACATTTACTAGTCCGCTAGCCTGGTGATGATTTTATTCTCTGAGCATCTACTTGCGGAGAAGTTAAACATATATTGACTTAGAAAACTACAAATTGACATTATCTATGTTGTATTTTATTTTTCTTTATTTTGTTAAACATTTGCCAATTACATTTTAGTCTGGTTCTGGCCTGCACTCTGGTTTCTGAAAGAGGCTGGCAGTGAGTTTGACAACTCCGGCCTACTTCACACTCCTGCTGAGCTCCAGCAATGTTTATAGAGCAATGAAAGGGTATGATAGTAAATGTTTAACAACCAGGCTATATTGACATTATTAACACTTTCTTAAGTCTGGACAATCAGTAACAAATCAATCCCTAATTTGTAGCAGTTGCTGATTTCTGAGGTATAAATGGTCACACTGAAAATTTAACTATTGACCTTTGCTTTTAAGTGCTTAAACTGCATGTTACCTCTTGAGTGACCTTGGACAAATCACATGACTTTCCCACAATTTGTTCACTGGTGAGATAACGTGTTTCAATTCTGACCTCTAGGGTTCTTTTCATTTGTAACTCTGTGATAACATAACACCTTTAAAACTTTACTTCTACTGGAAAACAAAAGAAGCAAACGAGTTCACTTTTAATTCCTGAAATCTGTTGTCAGGAACCAAGTGACCCTGGTTGGTCTTAGGCATGTAGCATGATGTCTGATTACAAGCCAGAAGAAAAATCACTCAGATCTAGTCAGAGGAACTGTGTGTGTGTGTGTGTGTGTGACAGAGTAATGGCGTTAACAGTTCCCCTTGTTAGTCTGAGACACATCCGCCAGTGGTTGCTGGCACTGATCATCATGTCCTGTTTAGAAGAGAATGCATATCATAGAGTGAGCCTAAATTAAAATAACATTGCCCAAGATGCCGCAAAGATTAGCTGAGTGTAAAAATCTCAGCTAGGAATGGGGCAGCTTTATTGAATTTAAAGCATAGTCTTCAGTAATTAAGCAATCAAAAACATGTAGTATTCTAAAAATAACACTCTATGACTGATCTAATCCATTAGGACAACGATTGAAAGAGCAGCTTGCCAATAAATGATGAAATCCATTTTCTCTAGCTAACTGACCTATGGAGTCGGTTAAGTAGCTCTCTGTCTTCCCTGAGTGCTAGAGTGTCACAGGAACTTTTAATTTATCAGTCAATCAATAAGCATTTATTAAGCATCTACTGCATACCTGATATAGTATTAGGCAAGGGGATACAAGGCAACAATGAACTAATATTTTTTCCTCAAGGAACTTAGATTCTACTAGAAGCATCATTAAGCATACTTTCTATAATAACGAATGATAATTAATGTAGAAAGTGTGGCCCTGACATGAGCATTGGAAGAAGACGGTTGTCAGGGAAGGATGAATTATCTGCCAAATCCAATGTGGGGAAATTACACACACACACACACACACACACACACACACACACACAGAGAATAAGATATATATGTATATATGTGTGTGTGTATATATATGTATGTATGTATATACATATACATATATATATAGATATATATATATAGATATACTTGAATTTCTGGTTATACTGACTTTAAAAATCTGCACATCAAACACAGAAAACAGTCTCAATTGATAACGGTCTATTGTAGTCAGTTAACCTGTCCTCTCTTAAAATATTTTGTATTTATTTTACATATTTTTGTATTTATCTGTGCACAGGTGAAATAGCTGGGGTACTATTTAGGTGACACTGTACAAGCTAGGTATTATTATTATTATCATGCTGTATGTCCCTTTAGAATGTAAACTCCCTGAAGGTCAGGACTGTTTTGTTTTTGTTTGTATATAGTACACCTAGTACTGGGGGCACATAGATGTCGCCGTAGTGCGTGGACTTATCTTCCCGAGTTCCAGTTTGGCTTCTGACATTTACTGACTGTGACCTTGGGCAAGTCACTTAAACCCTGTTTGCCTCAGTTTCCTCATTTGGCAAATAAGCTTGAGAAGGAAATGGCAAACCTCGCCAGTATGTTTGCAAGAAAACCCCAAATGTCGTCGTGAAGAGTGGACATGACTAAAAATGAATGAGCAACAAAATAATACCTAATAGAGTTCTGGACACATAGTATAGGCACTTGATTATTTTCTAGCTTAAATCTGAATGTATATCTTAGATGGTAGCAACTTGTCCAGCTACCTTACCTTACTTCCCTAAACAAGCTTTATCTCAGCTTTTTGGTAAACATATTCCAGGCCTCATTTCTTTCCTTCATTTAAACATTTATCTGGTGGCACAATAGAAAGGGTAGCAACCCTGGAGCCAGGAGGATCTGAATTAAAATCCAGTCTTGGACTATCTGTGTGACCCTAGGCAAGTCACCTAACCCAGATTGCCTCCAAAAACAAACAAACAACAATAACAAAAAAACCCAAACAAAAAAAGTTTATCTGGGGGTATGCTAGAGCTGGCCCAAACCCATCAGGAGAGTTCATTGTAAAAGTTTCAATGTGAGCATTTCCACCTGGCAAATCACCAAAATCAAGGCTTAACTCCTCATTTTGTTGATTGTGGAGACTTAAGAAAGTGATGGAGAAAATATTAATACTACAGATTAAGCTCAGAAGTGTATCCCATGTGCGTTTTCTTTCAGAGAGACAGTTGTTAAATATTTACCAGCACACCCCTGAACCTATCCGTTATATTTTCACTTTAAATTTTCCATTCCACCTACACTCTATGTTTGTTCATCTGCCCTCACATTTGAATAGTTTTGGGGGTAGGGGAGAGCTTGATTGTGTTCAATTTGATGAAATTCACCAATTTTTTTTTTTAATCAAATACGTACTCTGTGTCAGGCCTTTTGCTAGGTGCTGGGGGTACAAAAACCAAAAACGGAATGCTTCTAGCCCTCAGGAAAATTGTATTGTTCTTGTGCTTATTTATTAATCCAGTTTGAATTCTTCACTTTTCCATTTTAATAAGTTTCATCTATAAAATTCTTGGACAAAGAGTTCCATAGCAAGTCACCCTTCATGCATAATTGTATGTAAACTTTATTATCATTTTTATGTTCTTCTCAGAATGCTTCTGTGATTTTTCTATTTTGCTTTACTGTTTCAGATTTGTAATATTTTAAACATTTCTTTCGTCTGATCCTTCTAACTTCAGTTACACTTTACAGCATATTCAATAAATCATAAAACAAATGTCTGGAAAATGTACACTTTGTAAGGGTTCTAGGAGCTCTGTCTTGAAGGTGATAGAGTACCCAAGATAATGAAAAAAGGCTAAGATTTATTCAGCCAAGTGCCTGTGATAACTAAGACCTTTACAGAGTACACTAGTCTTGTGCTGGGAATATTTTCTAACAGGGCATGCCCCTCAGAGGAGCTGGTTTAGAAAACTAGGAAAATTGCTCACTCATATTTTGTCTAGAAAGCCATATTTTAAAACCCCCTTTGACCTCAAAGGATATGAATGGATCATTGATACACGAAATTCCCCACACTAGTGAAATCACAGGTTGAGGACTTCCCCCCAACCCCACAAAAAATGTTTTCTGTATCTTTTATATTTCTTTAAAAATACTAGTGTAAAAGGTGTACTGGAAAGAACATCAGATTGGATTTAGAGTCTGTGAATTCTTTTTTTAAAATTTTTTTTTGAGGGGGTAAGGCAGGGCAATTGAGGTTAAGGGACTTGCCCAAGGTCGCACAGCTAGTAAGTGTGTCAAGTGTCTGAGGTCATATTTGAACTCAGGTCCTCCTGACTCCAGGGCCAGTGTTACTCACTGAGCCACCTAGCTGCCCCAAGAGTCTGTGAATTCTGACTCCCATTGTGTGACCTTAGTGAAGTCACTAAACTTCTTTAAAACTCAGTTTCCTTTTCTGTAAAATGAAATGTAGATGACTTCATAGGTCCCTGCTCTAAATCTATGATTTTAGCTTCCTGAGGCTGAATCAGTTGAATTCTGTATTTCACAGGGTCAAATTCACAGCCTTTTGGGTTCTGTTAGAGTAAAATGATTTTGATGCAAGTATTGAATACTAAGCATTTTTCAATCATTGCTCAATAAGAAAATGGCCAGCAATGGGACAGGGACAAAACTAATTCAGTTACAGAAAAGCTAAAGATACAAGAAAGCAATATTAGGAGCAAAACTTCACAAATATATTTATGTATTTCTTTTTTTCTATATTCCAGATTCAAAACAATATGTGGGCAGGAAATGCAACTGGTGGCTCTGTGGTTACCTCCTGCATGTTGCCACGTGACACGTCTTCCTGCATGACGCCATATTCTCACTCGCCTCGGACAGATTCCGGTTACACGGGGTTTTCAAACCACCAGAATCAGTTTGGCCATGTTCCCCTCAACAATTTTTTCACTGACTCTCTCCTCTCTGGGGCCACCAATGGACATGCATTCGAAACAAAGCCAGAGTTTGAAAGGAGGTCTTCCAGCATCGCCGTCCTTCGAATGAAGGCCAAAGAGCACACCGCCAATATTTCATGGGCCATGTAATATACAGTACCCCTTTATTTTTCTTTTCATAGCAAAGCAAAAAAAGGCAAAACATTCTTCTTTCTCATATTTAAAGGATGCAACAGTAAGCTGCTGTGTGGGGGGAGATTGTGAAAGGTCAGGCTAGATGGGGAGGCCAGCTTACAATAAATACTAATATTATTTAACAATAAAATCTAAGAACGAATCTGTAGAGGGACTAAATTGGTTTACCATGCACAGATCTCAACCAACCCTGCTTAGTGGTAAAACCTTTTCTATTGTACCAGTCGATGAAATATGATCATAAAACCTGCTAAAAGAATAAATGCATTAAACAAATACCTTTGCTAGAGATTGATTTATGTGACTGCTTCATACCAAGGAATTCCCTATAAATTAATACCTGATAGAGGAGGAGGAAATCCACTGGGGAAAATTTCAGTGTAGCAAGTAAATACTGAAGTAGGGTGTTCGGAGAACTGAACGCATGTCTGCTCTCCAGGTTCCCCATCCCAGTGGGCATAACTCCTCCTTGCTGACACTTTGATATTCAGATTTTCAAAGAGGCTTTTAGATCTCTCTGTTTTAGGACCTTTCCACTGTATGAAAAATTACTACTCAAAAATGAGCAACATTTGCATGCAACTTGAGGGCAGCAGAATGAACCTATCTGGTCAAGGGTGATAAATGAAATATGCTGGTACTGAATTCACATGTAATTCAAAGGCTAATTTTTCTAAATGCCATCTTTCTGGGGACCAAATGGTTGGATTACTTCAGATGGAGGAAAAAAGCCTACCTGATTAGGGATTTCAAATAAATAAATAGCATAAATAAGAAAGTAAACCTTTTTATTAAAGCGGTTGATATTCAGTGCCCTGTGTCTATTTAATGGAATATATGTATACATATATGAATGTATGTATATATGTACATAACCACAAAAATATGTCCATTCATATCTATATGTTTCCTCTTGGATTTCTCCTACCTTTGGCTCTCAAGTCACCATTCTTTCACATAAGGAATGAAAATGTCCGAAAAAGACTTACTTGAATTCCTGTTGGGGAAAAAAAAGGGAAGAAAAATAACTTTGCATCTGGAAAATTGCTAACTCCTTTGATTTACTTCTCCTCCCTTTCCCCTGTCACATTCCAAGTTCCTTCAGATGAGTGAAATGTCAGCCTCCTTGAAAGTAACAGTCAGTCTCCCAAGTTCATAAAGGCAAAGTAAATTAATTGAATTGAAGTGGACTTCAATGGCTGTGATTAGCACAGGATACAGTTTTCCATGTGCCTCTTGAATCTTCTTGCTAGTTTCACTAGCTTTGAGGGGCATGGGGGTGGGGTGGTGGAGGGAGGAAGGGGAAGGAGCCCTTTTCCTTCTGATAGGACAAGAAGGAATAAAATTAGAAAGATTAAATTCCAGAGAAATAATATTTTAGTCCTGCAATGCCCCTTCTTCTCTAGGAAAATATTTGTAATAAATAGACATGACTTTTTGTAATAAAATTTTAAATCAAACAGATGATAGAGATGAAGGACATCCTAAACCAACATGCCCTGACTTCATAATAAACTTTTGTCTTTATTGCTCTGGGTGTTCATGTTTTCTTCTCTGTGTTACCCCAAAATGAACTTCTTAACTTTTGCCCTGGGAATCAAGAGTAAGAAAATCTTTTCTCATGTCTAACTTTTTTTAAAGGATGTTTTTAGAGTGTTTTGTGATTTAAAAGAAAGTTTTTTTTCTGGGTACATGATTAGAAAAAAATGTGAGAAAGTGTTACTCTAGAAATTGAGCTGAACTGAGAATATGGAACTTTTGGAATTTTTTTTAAGGGCTGAACTTTTCTCAAATGAAAACTGTTTTTAGTTGCCTCAATTCTCCAATTTAAAATAATTTAAAAACCCTAAAATACTTTGCCTGTATTCATCATTCCCTTTTTAATTTTTGAGTTTCCTCAAACTAACACCAAGCTAACAAAAATCTACAAAGCAAATTTCACATGGCTAACAGCAACAACAAAAATTTAGTTAAAATCTTACTAGCCCAGAAAGGCTAGATGATGCACCTTCCTTCCACATGTTTATTATTCTTACAATGTTGGTACAGGAAATATTTCAGTCCAGTTCATTATTTGCTTCTCTAATGATCTTATTCCCGAATTTCTTCAGCATTATTTTCTTCACTTTAAAAAGGTGATTTACATATTCTCTTTCAGATCATTTTGGTTCATGTTTAGACTGTGTGATGAGACATAAATTAATGGTCAATGGGGCAAGGATTCCAGTTTGCCTCAAAAAAAAATAAAGTGAAATATTGTTAGAGAACATGTTTGTGAGTTATTTGAAAATATGGTTATTTTCTTTCTTTTTTTTAAAGTGGGTGCATTTTTTTCCACTAATGCCATAAGAAAGTAAAAATAGAAAAAAATACAACTTACTTGGATCCTGGTCTTCACTGTTCACAAACTCTCCTTATCTTACAAGGATGATGTAGTTATTATACCCTTATAACACTGAGTGAACTCATGCAATTGTGTATATAAATTGCAGAAACATATTCATTCCTATGTTTTCATCTTGCCCGACCTCTGTCAAATTGCTGATCCTTTTATTCTGAAGAAAAAAAAAAGATTCCTTTCTTCACATCAGCTATCGTTAAA
This sequence comes from Trichosurus vulpecula, assembly GCF_011100635.1. Classification (NCBI taxonomy): domain Eukaryota; kingdom Metazoa; phylum Chordata; class Mammalia; order Diprotodontia; family Phalangeridae; genus Trichosurus; species Trichosurus vulpecula. The sequence goes on along the minus strand of NC_050577.1, from coordinate 230,477,599 downwards.
AGAATACAGCAGCCATTTATCCTTTTCTTCTTTCACCCATTCCCTTAGCTTTTTTCCTACCTTCTGCTATACACAATGCTGCCCACCACTCTTGCAGTCTCACAACAAAGATGTGCTATGCACAAGTTTTTAGTAGAGATCCAGATTGTTATACAATCTGCCTGTGAGATTGCGCATAGAACTGAAATCTAACAAATGATTTCTTACAATTTAGGAAAGAAATCATGTAGGCTTTGGACCTTACAATCTCTCTCTTACATAGTGTTAGACATAATGCTGATGTTAGGTGTTGTCATTTTATAGGGTAGTAGATTCAGAGCCAGAAGGAATCTCTGAGATCTTCTTATCAAGCCTGGTCATTTTATATATGAGGGAACTGAGGTCGAAGGGGGTGAAGTGACTTACCCAAAGATATATGAGTAGTAACAATAATGGTTATTACAATTACTTTAAAAAATATAGAAAGGTTCTTTATTTCGTAAGTAAAATTAGGGATAATGATTTAAAGTCAGAAAAGACCCCAGACCTCCTCTAGTCCAGTGATTGTCGAATGCAAGTACAAAGTAGAGCAGTAAACCATAGATAAGACTACATCTTGACTTAGAAAATGACAAATTAACATTATCCATGTTGTATTTTTATTTCTTTTGTCAAACATTTCCCAATTATATTTTAATCTGGTCGGGGTGCATTGCCAAGTTTTGCCACCTACTTTTCCACGATGAATTGGATATGTCTGTGTCTAGTCCAAGTCCATTATTTTATAGAGCTGAGACTTGGATTGGTTGAAGGAATTTGTCCAAGGCCACACAGGTAGAAGAGCTGGGGGATTTGCATAAAATGACAAGATCATTTAAGGGAAGTAACTTCTTAAAGGGGATCCACAGGCATTCCCTAAATCAGACCTACAATTCATAGCCCATCGATTCATATACTAGCTCTGCAAGGTAGTTCCAAAGACTTTCCGGCCTAGTAGATAGTCTATTGAAGCTGGAGATGGCAAATCCCAGGTTCAAATCTTGCTTTTAACATTTATCAGCTGTCTGAACCACTTACCCTTCCTCCCACACAACACTCCCTCTCTTGTCTCCCATCCCTGGCATGCTCCTGATGTCGACCTCTCAGGTTCCCTGGTTTCTTTCAAGTCTCAGCTCAAATCTGACATTTTGCAGAAGGCCTTTCCTGATTTCCCCAGCTTATTGTGCTTTCCTCATAAGATAAACCTCTTATCTACTTCACATATCTTGTAGAAGGTGTCCCAAAAGTTTTTGTGAAGTCAAAACTTCATATCCTGTATATAATTCGCAACTTACTTATTGCCTGAGCTTCTTAAGGGCAATTTGAACTTTCTTTTGTATTCCCCACTCCTGGGTTATGCCCATTACTTGGTACACTCTTTAGCCAAGGTAAATACTTAATAAATGCTTTTTGATTGACTGAACTTGGGCAAGTTAACGACTTTCTCTGAGCCTCTGTTTCCTTATCTGCAATAAGGGAAGAATATTAACTCAAAAGATTGTTGTGAGGCTCCAAAAAGATAGTGTATGTCAAAAGACTTTGCAAACTTTAAAGTGTTTTATAAATTTTGATTCTTTTTGGTTTCAGTAAGAAATTTAAAAATAAATTACTGTAGGTGACCATTTCTCATCCTAATCTATTTGTTCCCAAACTTTTGGTCGTGGCTTTAGGCAAGGACAAATTGACTCTCTAGAGTTGTTGATTAATCCTGAGAGGGAGTTCCTATACCCCTTCTTAACTTGCAATGGTATGTAATCTCAACAAACCCAAGTCCAGGGCACAGTTGGGTTGATAGGCTGATATTTTCTCTCAAAACTGCTCTACAGTTTATATTCTGGCTTGAGAGGGGCATTGAGCATACTCATTTTTACATGCATCTTCCCATAATTTGTAGTTAAGATATTTTCTTCTAATCCTACACGTGAGACAAATTGTTAAGATTAAAAAAATCATCCAGAGGGTCAGCAGAGATTTTTAGCCAAAATCAAGCTCTCCAAATCATTGGAATAGGAAGTTAGCTACCTAATTGTTGCATACATGGAGTTATGCCAGGCCTGTCTGGCCAAAAATATCTTTCGCACTAGCTTGTAATCATGCCTGAAGTTCCCTCCATTAAACACATTCCTGCGGATTGAAAGATTCCTTCTAAAAGGTCCTTATGAAAATGAAAATAGATAACTATCTAATAATTTAGAGGTCAAGACAGGGGCATCTGTGAACTTTTAAAGAATATTTTATAACTACATTTCAATACGATTGGTTTTCCTTTATAATGCTATGTGTTTTATTTTATTCATATAAAAACATGATATGATGCAGGAGTATATTGACCTAGACAGACTGCCAGAGAAGGCCAGCACACACACACAAACACACACACACACACACACACACACACACACACACGGTTAAGAATACTTGGAAAAAGGATTATTAATATGTCAGATCAGACCATTAAAGGCAAAAGAAAGAACACTAGCTTTGGAGTCAGAAGAATATGAGTTCAAATGCAGTCTCAGACATTTACTAGCTGTATGATTCTGGGCAAGTCGCTTAACCTCTCTCAGGCTTCATTTCTTCGTCTCTAAAAATGAGGGAAATAATAACCCCCACATCACAGAGCTGTAGGGATGTTCAAATGAAATAATTGAGTGCTTTGCAAGATTTAAAGTACCTTGTAGACATGAGAAGGAATGCTGAATTCTAGGAATTCTAGTCAGCCAGTTGGGCTGGAGCATAGAGTATGTGAAGAGGAGTCATGTGAAGTCTGCCTGCAATCAGATTGTGGAATGTATGGTCTGCCAGAAAGCAGGACCTCAATGGCATGGTACATAGCACCAGTCAATTTTGATGGGGGAAAGTTGCTACCTAAGGAGGGCAGGTGTAGGAGCAGCTAGATGGTGCAGTGAGGCAGGTGGTGCAGTGAGCAGAGCACTGGCCCTGGAGTCAGGAGTACCTGAGTTCAAATCTGGTCTCAGACACTTGACACATTTACTAGCTGTGTGACCTTGGGTAAGTCACTTAACCCCAATTGCCCTGTCTCCTCCCCTGCAAAAAATAAAATTTAAAAAAATGAGGGCAGTTGTGAATGGAGCATCAAATTGGGGTCTCTTAGTCTAGCAAAAGGCAATATGAGCAAACTGGGATCTAGGAAGTGATTGAGATTAGGGGATACAGAAGAAATGAAAAGTGCACTCAAATTTGAGCGCATGTGAAGAAAAATGGCATAGGATCATAGATTTATAATGGGAGGGAAGCTTGGAGGTCATCATATCTAACCCCAATCTTTTACAGATGAGGCTGCTGATGGTTAGAAAAGGTAAGTGACTTGCCCAGGGTCACATGGCTATTACCTTCGGGTCTTCCTTATGCAAAGCCCAATAGTCTATCTACCATAACATGGTGAGTCTCAGTTTCACCACCTTCATAATTTTGCCCAAAACAAGAATGATTGAAAGGTTCTGAATTGTCCTACCGTTGCATCACTGTTCTATCCTTTTCTTCAGTTTATTTTCCCCCCTTAGCTCTAGTCCAGGAGGGCAGGCCTTTAAAGTTTGGATTCAGTCAAAGGGCCACACCTGAGGACCTAGCAGTCACATATGGCCTTAAGGCTGCAGGTCCCCCCCCCCATTATTCTTTTCCCCACTGTGACCCAATGTGTACCACCACCATGAAACATAACTAATCTTTGACTTCTCTTTCTCTGGAGGAGACTCTGAATGCGAGTGAGGCCTGGCATAATTCCATGTATGCAACAACTAGGTAGCTAACTTCCTATTCCAATGGTTTAGAGAGCTTGGTTTTAGATGAAAATTTCTTCTTTTTATTTAATTTTATTTTTAAATTTTTTTTGGATGAAAATTTCTGCCCACTTCTGGATGACTTTTTTTTTTCACCAGGAAGGTAAAAATATTTTCAGGCTTATAGTTTTGTAAGAAATTATATCAAAGACTGAGTTCTAGTTGCAAATTATTCTCTCTTAAAAATGGTTAGAATTCAAGATTTTTGAAAAAATATGGGGATCTGCCAATTATTTTCTGAGCTTTTGTATGAACCCAGTCAATTATGTGAGTTAAACAAACATTCCTACTATGCAAATAAAATACACAAAAATATAAAACAGTCACTGCCTTCAAGAGGTTTAGAGTCTATGGAATTGGGGAAAGATTCTACCACTGAAACAAAAATCAAGATATACACAGTAATTTGAGGAGGAAGACGCTATTCACTGGTGGAATATGGGTTCCAGGACGCTAAAATGAGAAGAGAGTAAAATCAACACACATTTATTGATTATATACTGTGTGCGAGCTCACCACAGTAGTCCTCAAGGATGCAAAGGCGAATACAGGACAATCTCCTTCCTCAAGAAAAGATAAAATATGAGAACTCGAAGAAATAACATTCCCCCCCCCCCGAAGAAAAGATAAAATATGAGAACTCAAAGAAATAACAACCCCCCCGCCGCCAAATCAATTTCTAACTATATAAGAAAACATATTTCTTCACATTGTTTCAGTTAGTGTTATATCCAAATGAACCCTCAAATATATATACTTACATACATACACACATACACACATATATAACTTGCTTTAGGGAAAGGGTTTAGATTTGGAATTTCATGGTTATGGAGAACTCCTTGGTAAGGAAATTTTCTCTACTAATGCAGGTCAGAGTATTCTTTACAATTCACAGTCTTAGAGAGCTGCCTAAATCAAGGAGAGTACCTCTGGGTCACATAGCCGCTATGTCAGAGGCAAGACTTGAACTCAGATCTTCCTGGCTTTGAAGATGGTTCTTTTATCTACTATTTCATTGTACCCGACTATAATCATTTAATATGACAGGAAAGAAATTCTGGAGAAGAAGGATTCTTAAGTTCAATAGGAAGAAACCTTTACCCTGGTCTGCTTGCCTTGATCTTTGACCAAGGTGAAGATGGGGGCTGCTGCTGAGGTTAGGAGAGGCAGAAGCCTTCCTAATCCATAAAAATAAGGAGAAAAGAAAGAAATGTGCTTGTCGCTCCTTTAAGTTAACCCTTTGTCTTTCATTAGGAAGGCGAAATTTGTTTTACTTCATACAAAAAAAAATTGTTCCTTAATGGAAAAACCAAGTTGCAACCAGTGCTCTAATTGAAGAATTGCTGTACTCTTATCTAGATCACTTCTGCCTCCAGCTGTGAAACTGATTGATGTTTTTTAAAGCCCCTAAGGAGCCTTTTGTTGTAGATATTTTCTGTTCAAAGCAGGAGGGAAAAGTTGGGGAGGGGGCATTATGCAAGGAAAACATTTCCCCCTTAATTTTCTTTTCGAAATCTGCAAGGAGAAAGGACAGATTAATACATATGGCAGACACAAAGTAAAAATGCTGCTCAATGTCATCGTTTAAAAATTGAAAATGAATGTCAAGAGAGAATCACTAGGGCATACGCATGTAGGTAGATAAATCACTTTAACATTTGCAACTGTGTGAAGGATTTTTTAGATTTAGAAGTCCCCACATGCCCGCCTTCCCATTGATTCTGTCCGAGATAAATTCATTGGCAGAAAAGGCAGCTGTTTCTATTCCCAGATGTGCCGTTGATGTGCAGTATCATCTCACATGTCAGTGCCCAGACAGTGTCTCGCTATCACTGACTACTTTTCTAAAACACAGTAAAGAATAATGAGATGTCCGTAAAGAGTGTGGTTCTTGGAAACGCAACTCCGCAGAAGTATAGGCATTAATTTCACCAACATTTCAAAGTGCTAAAAACAACTCAATTACATTAGTAAGAGCAGTAGTCTGTAGCCAATTTGGGTATGGTATGGTTCACACTTGTTACTGATTTTAATCTGTCGAACTGTTGCTCATGATGAACCGAATCACCCTTCCCCGCGCCCCCCCCTCCCGCCCCCTTCTCCACCACGTGTTACCTTATTAAGAGAAAGAACACCATCTCCTGTCTAATTTCAGTTCTGCACATTGCCTAATAGCTCAAACGACGGGCAGCATTAGCCATTATGTAAACTAATTGGGTTAATTCTGCCCCGGGATTTAGGCAAATAATGTAACTGAGATAAACAGAGAGTCACTTATGCGTCCACATGTACACATTTATCTACACTCCTTATTTATACGGCTAAATGCTTAAAACAACATTGGGCAATAAATTTGCCTTTTCTTTCTGATTCTCTTGGCAGGGTTTCTTACATGCTGTACTTTTAAAGAGTGCAGTTTGGACTCCCCTCAAATAAATAAGAGTGAAGGAAGGAAAAAACTGCAGCTACAAAGTAGTTCTAACCCATTAAATGCAGATGGCCCACAGGGGGTTTAATCATCAGGAGAGAACACACATCATGCTGAAATATAGAGCTGTTTTCTATCACTTGTTACCATTTGAATGTCTGTCCCAGGAAAGTGAATTCAATATATCTTACTGGCCATCAGTTGCCCTCTGAATACTTCTTCTCTCTCTGATGTAGCTCGATTTCTCTTCAGAACTTACAGAGATGAATGAGCTCTTACCACACGTAGAAGTGAAAGAAAACATTTCTTTCTCCACCAGAACAGATGAAATTCATCATTAGGAGAATGGATTTGACCTTGTAAAGTGGACCAAAGCAATTAACAAACAAACTCCTTTGGGGGAGGCTGCCTTTATCCAAAGACTATCTTGGAAGTGGTTTTAAGCTTGTTCTGACCGCTACCTTATGATGACTTCCCTGGTTTGGCCTACCTGAAATAATCGTGAAATATAGAAGGTAAGAATTAAACTCAATTTGAGGTCTCCCACCGCAAGAGAACTTCTATCAGACAGTTTGTTGGGGCAGTATGGTTTGGTGTCCATACTGACCACAGAACTAAGTCAAATGGGTTGGGAAATCATTCAGTTGTGACCAATCCAGTCAAGCCTCTTAGGCCAGCAATTCACTGGCAGACAAAATAATGTATTTATCGAATTGATGGTTCACTTTTTAACAAGCAGTTTCATTGTGGGACTGATACAGTTCTACCTTGAAGTAAAAGCAAGAATCAGGATTGTTTTCTTTTTATATTTCCATCTTTTAGTATGTTTATTTTTTTTAAAATCTTAACTGAAATTTCATCTGTAGGGAGTTCGCATTGAAAAACTACTGCCAGTGTTGATTGCCACCTTCTTTGTAATTTGCAGTGTCAGAGAGTTGGCTGAGGCCCTGAAAGGGGTAGATGGAATTGCTACATTAAGTGTTAGAGGTAGGATGCCACTGGCTCTCACTGAGAATTGTACAGTGATCAATTTAATCTATGTGGAGTGTGTTGGAGTTAGCCTTAGCAGGCTTGGGAAAACTGATTATTAAATTTTCAGCATGAGCATTTACCCCTTACAAATTGGCAAATGCTACTAATCAGAGATTGTTTTATTGTTTTGATTTCTAGACTTAAGAAAGTGATGCAGAAAATGTAAATAATGCTTGATTAAACTTAAAAATGGGTCATTTTTCTTTTTTCTTTTTGGATCATCAATTGATAAACATTTACTAGGTTGTAAGGGATCTTAGAGGCAGCTGAGTTCAACCTCCTCATTTAACAAATAGGCAATTAAGTCCAAATACACTAAGAAACTTGTCCAGGATCACACAGCTATAAAGTTTCTACGTGGGATATGAGTCTAGGACTTCCTGACTCCATTACACTATAGATAAACGCCTAGCAAGCAGGTTGCAAGTTGATGCCTACAGCACTCTTGAGCGGGGCCAACCAGATTAAAATGTAAATGGAAAGTGTTTAACAAAATAAATAAAAATACAACACAGATAATGTTAATTTGTGGTTTTCTAAGTCAATATGTAGTCCAGAGGGATCTCTTTCTATTTAAGTTTGACACCAATGTACTATACAATGTTTCCTCTTGTCAGTGACTTTGCATAAACCACTCCTAGGGAACCCATCCGACACTGGATTATTTTCCTGATTTGTCTGATGTTTCAGAGATACTAGTGCAATGCTTATGTTGATTACTCTTGCAACATGACCACTTCACTTGCTTTTCTGTCCATGCCAGTTCCAGATACTGTCTTTTAAACTACTTCTTTGCAATACACACAGATGTATCTGGTACAAAGTAGAAAGTGATGGTTTATTTTATTTTGAAAGAACTAAATCCTTTTCGAGTTCTGAGGAAAGATCTTCCCATATTGTTTATTAAGGGATCATAGAATTTGATCCGGAAGTAGCCTTAGAAGCCATATATTCAGCTGCCTCATTTTACATATGTGGAAACTGAAACTCAGAAAGATTATGACTTGTCCAATGTCACACAGGGTATAAGTGGGAGAGACAAGATTTAAACCTATATTGCCTGACTTCAAATCCAGTGTTTCTTTTGATGTGCCAGTCCTTTTTTTTTTCTGAAAAGAAGTTTTAAGTCAAGCGATGTGAGCTATTTTTGAATGACTATGCTACTTATTCTCCAATTGGTCAGCTGTCTGAAGTACTAGCACCACACAATAAAAGAGATGTGAGAATGGTTGATTTGGCCCTTCCACTTGTAATAATTGAATTTTGTGGGCCATTCAGCAATTCAGTTCTTTTCTTCACTTGCCTGGCATCTACACAGATGGTGTAGGAGACAGGGTAAAAGACTTGGAGTCAAAAAGTCTTTGGTTCAAATTCAGCTTCATACACTGGCTGTGTGACCCTGAGCAAGTGTCTTAACCTCTCAGTGTCTCCCAGGCAATTCTCTAAGATGTTCCCATGTTGATCTGCTTGAGAGACTCTTGTCTCACTGGAAGTTACATGTAACATTGAAATCACAAATCTCATTCAACAAATAATGTTCCAGGCACTGGAAATTCCAAGAAAACAAACACACAAACAAACAAATAATCTTTGAACTCAAGGAGCTCATATTCTACTAGAGAGAACTGACATGAATACATGTAAGTGTAAATGTTGGAATTTCTATCTCCACACGGACCTTTTATGGAGAGGGGACAGTGTACCCTTGCCTTGGGGGCAATGTTTTGGTAACTCTTGTTTTTGCCAAAGCACTTCAGTCAATAATTTCCCCCCTTAAAAGTTAACGGAAATTGCTGTCTGATAATTAATAGGAAGCACTTTGCTGTCTGATAATTAATAGGAAGCACTTTGGCGGGGGCTTATTAGTAACAGTACCAATCAAATTACCTCTAGAATTTTGAGGGGAGCAATAGCTGCTGCCTTCTGGGGATTCAGCCCACCAACGAGTGAGTGCAAGTTGTACCAGAGGAAGTAGTAAGAGGGGAAGTGCTATGGTAAATACAAAATGTATGACAATACAAGGTAATTTCAGGATGAAGAAACCACTAACAGCGCTCTCTCTCTCTCTCTCTCTCTGTCTCTGTCATCTGTCTGTCTCTCTCTGTGTGTCTTTCTCTTTGTCTTTTTGTCTTTGTGTCTATCTGTCTCTCTTTCACTCTCTGTGTCTGTCTCTGTCTTTCTCTTTGTCTGTCTGTTTCTCTGTCTCTGTGTCTGTGTCCATCTGTGTCTATCCATTTCTGTCTGTGTGTGTCTGTCTGTCTCTGTCTCCATTTCTCTGTCTCTCTCTGTCTCTGTGTGTCTGTCTCTGTCTCTCTCTCTCTCCGTCTCTCTCTCTGTCTTTCTCCCTGTCTCTCTCTCTCCCTGTCTCTCTCTCTCTCTCTCTCTCTCTCTCTCGAAAAGGTCTTCAGCTGGAGACCCTAAGAGGCAGAATAGAAGGAAGTACATTCTAGGAATAGACTCTAGGTGGCCAGTATGAGAGCACAGCCATTCAAGATAGAATAGCATAAGATAAACCATAAGTGGATTGGTTTGGCTGAAATGTAGAGAGTGTGAAGGGAAGTAAAGTAAATGGGAGTCATTGTGAATGGCTTTTAAATGTTAGACAGAGAAATTTGTATTTTATCCTAAAGGAAATAGGGCTTTTTAATGAGAAAAATGACATGGCCAGACCTGGGTTTTAGGAAAATCACTCGAGGCATTGTGTGGATTGGAGAAAGGAGACACTTGACACCCTGAGACCAATTAGGAGCCTTTTGGCAATAATCTGGGGAATGGGTGATAAGAGCATAATCTAGGATGTTGACAATTTGATACAGAGGAAGTGTATTTGCAAGATTGTAGACTTCTGAATATTTATATGTTGCCTTTTATTTTACTAATTCAAGTAGAAGAAACAGTGTTACTTAATGGAAATAGCACTAGCCTTGCATCCAGGAAGATGGGTTCAAGTCCTAATCCTGATACATTCTGGGTATTTGACCACAGAGAGGTCAATTAACCTCTTAGTGCTCTGGGCAATTCTCTAAGACTATAAATTGCAGAGAATGTCCTGACTTGCATTGGTAGAGGTCATTTCCTCAACAGAAAGTTCCCTATACCCATGAAATTACAAGTCCCCATTTCTCTTAGCAATATATCTGACACAGTGTTGAAATGATTGATTAGTTAATTCATATAGGACTACACTGAATTAGTTTTGTTATTGCAGTTCAATTTCCCAGAAGTTACTACCCAACACATCCTTATGTGTGAAAGGAAGTGGTATAACCCCGAAGACAACAGGGCCAAAATTGTTCGCTATGTTACCCTAGGAAGCCCATGGTCTTAATGACTTAGGTAAATATTATAGAGGGCTGACCCGTGTCCCTTTCCCCTCTAAATCAATGGTCCTATGACCTTAGAGATAACCCAGTCTTACCTCTTCATTTTCAGTAGAACCACAGCAACTTGAAAGCAGTTACTGTGTTTTATCTTTGCATTCCCATATCTAGGATGATGCCTTGCATATAGCAGTCATTTTATACACTTCTGTTTGATTAAATTTGTTGAATTAAGGGATCATGCATCTAAGACAGTGGACCCATATGTCCAAAAGTCTTTTCCTTGCTATCCTGCCATCTTGAGAGACATTCACTAGAGTGAAAACATCATACCTTCATAAGGCCTTCTCTAATATTCAAAAAGAAAAAAAAGGAAAGAACTCTCCTAAGAAGTCTAGGATATTAATACCTAGTAACTTTACTTTGGCATACTTTATGAGATTAGTCATATATAACGTACCATAGAAAAAGGCTCTGAGATAATGAGGGTAGTAATGCAGCAATCATGCTTCCTGGGACATTATCAATTTCTAGAAATATACTTTTTCTTGCTCTGGCTATGAAAAATCAAAAATAAAACAAAAAACAAAAATCTTTTGTTCAGATCTCAGTTTTATTTCAATATTTGATTCAGAAAATATAATAATTAATAACATTTATATAGTGCATTGTTCTGCAAAGCTCTGTACATGTATTCTCATTTGAGCCTCACAACAGTCCCATGAGATAGATACTATTATTATTCTTTCCATTTTACAGATGAGTAAACTGAGGCTGAGAGAGGTTACGTGACTTGTCCAGGGTCATACAGCTAGTGTGATTGTGTATACAGATTATGCATATATATATATATGTGTGTGTGTGTGTGTGTATACATACATATATGTATTTATATGTGCACATATATACACATATATATATAGTATGTGTGTATACATATATATATGTATATATATATATATATACACATATATATATGAAATCTTCCTGAATACTAGTCCAATTCTCTTACGTACTGATCCATCTAGCAATCTAAGTCATCTGGATGGGGTAAATAGGGCTTTGCCACAGGGTGCCAACATAATAATGGGGGTTTGCCTCCTCTCTCTGATTATTGCTAACTCTATACTTCATAGTTATCCAGAAGCTGAAACACAATTCCTACTGTTCATCCTAACCCTACTGAGGTCTGTTACTATGGTATCCCTCTAGTGGGGGAGATGGGCGGGGGATGCTCCTCCTCCACTATCCCATTAGGACAGAGTTTTCTAGGGCATAGGCCTACTACCCACTGTGTAATTACTTCAATCATGGCACTATCCTCTTGACTCTCCCTAACCTCATTTGAATTTGCCCCAGGCCTAGTTTTGGCTATTTCTAGCTAAGAAACCTGAGATTGGAAATCCAATGTATAGAATACTGGACTTGGAATCAGGACAACAGGAGTTCAAATCCTATCTCAGATACTTCTCCCCTAGTGCTTTAGTTTCCTCAACCATAAAAGGAGTGAGTTGGACTCAATGGGCTCCAGCTTTGAATCATTGATCCTGTGAATTTCTAAGAAGCTCAGGTGGGCTCATTGTTTAATTTCAAATTATTTTTATTGATACATTTTTGTTAATTACATTTACTTAAATTTTCTAACATATTCCTCCTCCTCTCCACCTTTCAGACAGCAATTATGGGGATGGGGGAAAAAAAACAATGTGTGGCAGTTACAGAGAGCCAAATTTAAGCCTGACATTACTTCAAATTTTCTAAAACATTAGAAGTATACAGGAATATAATGGACTACCTCAGGAGGTCTTTGGTTCCCCTTCTTTGGAAGTCTTCAAGCTGGTGCTGGATAACAAATTGTTAGGTACGTGATAGTGGGGATTCCTTTTCAGTAAAGGTTTGGACAAGACAGTTGCTGAGATCCCTTCCAGCCCTGAAATTCTGTGATTTGGCTCTGGTGATACCAGCTTATTGATCTCTTGACTCCCTACACACATCCCGATACTTGGACTCTGACCAGGATGGTTTCTAATCTGAAACTGGTAATCGCGGAATTTAGTCAGCATTTAGTCCTTAGCCTGCCCCTATCCTTGCTTCCCCAAACTTCCCCAACTGGTAATCATTAACTCCCTCAATCAGGGTTTATCTCTTCAAATTCTGTGCTGCCCTTAACTGGGCCCCAGGTCAAGAATATCAAAGGAACTAATGGAAAAAAATGTAAAGGAAGGAGGTTTAGCAGTACCAGATCTTAAACTATATTATAGGGCAGTGATTATCAAAACTATCTGGTTCTGGCTAAGAAATTGAAAGGTAGATCAGTGCAACAGAGTAGATATACAGTATACAGCAGCAAACAAATATAGTAACCTAAAAGACTTAGGGGATAAGTTTTGGGGATAAGAATTCATTATGTGGTAAAAATTGTTGGGAAAGCTGGAAAGCAATCAGGCAGAAATTGGTCATAGACTAATACCTTACACCATTTACCAAGATACGGTCAAAATGCATATATGACCTAGATATAAAGAAAATTTGAAGAACATGGAACACATTAACTATCACACTTACGGATAGGTGAACAATTTATGAACAAATGAGGTAGAATTGTGAGATGTAAAATGGACAATTTTGATTACATTAAATTAAAAAGTTTTTGTAGAAGTAAAACAAATCTAGCCAATAGTGGAAGGAAAACAGAAAAAAATGGGGAAATTTTTTTCTAGATAGTTCCTCACATAAAGGTCTCATATCATATATATATATATATATATATATATATATATATACACACACACACACACACACACACATATATATATACACACACATATATATACATACATACATATATACACACATACATATACACACACCTACATATACATACATTTATATACATACACATATACATATATACGTGTGCGTATATATATATGTGTGCATATATATATATATATAAGCTTTGTCACATCTATAAGAATATGAGTGATGACCCAATTGACAAACGGTCAAAGGATATGAACAGGCAATTTTCCAGTGAAGAAATCAAAACAATTTTAGTCATATGAAAAAAATGCTCTAACTCATTATTGTTTAGAGAAATACAAACTAAAATAAACTTGAGACATCATTTTACAGCTATCAGATTGGCTAAAATGATAGAAGGGGAAAGTGACAAATGTTGGAAAAATTGGGACCTTAATTCATTGTTGGTGCTAACAGGAACTGACCCAACCATTTTGGAGAGAGAGATTTGGAATTATGCTCAAAGAGCTATGAAATTGCCCATACCCTTTGACCCAGCCATACTGCTATTAAGTCTGTTTCCCAAAATGATTAGGGAAAAAGGAAAAGAACCTATACGTTCTAAAATATTTATAGCAGCTCTCTTTGTGGTGGCAAAGAACTGGAAAGTGTGGCGATGCCCATAAATTAGGGAATGGCTGAACAGGTTCTGATAATATGTTTGTGATGGAATACTGTTATGATATAAGAAATGAGGAGCTCAATGATTTTAGAAAAGCATGGAGAGTGAAATGAGCAGAACCAAGATAATATTGTGTACAGTAACAACAGTATTGTTTTAAGAACAACTTTGAGTGATCAAGTCATTCTATCATAAATACCCAAATCGACCACAAAGATTGTATGAAGGATGATGCTGTTTGAATCCAGAAAAAAACGGACATATATGTGTGTGTATACATATATATATATATGTATATATATACATATACACACATACATACACACACATATATACATACACACATAGAGATTTGTGTCTAATGATAACCATCTTGAAGTGGGGGGAAGGGAAAAAAGTCACATGACAACTTTGTTGTATATTGGAAAGGAAGAGCAAGTTGTACCTAATGGATCTGCAATTTCAAGTGCAATCTTCAGTTTTTCTATCTGACTTTGTTATAGAGATGTTTGCTTTATTTCTTAAGTTTAGAATAAAATGAATTTAAAAACCTGGGCCCCAAATCCCAAAGCCTTTGGTCACCCAGCCTCAGTTAACTTCTTGTGCCATATGGTGTCAGCTCTGATAGGGGAAGATGGAATGCAAAGGTCTGGATCTAGCAATGCAGTGTATTAAATAGAACGTTGGACTTCGATTCAGGAAGACCTAGGTTCAAATTCCATGTGAGATATTTACTACTTATGAGAACCTGGGCAAGTTACTTAATCTCTTTAGTCTTCAAACTCTTCTGTCAAATGAGGTGGGTTAGACCTCAAGACCTCTAAGTTTCCTTCTACCCCTAAATCTATGATTCTATGAAATTATAACTCTGGTGTCAAACTCCAATGGAAACAGAAGCCAGTAATCCTTACACAAAGATCCCTTATAGGGTGCATATTGACTTAGTTTTCAAATGTAATGTTATCTATGTTCTATTGTATTTTTGTTTATTTTGTTAAATGTTTCCCAATTACATTTTAATCTGGTTTGGGCTAAACTCAGAAGTGTTGCTGGCCGCAGGTTTGATATCTCTGCTATGAGTTACAGAGAGTCAAGTTTTTATTTGACATGAAGAAACACTTCCTAACAATTAGAACTATTTGATGATAGAATGGACTGCTTCTGGAGGTCGCAGTTGCTCTGACATTGGAAGACTTCAAGCAGAGGTTGGAGGTCAGCTTGCATATTTTAAGGAAGGATTTTTTTTTTTAATCTAGTAGACTAGAAGAGCACTGAGATCTCTGCCAGCTCTAAAAATCTCTATGCTTCTGTGACCTTTGGGTGATGCCTAGTAAGGGAAAGCATGTGTCTAGGTGTGTTTCTGTATGTGCCTCATGTTACATGTGTGTAGGAAGCTAGGGTACCACCACCATGAATACTTGAGTGGAAGGTGGGTCCGAGGCAGTTATGGTATGATGGAAAGTATGCTTTCAGAGGTCCTGGGTTCAAATCCACTATCTGCAACCTAGTATGTGACTTTGGTCAAGTGACTTTGTCTCTTTAGGCCTCAATTGTGGCTCCTG
Organism: Trichosurus vulpecula; assembly: GCF_011100635.1. Taxonomy (NCBI): domain Eukaryota; kingdom Metazoa; phylum Chordata; class Mammalia; order Diprotodontia; family Phalangeridae; genus Trichosurus; species Trichosurus vulpecula. The sequence goes on along the minus strand of NC_050577.1, from coordinate 230,462,012 downwards.
TGAAAAAGAGGGAACTCACCATGGTACAACAGATAGAACACCTACATGACTGGGCCTGGAGTCAGGAGGACTCATTTTCCTGAGTTCAAATCTGGTATCAGACACTGACTAGCTGTGTGAGCTTGGGCAAGTCACTTTATCCCATTTGCCTCAGTTTCCTCATGTATAAAATGAGCTAGAGAAGGAAATGGAAAACCACCCCAGTATCTCTGCCAAGAAATGCCCAAATGGGGTGACAAATAGTCAAAAACAACTGAACAACAAGGCCTCTAAGATCTCTTATAGCTCTACAATCCTATATATCTTGGAATCCTAACATGGTGCACCTAATAAATTTGCAGAAGGTCAGTTCTGGTGGTCTTTAGCTTAGCTGGGAAACATTAGTTGTGCTTTGTTGGCATCTTTCCATCTAATTTGCCAAATTCATAAATCAGGAACTAGGCTTGAAGATGATATGATATGATATGTTCCCTACCACTGTTACATCCAAATTGAAGCCCACCATTAATCCCCTTTGAGCCCACCATTAATCCCCTTTATATTTTTGTCTTTGTCTCTGTCCACACTCTGTAATGGCTTGAAACAGCCTAAGGCATAGTTCTGGGTAGATTGCCCAAGGCTAGTCCCCTGACCCCCGCCCTTTCTCCTGATTCAGCATTCTGTATATTTTCTCTACATCAGCATTATGTGCAAGGATTAGTTCCAGGGTGGGGTACAAGTTTATCTTAAGGAGAGACCACCCTGTTACCAAATAGGGTCCCCACACCCTGGGTTATGGTGCAACTATTCTGCTGACCAAGCTAGGTCCCTCCACCCAGAACATAGCTGATCAAGTAGGGGGTACTTTCTGGGAAATTCCACCCTGTATCCTCCACCCAGTTATAGGAAACTGATCACAACCTAGGAGGGACCCCCATGTCACAAGAAGGGTTGCACCCTTGTATCCTTGCACCATATTCCCAAATTAGCTCTGAGCTATGGATCCAACCAATGGCTGATCTTTGCTTCTGTATGTCATTGCTTCTGCTAGTGACCCTCCCTCATTGTGTAATTGTGATTTTTGCCTTTATAAGCCTGTAAGTCCCTTGGTTCGGGACTGCCTGATTTGAGTGTATTCTCCAGGTAGTCATGTGCTTGATCAATAAATCCACACCCTAAATTTACCTTGAACCCAGGCCTCGTCTTGCTATTATTTTCTACACAACACCACTGGGAACATTAGGAAATAGACCACTTGAGGTCAAGGTAATACCAAAGAGAATAATCTGATTATTTAAAAGAACTCCATTAGAAGAGTCCTAGTCATTTCACAGCTTTCCGAACTGAAAGTCGTCCTCTTTTAAGAGGAAAGAAAGCTCAAAGTGGGTTTTAGTGACCTGTGAAACTGCTGAGAGACATTTCTCAAGAAAAGACAGACATCTTAACAAAACCTTGGAAATGCTGGTTGAAAAATGGTTCATAGATGGGAGGATCATTCAATTATAGGATCAGAGATCCTAAGAGAGAAGAAACCTAAGGGGTCATCTAGATCCATATTCTCGTTTTACATATGAGGAAACTTAGGTTGGAAAAAAATTTAAGTGACTTTCCCAAAGTTATATAGGTAATAAGTGGCAGAGTACAGATTTAGAGGGGCAGGGAACCTGTGTCCTCAAGGCCCTTTGACTAAATCCAAACATCACAGAACAGATGCTGTTTGGATTCAGGCAAAGGACTGCACTTGAGGACCTAGAGAGCCACGTGTGGCCTCTAAGCTGTAGGTTCCCCACCCCTGTGTCCACTCAACTTCAAATTCAGTGCTTTTTCCATGAAAAGTCTTTCCTCAAAAGACATGATAAAGGCAGCTCTGTTGTTAGCCTAAGGCATTCTTAAGGCTAAGAATCTAAGAACTTGAATCCCTCAGATGAAAAATGGTACTAGGGTCATTGATCCAGAGAGAAAAGGACCTTAGAAGTCACTGAGTTCAACCCCCTCAATTTAGAATGGAGGAAACAGCAGCCCAGAGAAATTAAACAACTTGGACAAAATCACAGGAATAGTAAGTAGCAGACCTGGATTCAAACCCAGGTCTTCTGACTCCAGATTCATCCCTTACTGCAGTACATTGAACTGAATCATCTGAAATGATTTGTGAAGTTGGAGAAGAATTACTATTAACTCCCTCTTTGCTTGTCATCAGCTTATGATGGTATTTCCCTCTTCATTTATTAAGTGCTAGGGCTCTTTTTAAGCAATTTCCTGTGGTGTGGTTATATGAGGCAGTAGAGAGAACCCTGGAAGGGAAACCAGAAGATCTGGCTTCTGGTAGCAGCTTTGCTTGTACCTTATTACAAAGAAAATACAGACTAATTTTTTTTGGAGGGGGAGGTATAGGAGACATATCAATCAATCAACAAGCATTTATTAAGCACTTGCTGTGTTCCAGGTTCTGTGTCAGGCCCTGAGTATGCGAACATAATGAATAGAACAATAACCACTAGTAAAGAATTTATATTCTAAGGAAGAAGACAAGAAGCTTCAGAAATCAGGAAAGGCTTCCTGTTAAAGCTTAAAACGAGCTTTGGATGGGGTTTAGGATTTTGGAATTAATTAGGATTAAATTGGAATAAATTCAAATAAATATGGAATAAATTAAGATTATGGAAAAGAGAAAGCATTCCTTAAATGCAAAGGTGCCTTTGGATGGTGGCATCATAACACAGTGGAAAGTGTATTGGATTCAAATTCTATCTCTGCCATTTAATACTTGTGGGACCTTGGGCAGGCCATATACCTTCTCTCATCCTCAGTCTCCTCATTTGTGAGATGAATGGAGTCGGATACTCTTAGATCCTTCCCAACTCTATGGTCCATGATCCTTTGTAAAATCTGTATTCTTCTAGCTGTGCAATATTACAAGATACTATTATTTTAATGTAGCTTCTGCATTTTGAAATATATTAAAAATAATACATAGTCATTGAATGAGGGAGGACGGAGCCACAGAAAGAAATGAAAGGCAATTCATTCAAAAGGGAAGTTAAAATCATATGTACTGACAACTCATGAATAAGTGCAGTAAACTTATGTATTGTCCCATTCACATATGAAATGACTTTTGCAGCTGCTTAGGTAAGCGTGGACTTACACTGTCAAGCTTTGACCTGGAAAAGGTTTTGCTTTTCCCTAGCAGCTGAAATCAGATGGTAGAACTGGGTTTGCCTCCGCCGCCCCCCCACCCCCACCCCGCCCCCACCTCCCTTACCTCGAATGACAATTAAGGGTGAATTAGGGCAGGCTCCTACCAGGAAGTTTTAACCCTCTGTTTCTGAGGTTAAAGTATGTTTGTCCTTCCTGGGTGTGACCAAAAGGTCTTTGTTTGGGTTTTAGAGTGACCTTTTTCCTCTCTGTAACTCCATCTTCCATTTTTATTAACTGGTCAAATATGTTTCACTTTACTCTGTGATAAGGGGATCAGAAACAGCCTCCCCACATCTAAGACTATCTTAATCATTTGCAAGGGATGCCTGAGTGCCATAGTGTGGAGGCTTCCGGACTAGAAGTAGCTAAGATTGCCTCCGGATTATTATTTTTGGTCCCTGTGGCAGAAAGTAAAAAAAAAAGGCAACGTTGAAACAAGGTGCCTTTTGCCTCTGGACTGTTTCTAGGGGTGAAGAGTTCTCGACACCCCCCCTCCTCCACTTCACCCAGATCCTGACCTTTTTATTTTGGAAGTGTGCACAATGTTGATTTCCATGGTCGTTTGTGCCCCATTTTCTCTGGCCACCATAACCAAAAGTTCTACTACCTCCAATCACATTCAAAAGTCGTAATGTGGATGATTGAAGATGGCCAAGAGGAAAAAGAATGTTGGAAACAAACATGTTTGGAAATATACATGATGTAAGTAGTCCTAGTAGTCCTATGTCCCGCAAGATAACTTGAGGCTAAGATGATGTTAAACTTGATTGTCAGAGGAGCGAACAGAAACTAGGGACAAGGAAGAAAGTGATTCCAGGTCACTGGGCCAGTGGGGAGGGGTGGGGAGTTCCAAACAGATGACAGTTTTTGAATCCCGTTTTTGTTTCAGAACTACATGGAAGCCCACTGCAGCCCTTCAACCTTTTTTCAGGTACTTTAAATATGAATCAAGCTATTGTGCACCAGGATTTCAGTGTCTTTAAATGTCACAAGAAATGAATGATGGTATATATGGTCATTAATGTAGGAGGGAACTTACATAGAAAAGAGGGGGTGGGGCACACAGAGACATAGAGAGAGACAGAGACAGACACAGAGAGACAGTGAGACAGACAGCAGACAGAGACAGAGACAGTGAGAGAAAGAGAAAGTGAGAGGCAGGATGAAAGAGAAAGAGAGACAGACAGAGATAGTGTAAGAGAGATAGTGAGATAGAGACAGAGAGACAGAGACAGAGAGACATAGATCTGGAAGAGATTTCAGAACCTATTCAGTCTAACTCCCTCATTTTACAGATTAAGAAGCTGAGGTATTTGGATGTTAAGTGACTTCCTCCAGCTCATCCATTGCCCCATGGATCCAGCATTGGAAGGTCTCTCAGAAGGCATCCAGTCCCATCCCTTCATTTTACATATGAGGAAACTTGGGCCGGGTGGGGGACTCGAAATGATTTGCCCAAGGTCACATAGGTAATCAGTTCCAGAGGGAAGATTTAAGCTCAGATCCTCTCATTCAAGAACAAGAGCTGTGCTATACTATCCTGGATGCATGAATTTTAATGAAGTAGCACGAAAGATATTCATTGCCAAAGTAACGCTATATCACAATTTAATATTACCTTAATTTACGTATTTGTAGTCAGAGCCTGCATTGTTCTTTTGGTTCTGTTTTCTTTCCTTGGCATTATATCGTAGTTTCCCCGCCCCCCCCCCATAATTTTTGTGCCAGCTCATTCCCTTACTTATTTGGTTTGATATTACCTTTAAAATCAAATATAAACTCCTCTGAACCCAATTTACAATTTACTTTTCCAACCTGTTATATATTATTTCCCTACTGACCCTTTAAGGACCAGACAAAATGGCCTTGGTGCTGTTTCTGTATCACTGCCTTCCATCTTCCTCTTCATGCCTTTGCACTGACTGTTGCCTGTGACTGGAATTCACTTGTTTCTTACCTCCACCTCTTAGAGTCTCTGGCTCCCTTCAAAATACTGCTCCAGTGTCACCTTCTATATGAAACCTTTCCTGACTGTCCCCCCTCCAGCCACTGGTACCCTTCCCTGCCCAAATTTGCCTTTTATTTATCTCATGTATATTTTTGTATGTATTTAGTTATGTACAGCTAGGGGTAGCTAGGTGGTACAGTGGATAGAACACCAGATTTGAAGTCAGGAAGATGTGAGTTCAAATGTGACCTCAGATACCTACTAGCTGCATGACCATGAGCAAGTCACTTAACCCTGTTTGCCTCAGTTTCCTCATCTGTAAAATGAACAAGAGGAGGAAATGGCAAACCACTTCAGTATCTTTGTCAAGAAAACCCCAAAAGGGGTCATGAAGATCTGAACATGACTGAAATGACGAACAACAAACAACAAAAAGTTATATACATGCTGCTACATAATTGAATGGAAGTCCCTTGAGGGCAGGGCCTATTTCGTCTTTGTTTTGTAGCCGCAGAGCAACAGGAAGCCTGGCATATACTATGTGCTTAACAAATGTTTGTTGATTAATTGGTTGATTGATAGAACATATGCACAAATAAGTGTAATTTTAAAAGATTACTAATAAAAAACCCATAAGAGAAATGTGGGCAAAGTGCTACCTGAACTGTGACTGGGGAAGGGATGATACTGAGAGCTTATTTTACTGAGAACTGCATATCATAGGTGGTATAGGATATGCTTGAATAAACTATGGTATATGAATGTAATGCAATACTATTTTGCCATAACAAATGATGAAAGAGATGGGTTCAGAGGAACCTAGGAAGATTTATATGAGCTGATGCAGAGTGAAATGAGAGGAACCAGAAAAATAATTTAAGCAATGACAATAACATGGTAAAAACAAACAACTCTGAAAAACTTAAGAACTCTGATCAATGCAATCACCAGCCATGATTCCTAGGACTGACAATAAAATATGCTAGCCACAGAGAGGTGAGGGAATCAATATGCAGAATGGGACATGCAGTTTTGTACATGGCCAGTGTGGGAATTTTTTTTCGAATTGAATAAAGTGGTCTACTAGTTAATTCAATCAATATTTCTTCATTTGTTTTTGTTGTTCCTCATATATGACATTCCATTTATCATTTCTTTGCTTTTGCACTGGTTGTCTCTTATGCCTTACCCTTTATGCTGAGACTATACACCTTTATCATCTCAACCTCCTAGAATTCCTAGCTTCTTCCAAAGCTCAGCTGATGGACCATGGCTCTATATCAGGCTTTTCCTGGATTGCCCAGATACTAGCTTCTACCCTTTGAAATTACCTTGTATTTATTTTGGACAAAGTAAAATAAGTACATTTATTGACATGTAATAAACTTTATTCATTTTTACATTAAAAAATTTTAATATGAAATCTTTTTGCTACAGTCACTTATTTTTGAAATAGATTTGACATTAAATTCCCAATATTTTGATCCATTATTATGAAACTATACTTATAATATTGGATATTAAGTGCACCTTTGACAAACTCTTAATTTTTCCAAATATAACCTTGATTATAGCTCTTAGATTTTCCATGGGTTTGGATCAGGTAAGTTCCCAGGCCTTTGAAACTGAAACAAACAGGGTTAAGTGACTTGCCCAGAGTCATGAAGCTAGTTAAGTGTCTGAGGCTGGATTTGAACTCAGGTCTTCCTGACTCTAGGCCTAGTGCTCCATCCACTGTGCCCTAGCTTGGCACATAGCATATGCTTAATACATGCATGTTGATTAATTAATCATTATGTTACAATCTAGTTGTTCGACTATGTAGATACAGTATCATTTTTAAGAACTTTGACTAATTAAAGCAGTGTTTAATGTATAAGTGTTTGATCATGTAAGAAAGCTTCAGATCACTTTTACTATGTGCTAGAAATTTTATTTTTAAACCTCTAAGGGAAATGAGAAAGCAAGCAGGCAGCCAAAGATTCATAATCTGAACTGAGAAGGAACTCTAAGATTCTCTAGTCCAGTCCAGAACTGACCAGGGATCTCCTCTATAAATCCCTGAAAAATGAAAGACAGGGAAGGTGGTGAGCTGAATCGAAATAGTCTGTATGTGAAAGGGATTTCTATCCTGTGATCAGTTCTATAGGGCCTGGAGCAAGATCAGAAATGACCTCTCTATGACTTTCTTCACATACCCTTACAATATTATTTACAGACACATAAATGACCTCTGATGGCTAACAGGAAGAACACTTCAAAATGATGTGAAAGATAGTATACAAAACTCATTTAGATCCCTGAGACTATTAATCTCACTAAAGCAATATTTTAAAGTTTTTAAGTACAATGAAATTATTACAAATTATTAATAAAGCCTTTTTGATACCGTATGGTATGGATAAATAGAATCAGTCTGAGATTTTCATTAAAATCTGGACTTATTTTAAATAATCAGCATGGCAAATACTATGAATTCTATGTTCTGGTTCTCATAAAATGTTTTTTTTTTTTGCTTACCCCACACAGTGCTCCATGTTTATTTATATGTACCAAATAGTTCCTCAGGGTGACAGAACCAATTTCTATGAAGGTCCTTCTCCCCACCAATATTGACTTTGCTAGTTTACCCTAAAAGGTAACAAAGTTGAGACCTCATTAGTCCCTATGCCTCCCTTGATGCAGTTTTCTGGTAGCCTTTGACCTTATGGACTTGGCTTTCTGGTCATCTAAGGGCATAAAAAGACCCCAAGTGGAATCCAGACCCCTCGTTATTGTGGATGTCTTAAGATGACGTGATTTACCACACCCTTGCCCTACTGACCAGACACATTTTCATAATGAGGCAAAGAGGGCTTTGTCTACCTGAGCTAAGTGCTACTGTGTGCTTTCTGACTTGCTTCTAATTCGATATCTAAGTAAGCCTCCTCTTATTAACAGCTCAGTGACCTATGATTGTCTTATTTCACCCCAATATGAAACTTGAATTAACAAGGTATCAACCTTAAGGCAGCTAGGTGGCACGGTGCTGACCTGAAGGCAGGAAGACCTGAGTTCAATTCTGTCCATTTACTAACTGTGTGACCCTGGGCAAATCATTTAACCTCCATCTGCCTCAGTATCTTCGACTGTGAAATGGGGGTGATAATAGCACCAACCTGTGGGGATTCTCATGAGGATCAAATGAGACAATATTTGTGAGGCCCTTATCACACAGTAGGTGCTTAATAAGTGCTTGCTTCCTTCTTTCCCTAAGCCCATCCTTAACACTCAGTAATACATATCTCTCTGCCACCTAAATTCTTGAAAAGCAAAGAAAAATTTAGTTGTTCATAATATTTCCTTTGGAGGTAGTCTAGGATCACTCTTGGTGGAAATGTGAATGTAATCAGATCATACTTCCCTACCCTCAACCCCTAAGTTTTTACCTAAATAACATTTGCTTTTGGTTTTGCATACTATGATTCATCTGTGCTGGAAACTTGGCATGAAGGGCCTTCTTAAATGACATAGCTCTGCTACTATAGCTTACAGTCTTTGAGAGTTTCCTGGGGTTAAATGATTTTCCCAGGGTCATACAGTAAGTATATATGAGGAATGACTTTGAGGCCACTGGTTATCACTTCAGAACACCATGGGTCAGAGAACTATAGCTAATGGGCCAACTTTGTCCTGATGGGAACTCAGAAGGGTTTTTATAATATAAACCAAGTTTTGTGTTATTTAAAAATGTAAAAGTCATGCTTAGCTCTTGGATGTATAAAAACAGAGGGCTAGATTTGGCACTCAGGCCCAACTTTGCCAATCCCTTCATGACACTGTACTTGTTTCTCAGCACTTGACAATCTGTTGTAAATTCCATATTCAAGACTCAAGTCTGCCTCCTTAGTGTACAACTACCTTAATCATTCTCTTCCAACAAGGTGTCTCCTACTCATATACTGAAGTCTTCCAAGATTCCTTGAAATAGTTTTAGAGAGTAGTATTTGGTTGTCTTTTTATGAAGTTTTGGTTTTTTTTTTGTTAATGGTTTCCTCTTGTTAAGCAGCAGTAAATGGAGACCATTTAACTAAAATCAAATGGAACAAACACAAGAACCAAAAAAAAAGACTTCAAATTGTCTTAAAGAAACTTTTAGTGATTTAATTTACACTCAAGATATACACACATATTTCATATTTACTTTTCAATACAACAACTAAACATGGAATTTAAGGATGCAAAGTCATGCAAACAGCTTAAATGAAGACTCACTCACAGCCAGGCTAATAGGAACTGAAGCTTGCACTAGACATGTAAAATCAAAGAAAGTAGGCTCTAACTCGGGACTGTGAGTCATGTCGCCTGTGGGCTAATGCTTGCCTGTCTTTTCTCCCTTCCCCCAAACAATACTTACAGATGTTTTACCTTCATCTTTCTTCTCTAGTTCCTGCTTTCATCCAGTGGCCCATGACTTTTTTATTTCTTTCAAATTTTATTTCCTTCTTAACCTTTGATCCTCTGGCACTCTGTTCACAAAGGACATCACATCATTTTGACCTGTGAATTGACATGGTGGTTCCCTCACACTCACCATCACTTTGAAATTGACCATCCAGTGGAAAAAGGGCTAGGTTTGGCATCAGAGGACCTGAGTTCAGCTACTAGGTTCAATGACTGGTTCTGCCATTTATTAGCTGATCCTGGGCAATTTGTGTTTCTGGGCCTCAGTTTACTCTTTGTGAAATAAAAGGATTAATGTGAATCTTTTATAGATATAGTTCTTTGATCCTGTCACCTCTGAAGCCTTTTTTTTTCCTTTTGTACAGAGTTTCAGAGACAAATTTCATTAAATTATAATAATAGTCACTTTGTTTCCCTAATGTTACATAGGCAGTAGCTCTTCATTCAGTTAGCTGCAATATGTTATCTACATCTAAAGGCAGCTGGTGGCACCATGGATACATTCTTGAGACTGGTATCAGGAAGACCTGAGTTCAAATGTAGCCTCAGACATTTGCTAGCTATGTGACCTTGGGCAAGTCACTTAACTTTGATCTGCCTCAGTTTCCTTAACTGTAAAATGGGGATAATGATAGCTCCTATTCACCTACCTCTCAGAGTTATTGTGGGGATCAAATAAAATGAGATTTGTAAAGCACTCAGCACAGGGCCTGGCATATTATAGGTACTTAATAAATGCTTGTTACCTTACTTCCTAGATACATTGTTGGTTCAGTAGCCAGAACACTCATCTGGAATCAAGACATCTGTGTCTGAATCCTGATTCTACAACCTGTTACTATATATAAGCTTAGTCAACACTTCCCGTCCTTGAGCTTCAGTTACTGAATCTATAAAATGATATAAAGGGTCCTTTCTAGGTCTAAATCCTATTGTCCCTAAGTCTATTTAGTAAGACTGTGCACATTTCATTTGGATTGACTTTCTATAGTTATCAATTTAGATATTAGATATGGAATGAAAAAATCTGTGTTTCAATTCTGGTTCTGAAATTTACTACCTGTAACTTCTCTGTGTCTCAGTTTCCTCTTGTAATCTACTAGGATTTTTGATAAGTGCTTGTGGAGATATTGATTAATCTATAAAATAGTGGTAGGTGTATATAAATTTAGTTAAGTGAACTGTAAGGTCCCTTCTTACTATATATATTATATATATATATATGATATATTATATATGATATATATCATATATTATATATATACCTGATTTCATGATTTTTTTTTAAAAAATAGGATAACAGCTTTTAAATTGCACTGACATTAGTTCAGTGGCTAAAATAAATCCAATTTGTATGCACTGACACAATTTTTATTTGGGGTGGGGGTGGCATACTATGGGTTTTTGGCTTTTGCTCTAATGCTGAGAATTTACTGATCCTCATTCTTTGGAAGGTTCTTTGCTTTTAAAAAAAATCAAATTTTGAGTGAGCAGTGATCTAAAGGATTACGAAAAAAGGGGAGGTAGGAAATGTGAAATGCAATTTCTACCAGAAAATGATGGCTGGTGCTATATTGACTCAAATTAACAAACATGGAGAATAAGATTATCTGTGTACTCCCCTCTCCAAAATGATATGTTTAGGGGACTTAGAAGGGGTCAAGAAATCTTCAAGCCATTTACTTAAAATATTTTTGTTCTGCTTATTGAATTATAGGTGATTTACATTTTTCATAATGATATGTACTTTGATGGCTTTGTTTAGGTTTATATAACTGTTAAGTGGATGCAGATGGATATATGGATGCCTATGTAAATAAGCATAGGGATATGTGTATATATAGAATATACACAGAAATAGATATAAAAAATAATTCATACCCTCCCTCTTGCTTCTGCTAAAAAGCTTCTTAAATTCAGCATTCTTCTAAGTAGCAAGATACTTTGAAAAATATACAACATCTGTCAAAATCATGTGCACAATGTATTTCTTCTGTTTTGTCTATACACATATAGAGACAGAGAAAGAAAAGGGTGTGAAACACGGAGAAATTGGAATGAAACTGACTACAAGCTAAAGGCTGTTAGCTCCTTGAGGGGAGGGACTGTTTTTGTCTCTCTTTGTATCCCTAGCACTTAGCAGGGTGCCTGGTGCATAGTAAGCACCTAATAGGAGCTAATGACTGACTATTCTATCTAGCATGCCTGACTGTCACCAACACAATATTCACAGCTCTGATGGCAACTATGAATATGCTGCTGCAGCTCTGAATCACAAAATATAACAGACTCTCCATATGGAAGACAGAACCAAAACACACACTCAAACACCAGAAAGCCAAATCCCAACACCAGAAAACCAAACCCATCATAGCAACAAAGAAATTCATGCACAAGGCAGGGGGCACCGCCATCCTCAAGCTTTTCCCCTGCTAGGGCCTTCCCACAAACAAAAACTCACAACTAGCTGCTTGCCTACTTCCCCTCTCTCCCTCAGGTCTAACTGCTCTGACCAACTTCCTCTATTTTGCTCTGCCCTTCCTGCTCCACCCTTCCTGCTCTACCCGTCCAGCAAGCTCCTCCCACCACAGGCTTCATGTGACTTAGGCTTCCATTTGACTTAAGCAGGTCATGTGGGCCTATTAATGTATGTAATGGATGAGGAGATCTTCAAATTTGCATTACATTACACTGATCCAACTGAGAAACAGCATGGTGTAGTAGATTAGCCATTGCATCTGGATTAAGGAAGATCTAGGTTCAAATCCTGCCTCAGACATTAGATATATGACCCAAGGCAAAGTCACTTAATATCTCCTGGCCTCAGAGAAAGACTTGAGGCAGGGAGGCCAATCAGAAAACTCTTGCAACAATCTAGGTAAGATGGAATGAGATCCAACTAAGGTGGTAGCAGTGTGAGCAGAGGAGTCAGCAAGATTTGGCAACTGATTGAATATATGGCATGAGAGAGAGTGAGGAGTCCAAAATTAATACTAGGATTACTAACCTGAGAGACTGGAAGGATGGTCATGCCTTCAAGAAAAAAAAGGAAGTTTGGAAGAAGTGCGTATGAAGATTCTTTTTAACATAAAAATAAATATTTTAGTCTCTCCCTCTCCCTCTTAATATTTATTAGGAAATTACATAATGAAAAGAATCAATTAATTCAGTTACCCTTTTAAGCATGTTCCTATTTTAAAAACTATATTCCTATATACACATGGTAAAGGAGTGATGCATACTTTAAGAAGCATTCAGTGTACAGCAGGGATGTTTGATTACTGATGTAGCTATAGACCCTTTTCAAATAATTCCAAAGCTCCCCATTGGTCAATGGTCCCATTGTAAGGAACCATAGTGACAACAACAACAACAGTGACTAACATTTATATAGCATGAACTATGGGCCAGGCACTGTGCTAAGTGCTTTCAAATAATTATCTTATTTGATCTTCACAATAATCCTTAGAGGTTGGTGCTATTACAATCCCCATTTTGCAGCTGAACAAAACCGAAGCAGACAAGGGTTAAGTGACATGCCCGGTATCACACAATGAATAAGATTCTGAGGTAGGCTTTGTACTAAGGTCTTCCTGACTCCAAGCACATCATTCTCTTCACTATATCGCCTATCTCTAGAAGATCCATTATCTACCTAATGACTCCCAGAAAACTGGCTTGCTTCTATGGGTTTGTGTTAAGTTTTTCTGGACAGGAAGCCTGATGCATTCTCACTGGTACAAGAGTTTTTGCTGCTTGGCCACCCAATAGGCACCTGGCTCCCTTATTCAGCAACTCTGTGGCTGACTATCAATAAGAGATTGAATACTGATTATCTTCTAAGATTTACGTCAAGATTAGGTAATACGGTTCATTTTAGGGATTCAAGAATTCTCTCTAGAATGTATATTGATCTCCAGGACATACATCTGATCTATATACAGGACAAACATGGCATAATTTTCTTTGCCATTTTTGATTCTTCCCCAAGTTGACTCAACTTTCTAGATGAGAAGAAACAATAGAGCAATTTCTATTTGTCTCCTACCTCATTCTTTGAAAGATGGATGAAGGATATGAAGAAATGATATTCTGGATCTGAGACAAAGGATCAAAGATTATAGGGTCATAGATCTAGAGCTTGAAGATATGAGGATATCTCCTCTAACTCTTTTGTTTTATAAACAAGGAAACTGAGACCCATAGAGGTTAGGTGAATTTCCAAAGGTCATGTAGTTAATAATCTATCAGAGCCAGGATTGGAACCCAGATCTTTAAGGGTCTTCTAGGGCCAATTCTAATCCCACTGGTATCAATGATTTCTAAAGTATAAATTAGAGGAACACTGGGCAGAATGGACTATTCATCTTAGAGTTTCTGATAGATAATGAAGGGGAAGATAGGTGTTGTACACCATAAATTTTGGGAGATTGGATTCCAGAATTCAGAGGAAGGGTAGTTAGGATCCTATGAGCTAAAATAAAATTCTATGGGAGAAATTGCCTCAAGATGAATTGAAAGTTTCGACAAGAAATTCTGATGACACAAATATGAATGATTGTGATGAAGAATAAAAAATGGCCATGTCTAAAGAGACTAATGCAGATGCACAAGGAATCCAACAACCAACTTCAACGAAAAAAATGCACATGAATAGAAGAGGAAATCATACTAAGGTAACTAAGGATGAATAAACAAGAGTAACATGATACTTTAAGGAAAAAAAATGAGTGCCAAATTTAGAATGAGTTGAAGATGGTGGTGAATACTAAAGATAAGAAAAAGAAGGAAAATTTGAGCTGTGTTGGGAGCAATAAAAATATTTTTACTGGAGTTGTTATTTCACTTATAAAAGGCTCCCACATGAGGAAACTCCTATTGATAAACATCTTTGCAACTTACAGTATTAGAGAGTTGACTAGAGCCATTGAGAAATTAAGTGATTTGATCACAGTCACACAGCCAGTATGTGTCAGGGGCAAGACCCAGCTCCTGTCTGTCTCAGATTCCATGGCTACATTGGACAGATAGAAGAATTCTTGCCTCTTTTTTTTCTTGTTTAGTGTTTTATAATAAGAACAATATTTAGACAATGAAGAGTGGGATAAAAATAGTGAGTTAAAACTCAAGATAAATGAGGAGGTCACAAAATCTCAGAATTGGAAGGAAACCAATTGGTTATTGAGTTGTGGTTGTGGTTGTGGTTTATCCTTCACTCTGGAAGAAGACCATGACATAAGGAAGATGATGCCATAACTTGCAAGTGAATTGGATTTAAGTGACGGAGGGCTGTACAAAGTCACTAGCCACACTCTCTCCTTCTGAACCATCTGGGTCCAGTGGCCAAATATAGATCAGGACAACTAAAGATGGCCTAGGATGCCTTTTTAACTCTTGGCCTTTTTAAGCTAAGGTCTTTCCAAGTTCTCATTTTGACGGAGGCAAAAACCAATTCAGTGATTAGGGCTATTTAGAAAGTGAGCCAATGGGTGGTCCCTTTAACCTGGAAGGAAAAAAATAAAGAAAAGAAAAGAAAAAAGTCAAACTGGGAGGTGAAGACCCAAAGGAGAAAAAATTACTATTTGCATTCACTCTGAGCTATCAGGGCCCAAATAATAACAATTAAGTGGTGCTTGGGTAGGGACCTGTTGTTAGCCAATCAGTGAGAGCCAGAGTGAATTGGGAAGATGGTAATGGAGCACCAAGCTGCTTTCCAGGAGCTCAAGTCATTCCAGATGAATCAATTGCTGTGTTGCTTGCTGTAAGTGGTCTCTGGAAATTCACAGAGAGTGGGAAAGGTACCAATACATTGGATTTGGACAAATGTTTGGATTTTCACAAAAACCAAGCTGAACAGCATGATACAATGGGAAGATTGCTGGGCTTAGAGTAAGGAAGAAGGGGCTTTGAATTCCATCTCAGACCTTCATTAGCCCAATGAGCCTTGGCAAATCACTGTACTTCTAAGTCCCAACTTCCTCATCTGTAAAAGAGAGATGCTAGGTATAGCTAGCATCTTAATTGTAATGTGCTATATGGCTAGCATGTTAACTGTAAGCCCAAGTGAGGTAACAAAAAGCTATCCCAATTTTTGCTGCCTTTAGAAGGTCATAGCATCCAAAAAAAAGTGAGATGATAGTTCTATTTTACTATGCCTGGGTCTTGCAGTGAGTTCTGGTTGCCACATTTTAGGAAGGATGTTGACAAACTGGAGTGAGTCAAAAGGAGGGTGGCTAGGATACTGCTTGAACTGGAAATCGTACCATACAAGGAACTGGAGAAGATACAAATTAAAGTGCGTGGTATTTCAGTTGGCCTCACTTTCAAACAGTTAGTTAGCACAATGGATAGATTAGTGAATTTGGAGTTAGGAATGCCTGAGTTTTAAACCTATTCAATCTTTTTTTTTTTTTGTTGTTGTTGTTGTTGTTGTGTGACTTTGGGGAAGTCACTTAACCCTTTCAGCCTCAGTTTTCTTATCTGTAAAATGGGGATGAAATATTATCTACTTCATTGATTGTTATGAGGATCAAAAGAAAGAAAAATATATGTAGAGAGCTTTTGCAAACCTTAAAGAGGTATAAAAATATTATAATTATTAATTTAAAAGGTTTTTTTAATAGAAGAGGAATTAGATATCTATTCGGCTTTAGATACTGGAGATGCAAACAATAGTTGGAACTTGCAGAGAGAGAGATAGGTTTTGCCTCCAAAAACCTTCTGAATGATTAAGTTATCCAAAAGTATAACAGGCTGCCTTGGCAAGTAATGATTTTTCCACCACTGGAGGTCTCCAGTAAAAGTTCAATGACCATTTTTGAGTATGTTGTGTAGAGAGAATTTTTATTCAGGTATAAGTGAACTATACATTCTTTTGGGTCTCTTCCAAGCTATTAAACATTATTATACAATTTGTGCTATGTAATTTATCACCATATCTGACTCCATATTACTTACAAAATAGACATTTTGTAAGATTTGGGGCATTTAGAAACACATCCAGATGGCAAAAACAGATTCAGAATAATTAATTTACAGGTGGATCATTAAGTAAAAATAACTTATCCATTAAATGACCTTCTTGTTTACCTTAATTCACAATTCTGAATAAGCCTTCCTGCAGCAAATCATACCTGTTTAAGATGGTCATCTAGAGTTCAAATTTCCTTTGGTTATACAAAAAAAGAATCCTAAATATGTCTAATAGAACAGCAAAATATTTGTTTCAAAACTCCTTACAGAAAGCTTTACTGATTTATTGACAATATAAATATAGTTGATTTAATATCAGTAAATTAACCTGAAGTTGTCAGCTTTTTGACAGAGCTTAAGGAACACTTTTGTTGCAAAATATTCTAAAGAAAGAAGGTCTATTTAGTTAGAATATTGGGTTCTTTCCCCCTCCTATGGGTGAAACCTTTGCATAATATCTATATATATGGTCCATTAATCAACAGTTCTTTTCAGAATCCCAAGTCTTCTTCAGAACTCAGTTTTTATGAAACTCCATGAAGCTTTACCTGATCTCATCTTGCCCTAATTCAGCTAGTGCCTCTAAACTTGAAATTACAGTATTTTAATTGTGTGTGTATTTTAATATTGCTTCTTTTAAATTGCCAGGTCCATTAGATCACTGAGGTACTAACTTTTTTGATCAGTTTTTTTTTCTATCATAGAGTGTATCAGCAAAGCAATAAACACAACATTGATGATAATTATGAATATACCTATGTAGTTCTGTATCACAAAATATGAGAGACTCTCTATATAGAAGGTAGAAGAAGTAAAACATTTATTCAGACACCAGAGGACCAAATCCCATAAACAATAAATCCAAGCCATCCAAGCAGCAACCAATTCCCAAAACCAATAAGGCCACTTTATCATAGCAAGGAACCTAAAACACAATATCACAGCATGGAGACTCACCATCCCATTAGCCTTCCAACCCTCTACTGGGGCCTTCCCACAAACACACTCACAGCACAGCTAGCATACCTGTGTTTGCTCTCTCCCTCAGTTCTAACTGCTCTCTAGGCATTTCCTGTGATGCACTTTCCTTTTCCTCTCAGCAAGCTCCTCCCACCCCATGTGACTTAGGTTTCCTGTGACATAAGCAGGTCACATGGCCTATTAATGGGTGGGAAAGACCTTGAAATTTAAATTACTATTACATAGAGACATATCAATTGGTTTTCAAAGGCATCAGATGGGAAAGTAACAATTACATTGTTAAAAGCACATCACCTTTAACAACCAAGGTTCTATTATGGTATCATTGCATCATAGGATTTAAAGCTAGAAGGGACTCTAAGGTCATCTAACCCAATTAAAAACAAAACAAAACAACACACTTCAGATCTAGAAGGGAATTGGAAGTCGTATGGTCCTCATTTTGAATTAGGGAAAATTGAAGCACAGAGAGCCTAAGTGACCTACTTAGCAAAGCAGTATTTGACCTCAGACATTCTAAACCCAAGTGCAGTGGTCTTAGCCTACGTCTTCCAAGCCCTACTCTCATGTCTCACTATTTCATGGAAATGAATTTGGGTTTTTGAACTCTGTGCCAAAAGAATATAAACTCTGGCCAAATTCCATTGTAGTGGAAAGGTTTGTGAGTATGGGCCTGGCAATACACCAGACCTGCAATCTGAGAACCAGAGTAAGTAAGTATGGAGAGATGTGTTGTCAATAAGTTGACCACTAGTTAAAAAATATTTTGGCCATAATGACCCATGGAAAAAAATGAACAATATGAAATTCCCAAAATATGGGCCATTCCTGACTTTCAAACATGTTTCTTTGCAAAACTTCATTTGTAAACTGATTGGCTGGAACTCAGAGAACATTTTCTGACAGACTCAAGGTAATAAATGGTGAGTAGGTATTCAGTTGTTTGGGGCTAACCCACTTACACTTAAATAATCCATAGTATAGATGAATGCCGTAAAATTTCAGAAACAATAATGTTGTTTCAGTTTCCTTGTCTTTAATGTAAGAGGGTTAGATTAAATGGTGTCCCATGTCTCAGTCCCCAGTTTACTCCGGGTAGTCACAATCCAAGAAACAGTGTGGTTTAATGTAATGAGCACCAGATTTTGATTCAGAGGGCCTAGGTTTTAGTTCTGTCTCTGCTACTTATTGGGTGGGTGACCTTGGATGAGTAATTTTACTATTCTATCTTAGTTGTCTTATCTATAAAACAAGTAGGTAGGATTAGAAGTGCCTTTCACCTATAAATTTTGATCTGGTTCAGGTCTTTTATTTTATAGCTGAAGGCCAGGAAAATGTAGTTAACTTCCCCAATGCCGCAAAGGAAGCAAGTAGCTGAGAAAGAAGCAGTAAGTGGCAGAGACTTTAGATAAAATATCATTATTATGTCATAAGCTTTTTAGATCTAGAGCTGTAAAGGACCTCAAAGGCTATTTAGTCTAAGGCTCAGAGAGTTTAATTAATTTCCTTAGAGTCACATGGATAGTAAGTGGTAGAGCTGAGATTTGAACCCAGATCCTCTGACTTCAAATCTAGTGTTGTTTTCCCATTGTCCTATATTTCTAGACTGTAGAATCTAGATTGTTTTAATACATAGCTTCCAGTGAAGAGTGTGGAGACACGAAAGCCACTGCCTTGGGTCCCATTCTTTGGATAAAGATATTGTTCTGTATCCTACCAATCTAACTACTTTTAGATTTCATTTTTTTAATTTTTAATTTATTATTTATTTATAATATTCTTTTATTTTTAAATTTTGAGGTCCAAATTCTCTCTCTCTGAAAAGGCAAGCAAAATGATAATTATTTTACATAAGAAATAATGCAAAACATATTTCCATATTAGTCATATTACAAAAAAACCCAAAGTGAAGAAAGTGAGAAAATTACATTTCAGTTTGTACTCAGAGTTCATCTGTTCTCATCCTGGCCGTGGATAGCACTTTTTCATCATGAGTCATTTGGAATTGTCTTGGACCATTGTTGTATCGATCAAAGTAGCCAAGTCTTTCTTAGTTTATCATCATTACAAAATTGCTATTACTGTGCACAATGATGTCTTGGTTCTTATCACTTCTCTTTGTATCAGTCCATATAGTTCTTGTCATGTTTTTTCTGAGAGTATTTGCCTCACTATTTCTTATAGCACAATAGTGCTTTATTACTATCATATGCTACAGCTTGTTTAGCCATTCACGGATTTATGAGCATTCCGCTGATTTCCAATTCTTTGCCACTACACAAAGAACTGCTATAAATGTTTTTGTACATATAGGTCCTATTCCTTTTGCTTTTATCTCTTTGTATGCAATCCTAGTAGTGATAATGCTGTGTAAAAGCCCTTTGGATAGTTCCAAATTTTTCTCCAAAACAGTTTGAGCAATTCACTACTCCACTAGCAGTTAATTAGCGTGCCTATTTTTTTTTCCCTCATCCCCTCCAACATTTGAAGTTTCTGATAGGTGTGAGGAGGTACCTCAGAGTTGTTTTATTTGTCTTTTTCTAATCAGTAGTAATTTAGAGCAGTCTTTCATATGACTAGAGACAGCTTTGATTTCTTCTTGTGAAAACGGCCATTTCTTATCCTTTGACCACTTACCAATCGGGAAATGGCTCTTATTTTTACAAATTTCATTCAGTTTCATATTTATTGTATATTTGAAAGATGAGGCCTTTATCCAAGAAACTGGCTATACAGATTTTTGCATTGTCCATGTTACCTTTTTAGCATAATGTAGTTTCCCTGATTCTTTCTTTTAATTAGATCCTTTTTTGCTTTTGCTTTTTCTGAGGTCATAATTACCACCCTTTTTGTTTCAGCTGAAGCATATTCAATTTTCCTCTAGCCTTCTATTTTAACTCTGTGTGTGAATTTGTTTCAAGTGTGTCTCTTATAAACAATATATTGTTGGATTCTGGTTTCTAATCCATTCTGCTTTTTGCTTTCATTTTATGGGTGAGTTCACCCCATTCTCATTCACAGTTATGACTATTAACTGTGTTTCCCTCCATCCCTTTTTTCTTTTATTCTCCCCCTCTCTCTTTTTATCCTGTCCCTCCTCAGAAGTCTATTTTGCTCCTAACTACAGACTCCCTTAATCCACTTTCTCTTTTATCATTCCTGCCCCCACATTTCTCTTATCCCTTTCCCCTCCTCTTTCCCTATTAGGTAAATTATATTTCTGCACACGACTAAGTATGTGTGTGTGTGTGTATATATATATATTCTTCCCTCTTTGAACCAATTTCAATGAGAGTGAAGTTCAAGCATTGCCTGCTACTCCTCCATTTCCCCTTCCATTATAAAAACTCTTCCTTGTATACCTCTTTTATATGAGAAAGTTTTCCTCATCCCTCTCCTTTCCTCTTTCTCCTGTAGGACCCCTCTTTCTCATCCTTTCATTTTTTTTCTTTTTGGAGATCATTCCAATAAAGTTAACTTGTATATGTTTTGTTTATGTGAATTCCTTTTAACTACATGTATCACTTTACCATATCGGAATGTAAATAGATTAACTTTATTTAGCCCCTTATGATAACTCTTTCATATTTTTGGGTTTTTTTTTTTTGCTGAAATATTTTTTTTTATTTTTTTTATTTTTAGTTTACCACACACGGTTCCACAAAATTTTGAGTTCCGGAATTTCTCCCCTCCCTTCCCCTTCCCTCCCTTTCATATTGACCTTTTCATGCTTCTCTCGAGTCCTGTGTTTGAATGTCATATTTTCTGTTCTGCTCTAGTCTTTTCATCAGGAAAGTCTTCATTTCATTAAATATGCATTTTTCCCTTGAAGGATTTAACTTAGCTTTTCTGGTTAGGTTATTCTTAGTTGTAATCCAAACTCCTTTGCCTTCTGGAATATCACATTCTAAGCCCTGTGCTCCTTCAATGTGGAAGAAACTAAATCTCGTGTGCTCTCGACTATGGCTCCATGATATTTGAAATTTTTCTTTCCTGTTGTTTGAAGCATTTTTTCTTTGACCTGGGAGCTCCGGAGTTTGGCTATAATATTCCTGAGAGTGTTTGTTTTGGGATCTCTTTCAGGAGTTGATTAGTGGATTCTATCAAGTTCTATTTTACCTTCTGTATTTAAGGTATCAGAGCAGTTTCCTTGATAATTTCTTGAAATATGATGAAAGCTCTTGCTTTGCTCACGGCCTTCAGGTTGTCCAATAGCCTTAAGTTATCTCTCTTTGATCTATTTTCCAGGTCAGTTGATTTTTGGATGAGCTATTTCACATTTTCTTCTATTTTCTTATTCTTTTGACTTCGTTTTTTGTTTGTTTGTTGATGTCTTATGGAGTCATTAGCTTCCAGGGGGCCAATTATAATTATTAAGGAATTATTTTCTTTAGTGAGATTTTTACCTACTTTTCTATTTGCTAATTCTGCTTTTTACAGAGATTTCTTCAGCAGAATTTTGCAGCTCTTTTTACCATTTGGCCAATTCTATTTTTCAGGTGTTATTTTCTTCAGTTTTTTTTTTTTGTGTCCAATTACCAAGCTGCTAATTTTTTTCATAATTTTTGTGTATCACTCTCATTTCTTTTCCCAACTTTTCCTCTACCACTCATCTCTTTCTTTAACTCTTCCAGGAATTCTTGTTTGGATTGGGTCCAATTAGTATTTTTGATGCTTTTTTGGTAAATGTTTTCATACCATCTTCTGAGTTTATGTCTTAGTCTTCCCTGCCACCACAGTAGCATTTTATGGTTAAGCTCTTTCTTGTTGTTGTTTGCTCATTTTTTCCAGCCTATGTCTTGACTTTGAACTTTATGTTAAAATTGGGCTCAGCTCATCTAGGAGTGGAGGGGCATTGTCCCAAGCTTTAGGCTTTTTTTGTATTACTGTTTTCTGATCTAGTTCCAGGGGTCTACAAGTTTTTTTGTGTTTTCAAGGTGGTATGATCCTGGGAATTACCCCGGAAGGGTCCCTGGTCCCTTGTAGTCATAAGTGCTAGTGTTCCTCTTTGCTTTAGTACTGTGACCAGTGTCCCTGCTCCCTTGGGACCTATCCTCAGTGCTCCTCTCTGCCTTGGAACTGTGAGCCATTACTGTGTATGGCTCCATCTGTACCCAGTGCCAGCAAAGGGTCCCCAGTAATCTCTTTCTGATTAGTTGTCCAACCCCCTTACCGTCTCTGGGTTGAGAGTTCCCAAAACTGCTTTTGCTGCTGCTGCTACTGGGGCCACAGTTGCCTGTGTAGTGTTTGTGGGCTCTGGACAGGTTTCCACCCCAGTGTCACAGATTTTTCTTGCTGACCTCTTAAGTTTTCTTAGGCCAGAAAAATGTTACACCCCAACCTCTTGTTGGCTCTGACACTCCAAAACTTGATTCAAAGCATTATTTTAAAGTTGTTTTGAAGAGAATATTGGGAGAGTTCAGCTGGGTGGCTGCCCCTAATCCACCATTTTGGCTCCCTCTTAGATTTCTTTTTTACCCAACATTATGCAGTTGATGGACAGTGTTTCAAACACTTTGGCTTTGTCCTGATCTATTGTATATGCTCTCTAGGGTGCCCATGATCTGTTTCACATTTCTAAATTCCACTAGGCTACATCTCCAATTTAGATTTGGATCCAGTTTGAGCACAGTTGGTATCACATCTCTAGATCTGGTCAAGGTTTTCCCCCCCAAAAATGAAAGAACGTTGGGGGGAAAAACACCACACACCAGAATATCATATCTTAGGAAGATTCAGACTCAGCCTGGCTGTGTTTAGATTTTTTCCAACTCTTGGCTCAGCTGGAAGCTTTATTGGCAGACTCATTCAGGACTGTGGCTTTATCCCTTTATTTTATTTTTTTTCATTTTGCTAATATGATTTGTTAAAACATTCTCTGTTTATTTCTTTTCACTGAACATTTTTTTCCACACAGCAGGCGTAATGACTTTTTGTTTATGATGGGATAGCACTGTCTGAATTATGCTATGGAATCTTGGTTTGGTTTTTCCTTTTTGAGGCATTTCTCAGCTTTCTTTGTGGCCTGGTTCTGCTCCTGGTATTGAATCTCAGATGGTGCTTTTGCATGGGAGCCAGAGGTTTACAAGGATAATTTCAGTGGAAATCTAGGTAATATTTGGTAACAAATAACCAGATACTAGATTTAATTCACAAAACATTTCGTAATTGGACTTACTACTAAAGATATTGCTAATCTCCCCCATTAGACTGTGAGCTCCTTGAGAACAGGGATCATCTTATACCTTTCTTTGTGTCTCCAGTGCTTAGAATATTGGCTTGCACATTGTAGGTATGTAATAAATGATTATTGACTGACCTAAACATATTCCCCATATATCAAAATGCTTGTTTTAAATTATGGAAATACTTAAACATTTGAGCTGTTGTAACTTTTGGTGAAGAATTAACTCAAAGGACTATGATTTCATGGCAGAGGCTGAAAGGGGAAAACATGCCACACAATCTACGTGCTGAGAGAATACTTCTCAAACTGCACAAGGCTAAACATTTTCATAGTCCTTGAGGGAAAAAAGTGTGGAATGAGGGTGGTAGATAATAAAATTTAAGGTATACTGAATTGATCAATTAATGGAACTATTCAAAGCAGACAAGATAATGGAAATGTGCAAAGTAGAATTATGGAAAATCAAAAGTCTTGAGTTTTTTTGAGGGGGAATATTCAAAGGAAAGGGTGGAGTACAAATGAAAATTAATTATGGCAATTACACATACAAATTACATGAACATTTTCTTTGTTATACCTGAAGGCAGCATGGTTTCCCACGGGAAAGCACTTTCCCATAGTTCTTCAGGACAACATTATTTGGACTGTCCATAGTCCTTTGCAGTAAAATCAAGTTCCCAGAAGGAAAATAACAAAATAGTATGTCTAGGATCTAGTAGACCCAGAATTCCTGTTTCCACAACTGAAACTCATCAAAGCTATTTCTAAGACTTTATATCGTTAATGCTGATGGGCTACAGAACTTTACACAGTGCAGAAAGCATATATTAAACATGCTTACCTCAAAGAACAGCTGAAGAGATCATGTTTCCTTGAACAAAGAACATTGGCATGGGCCACATTTCAAAATGGAAAATACCTGGATTGTAGTTGAAGAAATGATTATGCTTCTTTTGAGATGCCACTCCTGTCAATTTAAATATCTTTTTAAAGAAACCAAAGAAAACCACAATTTCTATGTTAATGTAAAAAACTTGATAAACTCCATAGATATAACCCATTGAAGTGAGGGCAGAAATGGCTGGTACATTTCAACTTGGAAAAAATATTCATACAAATCCCAATATTTTGATTTTTTCCATGATCTCGTAGATTTTATTTCTTCTTTCATCAGTGAAAATCACAACCAATTTAAGATTTATCACCATGTTCAATTCTTGCCCATGTCCTCTCCCAAATCATCCCTAGTGAACCTACCCTTAAGGTCATGGAATTGTAAATTGAGAGCTGGAAGGGACTTCAGGAGTCATATATTTCATCCTTTTCATTTTATAGAAGAGGAAAAGGAGAGCCAGAGAAGGTAAATGACTTATACAGGGTTGTACAAGTAGCAAGTAACAGAAGCAGTCTTTGAACTCAGGTCCTCTGATTCAAGGTCCAAGGTACTTTCTACAATACCATGTTGTCTCTCTCAACCAATGAGCTAGAGGCCTTTTCTAGTTCTTTTTTACATTTGATGGATACCAGTCCAATATTATGACATTTCCTGTGTTATCCCTCTTTCTTGTTCTATGACAAATCCACATCCTTTGTACTGTCATTTATTTCATGGAGGAGACTGACTGCTTAGCCATGCTTGGAAATATCACAGGGATTAAGCTCATGCCATACCCAATGGTCCATCTAGAATAGAAATGGCCTTCTACATGTTGACTGTATTGAGGTAACTTTTTGTTGTGAATAGGCAAAGAAAAGCTGACTCGTTCCTTAAAAAGGTAGACTTAAACTAACAGTTGGATCTGCTCCTCAGAGCTTAGAATGCAGAATGTATAATATTACCTCTGATTCCTGGCAGAAGGATCTGAAAACAATTAACTCCAGGGTGTGACGTGATTTGACTAGCAGTCAGAGTGGGAACTTAGACTCAGGTCTTTTAAGGAGTCTTGATCTGGGTGCCTCAGTTCCTACTTTTTAGTTTCCTTCTTAGACAAAACAGGCAGTATGTGGAGCATATCATGGACAGAGAGCAGGACTCAGACCCAGGAAGACTTTGTTTTAAATCCTGTCTCTGAAATATACTAGCTGTATGAATTGGACAAATCACTCAACTCTAGGCTACTTTTTGAGATTATACATTACTGAGGAGATGACCTGCATTGGTAAAGTGGATATTTCCTCATTGGTAGTTCCCTTTATCAATGAAATCACAGATCCAGACCTTCTCCTTACCCTTAAGCCAAAACAGCACTCCTATCTAATATGAGCTCCTCTGAGTCTAAGATGTATATCAATTGTATTACATTTTCATCCTCCTTTCAAGCATGTCTGCATGTATCATATCTTTAGAATCATTGTTAAAGATTATAGTATTATCTTATGGAAGTTATTTTCATGGATTTGTTTATTATTGAGTGAAAATTTTCCATGTGTGTCCATATACTTGCTTAATAGTAAATATCACCCCCTTCTGTTTCTATATCTGTTTGTCTCTACTTCTCTCTCTCTCTCTCTCTCTCTGTCTCTATCTCTATCTCTGTCTCTCTCCTCCTTCCCTCCCTCTCCTACCCTCTGTCTTAAAATTGTAATCTGTATTCAGTTGGGTTCAGCCTGCCAAATGACCTATTATACCTTGCTGAAAAGATCCTTGAGGTACAGAAAACATTGGCTTGGGGAACAAAAGTAGTTAGGCTTGTTTACAGATTCTGGGGAATAATGCAAACAGCATCTCTTGGGAAATCCATGTACTCTATTCTTGTTAACATCCTTTATGTCATTTCTTGCATGTGGATCATCATTGGAAATATGCTGTAATCTACTTCTTTCAATCATGCACCTCTCCTTTGCCCTTTAGGTCACAAACAACTCTGATTTTTGGAGATTGTGGTATAATTGGATTTGTGACCATCTTCTGGGATAAACATGGGTTTTAAAAGATGGGTTTTGAATGAGAGAGTAGCTTATGATTACTAGCATCACTGCCAAGTTCTTAAAATTGATTTATTTCCACTTATTCAGTCCTGAGACTGGCTCATCATCATTCTTCAGTGCCTGACCAGAATATATGTATTGATGAACTAAATCACTGGGTTGCCCATACAGCTGCATATCTACATAATAGCTATTTCTTATCCACTTGAGCTTTCTTGTGTGAATTGTTAGGCTGATATCTGTAATGTTGTTAGACTTGATGTAATCTGAAAATTGGTGTATAGGGGAGACTTTATCATTTGTACAGAATCTCTCTTCCATTTGGATCCTATACAGCACATCTTCCATGATACTAGGATACATCTTTGGGTAAACATATGTCTCTGAATTTTTATGCCTCACTCTATATTAATAATTAGAGGGCTGTCAAACAAAGCTATATGTTTTGTTACACACGTATGCATGCAACTACGTACGTGTTTGCATTTAGTTTCCTTTAGTGATACTTTTAATCCAAGGATCCAAGGTTGGTAATACTTACAAAATTGACATCTTAATATATATATATGTATATATACATATAAACTAAATAATATGCCAGAAGTATAACGATGGTAAAAAATAAAATATTGCAACTAAATAGAAGTGAAGTCTATGATAATTTGTCTCTCATATTTATAACTGAGGCCATTTCTTGACTCTGTCCCTGAAGAAGAAAGAATAAAAGTAAATTGAAGAGGGTTTACTAAAGGTTATTAAAATATTAAAATAGCAAGTCTTAAGGAAAATAGAGAAGATAGTGACAGGTGACTTAATGATGTTCTTTGATGAAGCTTTGCTGCAGAGGATGGGAGCTATTTTTCTCACTCTTCTTGGCTTCACTGACCTTTATCCCAGGCATACCATCCATAATAGCATACTATTACCCTTTAACATAACAACACTGTCTTACCTCCCCAAATCTCAAATCTTGAGATCCCATTCTCTAACTAGAAACTGCTTATTTTTTAATTTCTTCTCTCTAACACCATGGATGAAAATATTCCGAGGCGGAAGAGGGAGTACAACTGAGCAGCAAACCTCTGGAGGACAGAAGAATGTGACACAGTAAAAGAAAACTCTTTGAACATATAGAGTGATAATTTCATGGCTATCAGGTTTTTGAGTATAGAAAGATGGCATGGAATTTTGAGAAGCATTTATCTTCCGAGGATCCTCAAAAAAAATGGAAGTGATAGACATCAGACAGTCATGTGGTTAGTCAATAAGCATTTATTAAGCACTTATTATATGTCAGACACTGTGCTAAATACTGAGGTACAAAGAAAGACAAAAACATGGTCTTGACCTCAAGGAGCTCACAGTCTAATATTGGAGATAATATAAAGATGCTTTATACTGTGTATATAGATATAGATAGATATACATATATATGTATATATATTTATGACAAATAGAAGGTAATCATAGAGGGAAGGTACTAACATAGATGGAAGAGGGAGGGGACTAGGAAAGGCCTCCTGCAGAAGGTCAGTTTTGAGCTGAGTCTTGAAGGGATCCAAGGAAACCTAGACAGACGAAGGGGTGAGGAGGGTAGATCATTCAACTCATGGCATAGAGGATATCAGTAAAATGGCACAGATCTGATTGATGGAGTGTATGCTAGGAAATCCATTTTTAGTTCCAGTGAAAAGAGAGAGAGATAAATATGGCTGAAGACTTAATGGCAAGATATACAACAGACTTTGTTGACCTAATGTGGTTATTTAACTGGTAGACAGTCTCAATGGGGACATGTGTCTGTGATGAGGTAGAAGGGTAACAAAATTGAAAAATCCAATGACTACTCCACATGTCTTCTAATCTATGTGAGGCTGAATGAATTTGCTGAAGACACCCATAACAAATTTCTAGGGATTATGAAACTATGAGTAGGAAACTGCAAGACATTGGGGCCAAAGTGGAATTTTTACCACTACTTCCAACTGAAGGAAAGTATACTGCCCAGGAAAGGAAAAGAAGGCATAGGAAGGGTATTATCCATCAGTACCTATATCTTGGATGGATACCATACCTGGAAAATGAGTTGGGGCCAGAGTTGAGCAGGGAGAGTAAAATAGGGTAGATTGCCTTTGGGAAATTACACAGTATTATAATGTCCTCAAGCTTGAAATAAGGTGTATATTTTTTAGTGTTTTCCTTAAAATAAGGCAGGCATTTTTTTTTGGTGCTTATGTTCTTCCATCAGTGTTTTATGGTTGTAACCATGGGTGTGCTGGTAAATGTTTAACAAATGGCCCTCTTGAGGGGAAAATGCATACAGAACACACTTTTAACTTTAATCTCAATTATTTACATTTCTCCATCATTTTATTAAGGATAGACAATCAACAAAACAATAATTCAAGCCCTAATTTGTAGCATTTGCTGTTATCTCAGTTGTAAATGTTCACACTGAAAATTTAACAGTTGTCTCTCATGAGGTAATATATGCTAGCTCTATCATGCCACTGGCTACAACTCATGGACTACTATAGTCTCAAAAGAAGTGAATTTGAGGATAGGAGACATGGAGAGGTGCATGTTGGGTGTGAATAGACAGAAACACACTTCAAATGCAAAATGATTCTGAAGACATAGTATGAAAAATGTCATCAGGGAAAAAAAAAGTGATGAGCTGACCCCATAGCAAGAGTGAGGTACTAGAGGAAAACCTTATGTCTCTGTCATCCATCCAGTGTCAAGAGAAATTGAGGAAACCTTAAATACAGTGGATGGACTCCCTCATATGACAAATTTATGGGAGTATATGTGCGAGTGATGCAGGATGGACCACCATAGATAGGTTGCTCGGACAGAATTTGTTCCTTATGAAGGTGATCCCAGTTCCATTGGATCATCAGAGTATTAGAGTGCCCAACACAGAAGATACTCTAAGATAAGTAAAATAGGGCAGAGAATATCGGTTGTTTTAGCTGTCTACTAAAACATGAATCATTGAATATATGATTTAGATAAATCATGCTCCATTCCAAACATAACTATTTGGCTAAATGTCTGATCTCATATTCTTACCTCCTATGTCAGTGATAAATCCTTCTCACCAATAAGAATGTGACAAAAAAAATCCTCCTTTATAATTTCATTTTTACTAACTTCGATGGAGAATAACAAGGGGGGAAAAAAACTAATCATAGTCTCCTGCCAATCCAGCGTTTAATAACTCACCTCTTTATTCCAGTGTAGAAAGATTCATTATGTGAAAAGAGAGGGAAAAAATGTTGTCACATACTTTCCACATGCACTGTTTTACTTATAGTAATAGTGATGCTGAGTAGGACTGTGATTATGTTGGTATAGGGGACTCTGGGCAGAAGAAACTTTTCTACCAATACAGATTGGCACCATGTTTACAACTTCTCTTGGAAAGTTGTCCAGGCACTGTGCATTTAAACCATTTGCCCAAGATTATTTGCTTTTCTTATAAGACTCTTTAAATAATACCTTTGAAGCAAAGAATCTATAGTAAACATAAACATAATCTGGAATATTAAAAACAGAACCTTAAGCACCTTTCTATTCTTTTGTGGGAGAAGGTGCTCCTTGTGGGCATGTTTTATTTGAGAGTGTCCATGTTGGCCTTGGCTGGTTGGCACTCATATGACCGTATCTGCAGGGCCATGCTCTTTGCTACCATCATTCTGAATTTTAATTCTCACAATATGTGTGCAGAATATGATGGATGAACTGTGTGCTAGGAGTGGTGTAAACACCTCCTTAAAAACCACAGCTGGGCTGACATCAGTTCTCCAAGTGAAATTGCAGGAAAATCTCAGAGAATGAAGAAAACATGAAAAATGGAACAGTTTACATTTGCAGAGGAAACACTTCATTTGGGGAAAAAAATATGGAATGCTTGAGAGAAACTGAGGTCGGAAATTTACGATTCCATTTTGCACATTTTTTGTAATTACGAGGCAATCTGTTTCGATCTTGTATTTGTGGTGTGAAAATACCAGCCTTCTGACTTATTAGGAGGCACTTCAATGTGTGTTCTGGGCTATGGCATGGTCATAATTCAGTAATGGATTTTTCAAAACATGATTTCAGAATATTAAATCACACTGCTGTACATACAACTCATAGCCATGGTAAAAAATGTTTTACCTCTTCAGCATGACCATATTAGCTAGGGAATGGCCTGCCCTTAGCCAATATAAAGCAAACCAGTGGGGGAAATGATGAAAATATTACATCTAATCTATCTTGCTTTGAGTTGGATTATAGAAAAAGAATGGGAAACAGGTTTTTATTTATATTTTAAGACTTTTCTTGTGGGGAAAAATTGTAATTTTGTAAAACCTGAAAAGCAGTGAAACATCTTGTTTCCTAGTGGGAAGAGCTCCGATCAGGAAATGTGAGTCTTAGCCTCAGTCCTGGCAAAAATTTGCTGTAAGTTTGGGCAAGTCACTTAACCATTCTTTGACATGAGGTCATTCTTAGTAAAATGAGAGGTTTCACCTAAATAATTTGACAAATTCAGCATCATACCATTCACCCTATTGTGGCAGGCAATGTGAAGGGCTGCCTTGCCTGACTCCAACAAACCATGTTTGTTAGCTCAGTGCTTGGGGGATGATGAAATCCCTGGCTGCTTCAAGCCAGCCTGTGTGACTCAGCACTGAAGGACTTTGGTGCTTTGGAGATGACAAAGAAATCCACTTACTAGCCACTGAGCAGGAAGAGCTAATGACTCAATGGACATTTAAAAGGATAATGTCTCCACCCCTGTCTCTTTTTTCCTACACCATGATAAGTAGTGCCCCCGTGGTGGCAGGTGGGGAGGGACCATTCCCTAGAACCTAGCAGAAATACTGAATGAACAGATGAACAAGTAACTATACCACCTTGATGAACCTGAGCCTAGGTTTGGAGCTACATCTGTGTTTGATTTTTCCTGAGTATAGATGACCAAACGGTGATTCTGATATAGAAGTGTGCTGTATATAGTCAGTCTTGTGAGCTAAAATGGCTGGGAAGTGTTAGATGCTTCAGCATGAGGTGGCATCAGAGAGGATACCACCCACAGGCAAGGAGCTTACCACCTTATCTGGCTTTCTAGAAGACATGGATTTGGAAGGAGAAAAGAAGGAAGGAAGGAAGGGAGGAAGGAAGGATTGATTTATTAAGAACCCACTATATGCTAGGTAATGTCCTAAGCACTTTACAAATATCACTTCATTTGATCCTCACAACCACCCTGGGAGGTAGGTACTATTATTATCTCTATTTTACCATTGAGAAAATGAAATCAAGTAGACTTACATCATTACTAAGATTATAAGGCAAGATTTGAACTCAAGTCTTCCTCACTCCTGGCCCAGCACTCTATCCATAATGTCTGCTGTTTAGGTATTAGAATAGTATAGGACAGTAAGGAATTGGTTTTTTGATACCATAGGACCAAGATGAAATGTGGAAAGCCAATATAGTAGTCTCTCAAACTGTTTCATATTCTGGTGTTTAAGTCTTAAGATTCTGGTAGAGCTTAACAATAGTTATGTTATTCTATGCTATTTTAAATCTTTTTTCTCAATTTGTGCTTGTGGGTCTTGTTTGTATTAAGCATTTCTTCTGTATGGAGAAAATAAATAGCTGACCCATAGCTGATTATTATAGTACATTGAGTCTCTTTCTAACCCTTCCTCTGGGGAAACCCTAGACATGAACCAAACCTAAGTTTTAAATATATTTTACCTCCTGGGGCACTGGAGTTGGGATATAATGAACCAAAGAATGTGAAGAACAGAGCCTGTCCCAGGACCAAACAAGATCACTATATGCATGAGTCCAGACTCCTTAGTGGAGAAACTAATGGTTGGATAAAGTCCCTGCCCTCAGGAACCGACATTTCTAATCGTTAGATGACTATAGGGTTACTTTATGGAAGTAGACACAATAAAGACAAAATTCATCTGGAAGAACAAAAGATTAAGGATCTCAAGGGTCAATCATGCAAAAAAGATAAAATAGAAAGGGGGTGGTGGTACCTGGAAATATCAGATCTGAAACTACGATACAGGGCGATAATCATCAAAACTATTTGGTACTAGTTTAAAAAAAAGAAAATGATTAATGGAACCAATTAGGTACATGAGACGTAGAAGCAATCAAACATCGTAGCATGATGTTAGATTGAACCTAAGAATATTAAATGGGCTAGGGCTGGGAGGGAGGGGTAAAGACCCAACATTTATTAAATACAGCTGGAATGCAAAAGATGCAGAAATTAATGATTGATGTATATGATAATATTTATACAAATTTTTCATCGTAGCAAGAACTAAGAACAAAGTAGATGCTGATCAACTGGGGAATAGATGAATAAACTATGATATGTGGATGTAATGGAATATTATTTTGCAACAAGAAATTATTAAGGGGACTAATTGAGAGAAACCTGGGAAAATAAGTATGAACTGATGCAGAACGAAACAAACAAAACCAGGAGAATAATAATATTATACACACACACACACACACACATATATGTTTTGAAAAGACTTAAGAACTGTGATCAATGCAATGACCCATCATGAAAACAAGAGAGTGATAAGAATACTTTTGATTGCTTTGCAAAGAGACGATGGACTAGAGGTGAGGAATGACTTATTTTCAGGCATGGCCAGTGTGTGAATTTGTCTTGTTTAACTATGTGTTAAATTTGAGGGTTTTAGGTGGGAGAAGAGTTATGGAAAAAGAAGGTAGGTAATAATGGCAGTGCCCCCCACATTCCCCAGAAAAAGAAAAGAAAGGAAAAAAAGCATTAATGAAATATTTTCTAAAAAAATATAGAGAGTAGAAGGAAGTTCAGGAGACCCATACAATAGATGTGAAAACAAACCAAATGAAATAGAAATTCATGGTTTCACATAAAACCTTATTTTCTCTACTTTGTGTATTGAAATGTTCATGTTCATGAAGCCCATAATAAAAGAATATATAAAAATAAATATGATTTAAATTGAGTAGCTTGGGCTCAATAATCTCTAAAATACCTTCAGCCACTTACAATTGTACTTTACCTGAAACAAACTGCAGGATTATCCCTTTTTGAGCTTTTACCTACAATGATGGCCTTATGCATAGACAGAATGGGTAACTGCCTTCATGATGTGATTTCAGAGGTACCATGGTAGGGTAGCAAGAACACTAGCTCAAGAGATGAAAGATTTGGGTTCAAAATCTGCGTCTAATGTTCTTATAACTGTGATCTGGACTTCTTTGGGCCTCATTTTCCTCATTTGTAGAATTAAAGGGTTGGACTAGAGGAAAGGACCTGGAGATATCCTTCCAGCTGGAGATTTCTGATCCTAAAGGTCTCTCAGGCTTCCTAAATCTCCACCACCTGCTGGTGGATGATTAAAATTCTTTTAAAAGGTACCAGTCTTTAAATCCATAACTAACTTCATATTTCTAATTGTTTTTAAATTTTTCTTTTTATTACAAACTTAATGATCGACAAACACAAACATTTCCTCATATAAAGAACAAAAGAAAAATTAGTTTTAGATATGAAATTGTATATTTCTGTTAGGAACAATTTGTATTAAAGTAATATATATTCAATTTAGCCATGTAGTTACAAAATTGAGTTGTGTGGTTCTTTCTCTTTTGAATAGTTTTTTTTCTTTTTTAAAAACATAATTTTATTGATATCTTTTGTTTTTACATTACAAAATAATTTTTGATTTCTGGAAATAGCCATAACCTTCTACTTTCTCACCTCTACCCAACAGGCCTTTCTTTCTATCTAAGAAAAACAAGCAAAGTCAACAGAAATAGTGACCACAACTTATAGTATCCACAGACTGTACCCTTTTCCCCATGCTTCTCAACCAAAAGGAAGGTGGCTCTATGCCTGAAATTTAAGGACTGGGTAAAGGACTTTACATAGGGTCAGTAAAAATTTTTATACCTCCAAGATAACTCCTCTATAGTAGGCAGGTTACATAATTAATAAGCATTTATTAAGCACCAACTATGTGCTTTCCAAATATCTCATTTGATCTTCAGAACAACCCTGGGAGATAGGTGCTATTGTTATCCCTATTTTGGAGATGAAGAAATTAAGGAGTGACTTGCACAGGGTGTCTGACTTCAGATTTGAACTTAGGTCTTCCTGACTCCAAGTCCAGGGTTCTATCCACTGTACCACATACCTGATCCAGCAAAAAAGTCATTGACCCAGGTCCAAGTTCTACTGTCCTCTTTTCTAACTCCGGATTGCGATCTCTCTGAGCAAACAGAGGGACATTGATGTTCAGTCATTATTACAACAGTATAATTATGTAATATTGATCCTGTCATAAATATGTGTGTCTATATCATCTCTCTCTCTCTGGATTCTTCTCTCTATGTATGTATATGAGTACATATACATACATACATATATACATATACACACATAATAAATGTACATATACATATGCAATGTATGTGAATACATATATACAATAGACATGTATGCAATTTATTTATGTGTGTATTATATATACACACATATATACATATACAGATAGAGATATAGATATAGATAACACACACACACACACACACACATATACCAGCTAGGTGGCAGAGTGGATAGAGTGTTAGATCTGGAATCAGGAAGACTCACCTTCCTGTGTTAAAATTTGGCCTCAGACATTTAATAGCTGTGTGAGCCATGTGGCTCTAGGAAAGTCACTTAACTCTGTTTAACTTAGTCCCTCATCTGTAAAACTGGCTGAAGAAAGAAATGGCAACCACCCCAGTATCTTCACTAAGAAAATCCCCAAAAGGGGTCCTAAATAGTTGGATATGAATAAAACCACTCAACAATAACAAAAATATGTACATGCACATACACCCATATATGTATATACATATACTCATATATACATACATACACATACATATATATATAGTCCTTGATATCCAAGGTAAATTTTAGATTGTCTAATTTTCAAACGAAGTACATGCAGACAATTGTCCATAATGGTATTTTCTTGAACACACTGTTGAAGATTGGGTGAAAGAAAGGTTTCTTTTTTTCCCTTCAAACCACTGGAGGAAGTTAATTAAATTCCAGAGCTGTAAGGCCTCTGTTGAGAAGAGCTTACCTCTGATCCCTAATTTGGAGCCTTGGGACTTTCAGAAAAATAATGTCATTCAATATCCACTGTCACGGAGGTCCAGACAGAGAGAAGCACTCTGAGGTGACTAGGAGCTTCGGGGAAAAGAAATTGGAAAAATGAAGCTACAATGATTTGGATTAAGTCCTTTTAGCAATTGTAAGGGTTTATGGAAGTGACAATCACTCTAATATAGTTCTATGGGCCCCCATCTGTGAGTCTCAACCCCCAATGGTGCCTGGTATTATTACACTGTAAATTACATATAAATGCTCAATCTTATAATTTTGGTCTTTACTTAGCACCACAAAAAGGGATCCTTCCATTAAAAAAATAGGAATTATACTCTGAAATCTTAGGAACCATTCAGAAAGAACACTTAATTAATAGGCAA
Source organism: Trichosurus vulpecula (assembly GCF_011100635.1). Classification (NCBI taxonomy): domain Eukaryota; kingdom Metazoa; phylum Chordata; class Mammalia; order Diprotodontia; family Phalangeridae; genus Trichosurus; species Trichosurus vulpecula. The sequence goes on along the minus strand of NC_050577.1, from coordinate 230,425,803 downwards.
GAGACTAGGCAGGATGGGATCATTGATTTAGAAATGGAAGGGATATCTGAGGTCATTTAGGCCACTTTGAAGATGAAGGCAATGAATCCCAGAGAGGGTCACATAGCTAGCAAGTATTCAAGGTAGAGTTTGAACTTTGTTGTGACTCCAAGCCATGTGTCCTATGCACTACACCTTAAAGCCTCATAGCATTGAGTCCAGCTTTGCTATTGACTCACTCAGAATTCTTGAAGGAGTCCGAGGTATTCTCTGCCTCAGTTTTCTTCACAGTAAAATGAAATGACTGTATGAGACTAAGGTATAACCCTTCTATGTTTGGAGCTTCCTCTAAAGGTTTCGACACAGAGCAGGGGATGGGTGTGATTAGTGGCTGATAGCCAGTTCCCTCCCCAGAATTCCAAAAAGTGAGATACATAAGAATCAATTTACAATTCTATTTCTAGACACTTTTAGAATAAAACCAAAACCCAAACCACAAAAACAAACAAAAGTCTTTAAGGAAACAAAATGTGGGGCATTGGAAAGAGTATTGGATCTGAGGACCTGTGTTTGAATCCTGACTCTTTGCCATTTCTTCTTATGGTCTAGAGTGCCAGCCCAGGAGATAGGAGAACCTGAGTTCAAATCCTAGCCTCAGATACTTACTAGCTTTGTGACGCTGGGCAAGTCACTTAACACTCTTTGTTTCAGTTTCCTCATCTGTAAAATGAGCTAGAGAAGGAAATGGCAAACCATTTCAGTATCTTTACCAAGAAAACCCCAAATGGGGTCATGAAAAGGCAGACAGGAGTAATCAACAAAACAACGACTCTGGACCTCAGTTTCCTTATCTTTAAAATGAGCAAATTAAATTAGATGACCTCTCAGTTCCCTTCTAGCTCCATGTGATCCTACAATATCTTACCACCTGCTCAAAAGGAGACAGGATAACTAAGTTCTATCTCTGGCTTGACAAATGATCTGTTAACTCTGCTCAGATAACTAAATTTCCATTTCTGGGTCTATTTGTCAGGTCATAAAGGATCTTGGTGAGATTGGACTAGGGAATGTACTCTATAAGTTATACAATATTTTTATTAACAATACTATAACAAGTGTTGTTCCTGAATTGGAGCTTAGTTTTCCATCTTTACACGATTGACTCCTGGCCCCTGGGTGTGTGTCTATATTCTTTTCCCTTAGTCAGAACAGATGAAGAGGGGGAAAAAAGTGAAGCAATAGCATTTCTTGGATCGATGAAAAAAAGATGAAAATTATGTGTGTGTGTGTGTGTGTATAAATATATAAATGCATGTATGTATAGACACATAAATATATAAATATACTAATGTATATATACATACGCATATGCACACACATGTACACACATGTATGTGCACACAGACACATGGACACACAGACACACACATATGTTCATGGAGTAGGGAGTGACCCAAGCAATTCACAACTGAGCAGTCAAACTATAAAACAGAGACTGTAACAAGACAAATCCCTATGGCACCTTCGGTGAATAGCCAGGAAAGTTAGAAGTGGAATTAATTATCCAGTTTCAGTTTCCTGGTGTTTCCATTCAGGGAAGGAATGCAGACACAACACTGTAAGGTGATTTCTAGTCATTTGAAGTGGCCAAACAAGTCATTGAAGTCAGTGGTCAAGAAATAAGTTAATAGAGTGAAGAAATGATCTTTTGTACAAGGTATTTTTTTTTGAAATGACTGAAATTTAACAACACTTATCTCGTCAGATTACATATCAAAAAAAATCCATTTTTTTCCTTTATGTTAAAGTAATATGCTTTTTGGAAAGATGAATTTTCTTTTGTTTTTTAAATTTTAATCGATTTATTTTTAGGTTTCAATATTCACTTCCAAAAGATTTTGAGTTCCAAATTTTCTCCCTATCTCTCCCCTCCCCCCACCCCAAGAAGGCATATAATTTGATATAGGCTAAAGATGAATTTTTTTTAAAGAGAAGGTATGATAGTAAGCCATTATGATCCCCCATTCTGTAATTCTCAAATTAGTTTCAGAAAATCTTACTGTGTAGAAAAAAAGTAAGCATTTCGAGTTTCTAAAGAGGAAGTTGTCTTTAAATATGAATAGAGATATAAAGCTCCTTCCATATAAATTATTTTGGAGACTCTTAAATTTACCCAGCCTTCAAGTAGGACTACTTTTGAAACTGTAAATATGTCCCTTAATAATAATAGGTAGCCTTTATACAGCACTTTAAGGTTTGCAGAGAGCCTTGCATACATTTATTTCATCCTTATAATTAGCCTGGAAGATAGCTGCTGTTATAACCCTCATTTTATAGGTGAGCAAACTGAGGCTGAAAGAGGTTAAATGAATTTCCCAAGGTAATCCAGCTAATGTCTGAGGCCATATAACTGAGGTCTTCTTGACTCCATGGCCTCAAAGTCTACGCATTGTCTTAAATAGGAATGTAGCATTAGGAATAACTGTCTAAATCATGAATGTAGCAAAATAGCAATTTGCCTTATGGGAACTCTTTACGTAATATTCAGAAACAAAGAAACCACAGCCATCAAAGAACTCACATTTATACAGCTTTATAGTTTGCAAAGGACATCCTTTATAGCCACTGTGTGAGCTAGATAATACTTTCTTTTTTTATAGTTTTTACTGCCTGTTTACAAAGACTTTGCCTATATTATCTTATTTCATGCTCACCACAACCTTAGTTCAAAGGGTTGTAGTGAGGCATACAGAATGCAGAATATCTTCTTCCAATAGTGGGTCCCCAGTGTCTCCCACATTGGTGTCTTCATCTTAGGTGATACCTGGGAATGCATCAAAGCCCCATTACAGTATAAATTTCATCTTTTCCCACCAATATTGTTATGGTTGTTAAATGGCCATGTTATACATGATTATATTAACAACAGATTTATTTAAATGTACTTGTTTCTCCAGTTAGAGGTGCTTCTTGGTTGATTGGTTCATAAAGCACCTTTAATGTTTTCAAAGCTCTTTTACATACATTGGGGCAGTTAGGTGGTGCAATGGATACAGAGCCAGGCCTGGAATCAGGAAAACCTGAGTGCATATCCAGCCTCAGACACTTACTAGCTGTGTGACCCCGAGCAAGTCACTTAACCCTATTTGTCTCAATTTCCTCATCTGTAAAATGAGAAGAAAACGGCAAACCACTCTAAGAAAACCCTAACGAGGTCACAAAAAGTTGGACAACAACAAGAATATATGTTATCTCATTTGATTTTCACAACAATCCTGCAAGGTAGGTGTTATTATCCCCATTATGCAGATGAGGAAACTAAATAAGGCAGAAGTTAAGTCCTTAACCAGGGTCACATATCTAAGTAAATATCTGATACAGGATTTGAACTTGGATCTTCATGACTCCAAGTTCAAAATTCTCTCTACTATTCCACCTTCCTGGCTCAAGGATCTTCTGAAACACAATAGTCTCCTGTTGTGACTTAAATATTTGCCTGGTAAAATCATATTAAAAATTTGCTGTTACTTAGAAATATTAATTATTCTTTGGGTACCTTAAATGGAGTGGGTTAAACATATTTTACCGGTCTCCGAAGAAGTGAAAATGAGTCTCAAGTAAGTCAGTGTGAGCTGGCTACAACATATACTAAGGAACTTTGGTGAACAGGAACAAAGGTGCCACCAGGGAAATACATGATCAAAAGTGAAGATGGTTTAGTCATATAAAGAAGGTGAGTGACAAATGCTCTGTTGGTCTCTTTATAAGATCAGGAGAAAGTAAGGAAGTCCTCAGGCATGTTGGGTACATCACCCATGTGAGCTTGTGGAAAAACATGGACAAGAGTCCAACAAGTTGCGGTGGCATGAATAGGATGTGATTGAATCATTGGTGGGAAAACTCAAATTAATGATTCCCTAGTTTAAAAACACTTTGAGAAGGCAGCTGTTGACTTTACCAGCCTACCAAAGGGGTGCATGATACAACAACAACAAAAAAGGTTTAGGAACACCTGAGCTCTAGGAATAGGGAAATTAGGAAGAGGTGTGTGTTTGGGGAGAAAGGTAAAGAATTCTTTTATGGAAAGAGCCTCGTGTACCCCATTATTCATGAGGTCTTTCCTGGACCCTCTCTTAGCTAGTAGGGCTTCCCACATTCACTTGTAATTATTTTGTATCCTTTTGTATACGCACATATTTCTCTTCTCTGATAGAACATATGCTTCTCAAGGGCAGGGATTATCACCTTTTTGTTGTTGTATTTTCAGCACTCAGCATGATGCCTTTGTCAGTCAATAACCATTTATTAAGCACCCACTACATGCCAAGCATTGTGCTAAGTACCTGTGCTGAGCAGGTGCTTAAAAATGGTTGTTGATTGAGTAATCTTTCCAGGATCCTCCCCTCCCCTCCCCTCCCCTCCCTTCCCCTCCTCTCCCCTCCCCTCCCCTCCCCTCCCCTCCCCTCCCCTCCCCTCCCCTCCCCCTTGGCTCTAATGAATTTACTAATGATCTTGATGCAGATGATGCCCATCTTTATATATTTAGCCACAGTCTCTCTCCTGAGTTCCAGTCCTGAATCACCAGATGTCTATTGGGCATTTTAAACTGGATGTCCCAGAAACATCTCAGACTCAATCCATCCAAAAGAGAACTCATTACTTTTCCACCTAAAGTCCCTTCTTCCAAGCTTCTCTGTTTCTTTGGAGCAACATTTTCTTTTTCTCATTTTTTTTGGTGTCTCTGGCAGTTCAGGGAAGTCTTTGGTCCCCTATTCTAAATAATATTTTTAATGCAGATCATATATATTATATATATGATATAAAATATAGTTATCAAATGTTAAAAAATTGAATCCAAGGACCCCAGGCTAAGAACTCCTGATGTAGAGGTGTCACTATCCTTCTACTTTCCCAGATTTGAGAAGTCAACATCATCTTGACTCTTTATTTTTCTTCACCCTACATATATAATTGGTTGACAAATCTTCTTGTTTCTATTTCCACAATATCTCTTTCATTTGGTTCTTTCTCACTACTCACACAGCTACCGCCTTAGTTAAGATCCTCATCACCTCTTATTTGGACTGTTGCAATAGTGGTGATAGTTTCCTGAAGTCTCCCCACTCAACTCCAACATTTATATAGATACCGCAGTGATTCTCCCTTCATAAGCCAATCTGACCACATCATCTTCTACTCACTAAACTTGTTGTTGCTGTTCAGTTGCGTCTGACTCTTCATGACCCCATTTGGGGTTTTCTTAGCAAAGATACGGGAGTGGTTTGCCATTTCCTCCTCCAGTTCATTTTACAGATGACAAAACTGAGGCAGACAGGGTTAAGTGACTTGCTTAGGGTCATACAGTTAGTGTCTGAGGCAGGACCTGAGCTCAGATTTTCCTAACCCAGGCCCAGCACTCTATCCACTGCACCACCTAGCTGCCTTCAATAAACTCTAGGGATTCCTTATTGTCTATAGGATCAAATATAAACTGATGTCTGACTTGAAAATCTCTTCATCCCCTGCCCCCGATATCCCTTCTCTTGCTGAAGTTTGTGATCCAGCCAAACTACCTTCCTTGCATTTCTTACATATAGCATTCCCTCTTCCATGTCTGTACCTTGTATTGTCCATGCCACAGCTTCAGAATGTACTCCTTCCTCACCTCTACCTCCTAGAATCTCGCACTTCTTTTAAAACTCACCTAGAATATGACCTTCTACATAGAACTTTTTCTGACCCACCCCTTCAAGTTCCTACCACATAGCTCAAACTAATTTGCATTTATTTTTCATATATTCTCAATACAGTTGTATGTATGAACATGTTGTATCCTCCAATAAAATATAAGCTCCCTGAAGACAAGGACCAATTCTTGTCTTTGTATCCCCCAGTGCCTAGTATTGCACCTGGCACATAGTAGGCAATATTTGTTTTTTCATTGATATTATACCTCCATTTGAGTTTTTGATGACTGGAATATGAATTCTTAAATTCTTTATTTCCAATATTTTATTGAAAGAAGCTTTTCTAGATAAAGCATTGCCAGATATTTAACACAAAAAAACAAAATAAAATATATGGTGATTTGGAGAATGGGAACTTTTTTGTGACAATCTAAAAAACTAGAAATTGATTTAGAGGGATTTTTGAGATAAAATCTAGAGTAGTGCTTCTGACTTTATCACTAATCATTCAGTAGTGATTGCTTGAAAGTTTTATGCCAAAAGAAGATAATTTGTTTCCTGTTATAAATGCTTTTTAAATCTAAACTCTGCACCTTTTCACATAACTTTGGGTAAGTCACTTAACATCTCTGAACCTCAGACTCTTCATCTATAAAACGAAGGAGCTGGACACTAGATGCCCTCTAAGATTTCTTTTTCTAATTCTAAATCTATGATTTTGTGATCCTATGAGACAGTATAACTTTGGTACAGAGATGGTGGGACTTGAAGTCTGCAAGACTCTGGCTTAAATGACATCTCAACTGTTATATTACTTTGGGTAAGTCACTTGACTTCTCTTGGCCTCAGTTTCTTAATCTTTAAAACGAGGATCATAATACCTGGAGTGCCTACCCCAAAAGGCGATTGTAAGGCCTCAAAGGAATAAAACAAATCTAAAAAGGTAATGCTAAATTGAAAAAATATATAAAAGCATTTTGTATGTGTTTGTATACATACATACAATATAAATTATACACACATACACATACAAAATGCGTTTATATGTTTTTCAATTTAGCTACATATTTATACATATACAATTTAGCTAATGTATTTGTCAATATTTCTGTCTATTATATTTCATTTATTTAATTTATGTGTTAATATATTAAATAACATCAATATATTGAGATGCTAAATATGGGTACAATATATTAATATATTTGATATCATGTATTATTAATATATACACATAAAATACCTTCATAAATATATCTATATATACAAGCATATATATATATGCATACACATGTCTTTAAACAACCTAGGATGAAAAACTATCACATTATCTTTAATAAGTTAAATTATCACTAATTATTATAAACATTTTGTTATTAAATTGGCTATTAGGTTTGACTTAGAGTATTATGTAATAACCTAAAGTTACCCTTATAATTTATAAGTAAATTTTATTTTTTTTCCCCTTTGGTTCATGTGATTCTTGAAAAGAAAAAAAAAAACACCAACAACAACCCAACAGCCAAAGTTCTGTTATATCTCATGGCATTTGTATTGCTAGAGACATTCCACTTTCCTCTCCTAATGAGGTGAATTAGTCAAGAGCTAAATGACCTCTGACCCCAGGATCAAGTGCCTACTCTGTAGGGACAAGGCTCAATATGGGATTATGGCCTGACAGGAGACAGCTGGAAAAAATACTCGACAATTCACACTTAAAGTAATCCCCCAAAATTGCCTGGCAGTTATGAGGAAGTAACAGTTTGGCTCCCTTGTGAAAAGACTAATAAAACAATATTTTAAGTAGAGTTTGGGGATACTAGCTACAGTTTCAGAATTAAAGCTGAATTATCAAGTTCACTAAGCACTCGTCAATAGAGAATTCATTTTCCTGAATGGAGGTAATCTACCAGACATGAGCTGGGCAATAGAAATCTCATTTAACCATTGAATTATCCCTAGTTGGCTGACTTTTCTAATAGAACTTTAATGTAGTCATAAAACCATCTTAGTCAATGACCAGTCTGATGAATAGTTGTAAACGGTGGCATGAAATGGGCCTTTTCTTCCTCAAATTGTGACAAGGAATCCATAAGGAAACTCGTTTACGTGCTAATTTCTATGTCTCTAATGAATTACTTTGTCAAAAAGATATTTTGCCTAATTACAAATGATCTCTTCTTACTGTGACTCAATGTCCATTTTTCATTCAATAACAGACAGATTCCTCTGTAGCTTATTGTTGCCTGTGGGATTTTGGGCTAGGCCTTTCATCTTCCCGAGCCTCAGTTTCCTCATTTGTAAAATGGAAAGGTTGGATCGTTAGATAACCTTTGTTCTAGCCCTGCTCTATGCTCCTACATAAACAGCATGAACTTCTCTGCATTTTGGCCTTTTCTTATAAAACTATTTAAAGAGTATTCGCTCTTTTTAGTGTAAAGATTCATCTTTTAACGTATGCCTTTACTCTCTTTCACTATCTAAAATAACAACAATATTTATATTTATACCGAGCTCACTATGTGCCAGACAATTTACAGCTATCGTCTCATTGGATCCTCATGGCAACCCTGGGAGATAGGGTCTCTTGCTAGCCCCATTTTATACATGAGGAAGCTAAAGCAGGAAATAAGTGACTTGCCTAGGGTCACATAGCTTTTAAGTGTCAGAGGCTAGATTTGAATTCAGATCTTCCTGGCTTTAGGCCCAGCCTTTTATCCACTGAATCATATAGCTTCTCTTAGCCATACCTAGAAGTTGTGTTGTTGTTGTTCAGTCATTTCAGCCGCGTCCGACTCTGTGACACCACTTGGGATTTTCTTGGCAAAGATACTAGAGTGTTTTGTCACTTCCTTCTCCAACTCATTTTATGGATGAGGGAACTGAGGCAAACAGGTGAAGTGACTTGCCCAGGGTCACACAGTAAGTGTCTGAGGTCAGACTTGCACTCAGGTCTCCCTAATTTGAGCCTGGCATTCTATCCACTGTGCCACTCACCTGCCCGATCTAGAAGTTTTACCTGACATCTAATTTCATTCTTTTCATATAGATAGATAGATACATACATACATATATATACATCTATATAGACAGAGATAGATACATACATGTATAGAAATAGATACACATATATGTAGATTGAGAGATATAGATACATAGATATCGATATAGAGATATAGATAGATATAGATCTATGTATACACGTATACACAATACACATATGTATGTATAGTGTATATGTGTATATATATATGCATATATTATGTATACACATCATATACATGCATATATGTATCTACATTTATTTATGTATACATACCACATACACACATGTATGCATACATACACACCATATACACATATAATGCGGATGTGTGTGTAGTGTGTATATGCATGTACATATACATATACACACAAACAGGTGTATATACATATATACACACACACACATACACAAACACACACACACACACATATATATTTCATATCACCTCGGTAGAAAGAGAAACTTTTCCTCCTATGCTTCATAAAGTCAAAGAGTTATTTTCAGTTCCTATCTTCTGTTTATTTCAGTAACTTTTTTTCCTCCCAGAGGCCTGATCTGCAAATGCTTTAATTATTTTGTCTCTTCTGAACCATTAGCCTTTTGGATAGTTAATAGTCTACAAATGGACTCACTGTGCCTACTCCAGCTTTATAGTTAAGACTAAACTAATGCTGATTTACTGAGCTGGCAGCCTGAAAGTACTGATTCAAATCTAGTTTATGGAACAACCAATATTTTTTCTTTTGTTTCCATGACAATCTGGAGGAATATTTGATTCAATTAAGTTCAGTAGACATTTAGTAAGTGTCTACTATATTGCAGGCACTGTGGTAAATGCTGTGGATACCAACAAGCAAAAGAGAGCTCCTACCCTCAAAGAGCTTACAGTTTAATCCACGAAGACAACAGCCAAAAGGAAGCTGGAAAGTGGAGGATGGGGAGGAGAATACCAATGGGCCTGGTCTTCCATGGAGTTGAAACTAAGCAGAGCTGCAGACACAGAGTGGAGTGAGCTGGAAGCTCATACCCTGACCCCTATAAAGGAAGGCTTTGGGAGGAGTTGAGTTCTCCACCCTTCAGCCATCCAATTAGAGGGGAGAGATGGCTGAGGGATATGGAAACGTGTTGAATATCCAAAGCTGAGTTAGAAGCACAGTGATGAGATTTGAGGAATACAAAGTACTAGGATCATGCTGACCCCCTGTGCCAATTGTATGTGGCTATCCCGCTGTCTTTTTTTCACCCTGGACCAAACTCTGTTGTGGTAGCTGAATTACCCTTGAAAACTGATAGTTGTATCCTTTCTCTGTGTATACTTGTGTATATTTCAGTGTCTAAGTGAAGGATACATGAGGATTGGAGACAAAAACCCTTCAGAAAATGAACAAAAAAGTCTTAAAAATTTAGGATAACTCACCTGAGCTCTCCCCCAAGCCCCTCCTGTAAACATGATTCTAAACAAATTCTGGAGTAGCAGAACCTACAAAAAGACAGAGTGAAACAAATTTCCAGTCTAAGACAACATACAAGGTAAGATGGAAAGTACTGTTTAACCTGGGTGAGAGAAGAACACAGTCCAGTGCAGGCTGTGCCAGCACGGCCCCAGTCCAAGCAAACCAGGAGCAGGCCTTAGAAGTGACTGAATCAGTAGTAGTAGCAGTGGCTGCTTCCAGAACTCTCAGCCCACAGACAGTAAGGGGATCAAAGAACTGTTCAGAAGGAGATTACAGGGTTCTTGTTGATAGCACTGAGACAGGACTGTTACTTTGCCCATACTTGGATCTGGGTGGCAGTCCTGGGGTGAGGAGGAGCACTAGAAAAGCAGAGCTTGCAGCAGCAGTGGAGAGTGGACCCTCCTCACAGTTCCAGGGCAGAAAAGAGTGTTTGTGGTCACTCACAGACCAGGTCACAGGCCAGGAGGGGAGTAAACACCTCTCCTTAGATAATACCACCTGGGAAGAACTGAAAACTTACAGGTCCCTAGAAATATCTCTGAAAACAGCTGCACAAAACCCCTGAAGCTTGGGGCAGTTTGCCCTTCACACTGTGTTTCAACAATCCAGCTAGCAGCTGCTGTGGGGGGGGTGTAAAACCAGCAACAACCATCTCACAGAACCCTGCAAGCCCAAGTTCTTTTGATCTGCTTTACTAAAGAAAGCAACATTAAGGGGTTAACAATCTTACTTTAATCCACCATACAATATCATTCATTCAGTTCAGGGGGAAAAGCCAGAACCCTGAACTTCAGAGCAGATACAAACAAATTACAAACATCTACAGACAGATTTTGTCTGATTCAAATTCCAATTCATAGTTACCAGAGTTTAACCAAGTCTGAACATCCCAGCAAGCTGGAGGGCTCTTAACTACAGATGCCCAGAGCCTCCATATCAGCGTGAGTGAGAGCCCTAAGAAAATAGCTCTGTCTTCCCTTTTTATGCACTCTTTAGCCATCATGAAACTATTGGCTCTGGAGTTAGCACCTCCCTTCATTGGCCCCACCTGGAGCCCCACCTTAATTACCAATTCACCCCCACATAGGCTTAGCACCTAATAGATAGGGGTTTGGGCCTGGGGCTTAGCACCTAGTAAGATTCAATCAAAGACATTGAATTAATCAAAGGAAGCAAAGGCCAAACTCTTCAAGGGCACTTGGTTGAATTAAGTGCTAAGAGCCCATTTTGATTGCCAATACACTCTGGAAGCAGGACTCTAACTTAACAAAGAATTAAAAAGTCAAGTAATTGGTTGAGAAAATGAGCAAACAACAGAAACAAACAAACAAACCACAGACTATAGAAACTTACTTTAGTGACAAGGAATATCAAAACACACACTCAGAATACAACAAAGTCAAAGCTGCTACATCCAAAGCCTCTAGGAAAAATATGAATTGGTCTCAGGCCAAGGAAGAGCTCAAAAAAGATATTGAAACCCAAGTAATAGAGGTAGAGGAAAAATTAGAAAGAGAAATGAGAGTGATGCAAGAAAATCATGAAAAATGAGTCAACACTTTGGTAAAAGAGACCCTCAAAATACTGAATACAATAACACATTAAAAGACAGGCTAGATCAAATGGCAAAAGAGGTCCAAAAAGCCAAAGAGGAGAAGAATGCCTTCAAAAGCAGAGTTGTTCAAATGGAAAGAAGGTCCAAAAGCTCCCCGAAGAAAATAATTCCTTAAAATTAGAGTGGAGCAAATGGAAGCTAATGACTTTATGAGAAATCAAGAAATTATAAAACAAAACCAAACAAATGAAAAAATAGAGGACAATGTGAAATATCTCATTGGAAAAACAACTGACCTGAAAAATAGATCCAGGGGAGAGAATTTAAAAATTATTGGACTATCTGAAAGCCATGATCAAAAAAAAAGAGCCTAGACATTATCTTTCAAGAAATCAACAAGGAAAACTGCCCTGATATTCTAGAACCAGAGAGTAAAATAGAAATTAAAAGAATTCATCGATCACCTATTCAAAGAGATCCCAAAATGAAAACTTCCAGGGATATTATAGCCAAATTCCAGAGTTCCCAATAAAAGAAAAAATATTGCAAGCAGCTAGAAAGAAAAAATCAAGTATTGTGGAGCCACAATCAGTATAACACAAGATTTAGCAGCTTCTACTGTAAAGGATCAGAGGGCTTGGAATATGATATTCTGGAGGTCAAAGGAGCTAGGATTAAAACCAGGAATCATCTACCCAGCAAAACTGAGTATAATCCTTCAGGGGAAATAAATGGACATTCAGTAGATAAAAGAATTTCATGCATTCTTGAGAAAAGACCAGAGCTAAATAGGAATGTTGACTTTCAAATACAAGACTTAAGAGAAGTATGAAAAGGTAAAGAGGAAAGAGAAATCATAAGGTTCTTTTTAAAGTTAAACTGTTTATATTCTTACATGGAAAGATATTTGTAACTCATGAGACCTTTCTCATTATTATGGTGGTTAGAAGAAGTAGATAGATAGGTAGATAGATAAACAGACAGAGGGCACAGAAGTGAGTTGAATATGAAGGGATGATATCTAAAAATAAAATTAAAGAGGAAGAGAAAGGGAGAGGTAGAATGGAGTAAATTATCTCACATAAAAGAGGCAAGAAAGAGGCTTTTATAGTGGAGAGGAAGAGGGGGGAGGTGAGAGGGCATGAGTGAACCTTAATCTTAGAAGGATTGGCTCAAAGAGGAAATAATGTATCCAACTGGGTATAGAAATCTATCTTACCCTGCAGGAATGTAGAGGGGGAAAGGGATAAAAGAAGAGGGAGTGATAGAAGGGAGGCCATATTGGGGGAGGGGGAAGTCAGAAGCAAAACACTTTTGAGGAGGGACAGAGTGAAAGGAGAGAGAGAATAGAATAAACTGGGGGCAGGATAGGATGGAGGGAAATATTGTTAGTCTTTCACAACATGATTATTATGGAAGTGTTTTGCATGACTACACATGTATAACCTATATTGAATTGCTTGCCTTCTCAGTGAGGGAGGGTGTGGAGAGAAGAAGGGAGATAATTTGGAACTCAAAGTTTTAAAAATGAATGTTAAAAATGTTCTTACATGTAATTGGGGAAAAATAAAATACCAAATAAAAATTTAAATAAATTTTTAAAAATTAGGAGTTATTTCTTATGGGTTTTGATACTGATTCTATGACATTTATCAAGAATTGGAAAAAGCAGTCTAAAATAGGCAACAAACACCTATTTATTTATTTTCTTCTTCCGAGACTATTCATAGGAAAGGAGATTCAATGCTTGCCTATCAGTGGTGGTTGAGGTAGTTGCTCATATTTAAAAAGACTATACCATAGATTGGCTTCTTGGATAACAAAGCGAGTGTAGGGAGTCCTGGCTATTGCAAAGTAGGCAGGCTTGATTAAAACTAGCAGTTGACATGGTAGGGGAAGGGATGACCTTATTTATAATTTCTGTCATATGCATTTTTAAATTTAATTAAAAAATAATAGCTTTTATTTTCTCTTCCTTCTCCTACTTCTCTGAGGGGGAGGGGGGAATGAAAGGAAAGAAAAAAGAAAAGAAAAAGAAAAAAAAAACAAATCCTTGTAATAAGTATGGATAGTGAAATAGTGACCATGTCTGAAAAATGTTTGTCTTATTTTGCTTCTTGAGCCCATTGCTTCTGTCATAGGTAGGCAGGATATTTCATCCTCAGTCTTTTGGGTAATGAAATAGTACAGTGCCATAGCAAATGATGAAAATCATGGTTTTGAAGAAACTTGGTAAGATTTTCATGAACATGCAGAGTGATGTGAACAGAACTAGGAACACATTTAATATAATGATAATATCATAAAGACAAACAACTTTGAAAGACTTAAGAACTCTGATTAATGCAATGGAATATGCAGTAAGAGTTAGTGACCTATAATGCACATCTCTCAAGCAGGTAAAGAACTTATTAGCAGATAGGATTTAAAGAGTAATTACTAATAGCTTAATGCTCTGACTCATGGAGAGGCCAATGATTTATTGAAGTCAAAGTAAAATGATTTTTTTTTTACTTCTACCCTTCTAGACTAGCCTTCTATTTTAAAAAATTAAATAAATGCTTCCTTTTGTTTGTTCTATTGATATTCCCCTTTTATTTGACAGAATATGCATTCCTGGATACAATCCTTCACACCTAATATTTCCAGCGATCCTTTATTATAGTAAGGAAAACACCCTAGTAAACCTTATTTAACAGAGTACGTAAGATTCTGTTCTAATAATGCTCCACTTCTCTGTCAGAAGAAAGTACACTGCAGCAACTCTTCTCTGGGACCCAAATAGGTCATTACCATGACATGGAATTCAGTTCCATTTAATGTTCTTTTCCTTTGCATGATTGCAGTCTCTGTGCATATTGTTTTGCTGATGTTGCTTACTTCATTCTGTATCAGTTCATAGAAGTCCTCCTCCCACCTAACCTTCCCACACACACCATTTCTCTGATTTCATTGGTCTAAGGTACTTTTTAATACATTTCTTATATGAAATAATTCACTATATTCAATTTGCTCATTGATGGACATCTATTTCAATTTCAGTTTGTTGCTACTATGAAATTTAAAAAAATGAAAACTTCAAAGAAATAATAATAATAGCTAACATTTATTTAGCACTTACTGTGTGTTAGCCACTGTGTTACCTCATTTGATGCCCACAATAAACCTGGGAAGTGGGTACTATTATCATTATCCCCTTTTTACAAATGAGGAAAGTAGGCCAAACAGGGGTGAAGTGACTTGCTCAAGATCACACAGCAAATAAGTATCTGGATCTGGATTTGAACTCAGGTCCTTCTGAGTCTGGGCTTGGTGTTCTACCAGTGCATTACCCAGCTGCCCCAGTGTATATGACACCTTTGATTTTATCTTTGACCTCCTTGGGTGTACATGTCTAGAAGTTGTACCTATATGTGAAAGGATATGAGTAGTTAGTTAATTTTCCCTCTATTCCTTCATTCTTTTTTTTCTGTTTTTGTTTTTTGAATAAGGAATTTTTTTTATTTTTTTTTGTTTTTAGTTTACAACACATGGTTCTACATAATTTTGAGTTCCAGATTTTCTCCCCTCCCTCCCCCCTCCTTCCCCAAGATGGCATGGAATCTCATATAACTACCACGTATAACTTCGCATTGAATTAATTTATACGTTAGTCAAGTTGTGGAGAAGAACCTACTAACTAGTTGGGAAAGCTAAGTTCTTCATTATTTCATTCTATTTATTAAATGATCACTATATTCCTAGGCATGTACCAGATACAAGAGTGGGGGAGAACAGAAAATAGTTGAAAAACAAAAACCTGACATAGAGGCATAATCTAATTAAAATCAGAACTTCAGGATTCTGGACATCTACTTATAGTCTCTTTCCATTTTTGATAATATTTTTACTTAATGAAAATTCAATTCATTAAAAGGTAGAGGAACAAGTTAGAGAAATAACTGCTCTTCTGAACACAACTCTCACCAACAAGGACAATGAGTTGTTGATACAGAAATGAAGGGAATCTGGGGATTGGGGAAGGTGGGAGGGTGTGAAGTCACCACTCCTTGTTAATATTGGTGATAGAAAAGGAGAGGAAAGCTGATTATAATCTGATGTATATTCCAGATCTGGGGGGAGTAGATTCTAAAGAGCTCAAAGAAAATATTGGTATGAGTCTACAATCAAAGGAACTTCAAGGAAAGTAAATCAATGAGGTTTGGTAAAAACTCAAAAATTATTTTTAGTTAAAACATTTACATTTCAAATCACTTTAATTTGCAAATGTCTACCCTCTCTTATTCAGTGAAACATTTCTTATAACAAAACAAAAAATATAGAAAAAAAAAGCAGTTCAGCAAAACCAACCATCACATCTTCTGTATCTGACAGTAAATACATCAATAATGAAATTCTGAAAATGCAAATGGAAATACTTCTGATGAGGAAGAAAGGGGGAAATATTAAAAGAGATGCATATGGAACTCATCAACCAACTGCAACATTTCGAAGTTATATATAAAAGATGGAAACGTGGGTGAATAACATCAGTGGTGTGGTATCGTAATTCAATTGACTTCAGCACATATTAGTTGCCTACTCTAAGCCAAGCCCTGTGCTAGGCTTGAAGGCACTTAGCCCAGTGCCACAAATTAAATAATACCTGCCCTCAAAGAGCTTATATTCTATTTTACCAATCATGCTAGGAACATGAAAACTAAGAATGAGATGAAGTTGGTTACAAATGCTATGAAAGACGTAAAGGAATTTTTAAAAATATTTTTGGGCAAGAAGTGGGTAGAGGAATGATAAGAGGAGTCAGAGGAAAGGCAGCTTTCTTTACTAAAGAGAATAGTCATTGACTGGGAGTGATAAAATAAAAATGATTTGCAGTGAATTGAAATGTAAGATAAGTGGGGAGATTGTGAGAGGACATCTAGCTGTACTCAGTGAGTTCATATCACCAGGTCTGGATGAATTACTGACATTCCAGAGTAAAGCAGGACCTGTCAGCAATGACTACTGAGAGTCTTTGAAAGATTGTGGAGAACGGAAGAGGTGCTATAGGCTTAGGGAAAAGCAAATACATCACTTTTCACAGAAGGGAAGAGGGTATAATCTATAAATGACAGGCCAGTGAACTTTCTGAAAAAATAAATTCTAGATTGCATTATTAAATATATTGTGAACATTTTGAAAATGAAGTGGTGGTTACTAAGCTCTAGCCTGCTTCATTAAAAACAGGTCATGTTAGTTCCATGTCACTTCCATTTTGGTAAGGTCGTTATACTGGTAAACCAGGGGAATGCTTCAGACATGGGGCACCTAGATTTTGGTGAAGTAGCTAACCAAGTTGCTTTTATTTGTGGACAAGATGTAAGGATCAAGATTAGGTAATGATATAGTTAAGTGAATTCAGAAGTTTAAATGTCTGGATGTGGAATATTCATCAATGGTTCAACCTTTTTTTATGTCATAGACTCCTTAGGAAGTCTGGTGAAACTTAGGAATGCCTCCTTGCCTGATGGTCCTGGCTTCCCTGGTACTGCTTTCTCCTTGTTAACTTCCTTTGCTCCAGCTTCCCTAGAGGCTTCCCTGGTATAGCTTTCTCCCCTCTAGGAAACCTGACTGGCCCTACCTTCAATAACTCAGCTTCCTGGCCTAGGCTAAATAAAAAGCCCAACTCATGTGAGATCTGAGTCTCTCGGACTTGGAGGGTGTCTAAGACCACTAGAGCCATCAGACCCTGTAGACCTGTTGATCAGGCACATTTCTGTGAGGAAAGGACAGGAGGCTGAGTCTACCAAAGCTGAAGATAAGCTCTGATGTTTTTTGCTGTGTCTGGGCAAAGTATACCTTCTTTGTCAAATGTTAAATGACTCATAAGTGCCTCATTTCATCCCAAAATTGAACGTGAACCAAGAGGGTGCTGCTGTTAGAGCCAGATCCTCAACATATTTCTCCTCAAAATGTCTTTAAATGTACAAAATATGTAGGATTATGAAGGAAACAGAGGGTGGGGAAAAAGGAAACAGTGGCAGAGCAGATGGTAAGATATTCATGGTAGGAAGGACAAGGTTTTCTGGAAGAGGGAGTTTGCTCACTGGCAGTTCCCTACACTGATAAATTCATGGGTCTACACAGGGTCTGGATGGCTGGATGAGATATGGTCTAAAGGACAGAACTAGGAACAAGTGGGAATTTTACAGAAAGGTAGGTTTTGGCTCAATGAAAGGATTAAAAAAATTTTTTTAAACAATTACAACTATTCTGAAGTAATTTGAAGTTAGACTGTCATGGGAGATAATATGGTTCCCATCACTGGAGGTCTTCAGGTAGACCTCT
Organism: Trichosurus vulpecula; assembly: GCF_011100635.1. Lineage (NCBI taxonomy): Eukaryota > Metazoa > Chordata > Mammalia > Diprotodontia > Phalangeridae > Trichosurus > Trichosurus vulpecula. Next base: position 230,407,755 of record NC_050577.1, on the reverse strand, counting down.
AGTTAGTAAGACTGCAGAGAAAATTCCTACCGAGGCATGGGTTGGCCTAGGTAATCTTTGCTGTTCAGTCATGTCAGTGGTGTCCAACTCTTTGTGACACCATTTGGGGTTTCTTAGCAAAGATACTAGATTAGTTTGCCTTTTACTTTTCCAGCTCATTTTACATATGAGAAAATTGAGGGACTTGCCCAGGGCCATATAACTAGTAAGTGTCTGAGTCCAGATTTGACCTCAGAAAGATGAGTCTTCTTGGCCTCAGACCTGGCACTCTATCCACTGTGCCACCTAGCAGGCCCAGGTGTTCTCTAAGGTCCCTTCAAACTCTGAGATTCTGCAATTTTTATGACTAATTGATGCCGTATATTTCATGACCAGTAAGATAATTAGCTCATTTATATCAAAGCCTCTTCTGTTGAGTATTATTTGTGCTAGTGTCTTCCCATTGTAGCTTAAGCTCTTTGAGAGCAATGACTATAGCTTAATAAATACTTGTAAACTTAACTTGACTGATATCTGCTCTGTAATAGGAATGAAATGCCTTGAAATCTATTAAAGATATACCAAGGCAAAAAAGCCAGGCAGTAAATCACATTTTGGTGTGATGCACCTATACACCTGCCTGAATGAATCAGTTCAGTTTATAAAGAATAATCAAGGCAGGTTATTTTGGTAGGACCATTCTCATCAAGCAAAAATTCATTACAGTATGAACAGACAGTTTGAGGGATGAATTTTTAGGATTTTATTAGTTCTATGGAAAAAATAGGGTTTCGTGATGTTTAATAGTTATATGGAAGCAAGAAAGAGAAGTATGGTATTGTGGAAAGAATACTCAACTGGAGTCAGAGGATCTGAGTTCAAATTCTGACTCTGCTATTTATCCCATTGGGAAAGCCACTTCACCTCTGTTGAATTCAGTTTCCTCATTTACAAAATATGGTGGTTGATTGGAGGTCCTTACCAGCTTGAAATCTATCATCTGATGAATAATTATTTCTCCCTTAATTTTGCAGGACACTTGCCTCATGAAATGAGGTCATGGGAGTAAGTTTTTCTAATGTTATTAATAGATAAAATGTAACAAAGAGGCAAATTCTTCTAGACTCTGGCTACTGTTTGTATCTAGGCTAGACACATACATCTTGGCTTATTGTTTTTTCAGTCTAACTCATTTTCTTTGCTGTTGGCAACTTTTTAATATGTGTCTGTTTTCTATTTTGCAAAGACTTAGTAATTTCTGTTTCATCACCTAAGGTCTCTTTCCATTTGTTTACTAGAGCATCTGACAATTTTTTCAGTGCATCTTCACACCAGGTTCCACTAGAGGATAGAATCATGACAAAACAACTTTTGGGAAAAAAAAATCCTCTTTTTAGCCTGATCAAAATTCTTACCTTGACTTTTTCCCCCCTTTTTTGTCTATCTGAGATGAAAACACCAATAATTTTATAGCCATTTTGGCTTTAGCAGTAGTTAAAAGCAGGAAAGTTCCAATATGGAAATCTCCTATATAATTTATATCCTTTGGGAAGCACCTTGAGAGCTGTACACGAAAATGGCCACAAGTTAAGGCCTGAAATCCTCAAAATAGTAATATCACAACTCTTATATCATCTATGAGGTCATTGAAATAACATGTGCAATTATTCCATTAGGAAAAAAATAATTATGATGTGACTTGTACGTTGAAGATTGACGTGGCTAACATGGTTTTTAAGGTACAAACAGCTCAAATCTCAGTTAGAAAGATAGCACGTGATTCTTCACTTTTCCCTAAGAGACAAAAACGTCTGTATTCTTTAGGACCCTGGACTGTGTCAGAAGTGATTAATTATGGTCCTTTATAGAGGACTTGAGAACCATTGGCCAAGTTTCATTTCTACTACAAGATGGGTCTCAGTATATTCCATATCCGCTTTTTCTTGTAAAATGTGAGCAGAGCTATAGTGAAATCTAAAATTCCATTGAAGGAATATTTACTCAGCATGTAATACACTCCAAGAACTCTTCTAGGTATTGGGAATGCAATGACAAAAACAAAGCAGCCCCTTCCCTCAAAGAGCTGACATTCTACTGGGAGAGGTGAAATCACATGCACATCAATGAATGTTGAATTCAATTACAATGATTGATAATATTGCTTATTATACTATGCATGGTGCTAGGTACCCTTGATACAAAGATAAAGATAAAATAATTCATATCCTTAAGGAGCTTACAGCCTATTTTGAGGAAATGAGCTACAAAAATAAGAATTTTTTTAAAAAATTACAAATTAATAAAAATAATTTCAGCAGGATAGGGACTAAGCTTTAATAACTAGATGGATCAAGAAGGCCTTGTAAAGGACATCCCCATCTTGAGCTTTGCATGGTACTTTTAATGTTGTTTTCTAATTTTATGGGTATGTTTGTTAGTAGAAGTTAGTGTCCATGATTAAGAATGGGGCTTCATTAAGACATGTGTTCAGATTTATAGAAGAACTCTGAGAAGACTCAGTTGTAACCTGAAGAGCTATTAGCTATCCTCCCCATACAAGGCACTGATAACCCATTTCATCTGTCTTCTGTCTGATAGCTTAGCACAGAGATGGGGCAATCATTCAAAATCTGAAGTCAACATGAGAAGAACCAGGGACTTAGCATGAGATAATTGATTTGCAAACTTCAAGAGGGAGGTTTTTAACTTTTTTTATTTCCCTTACCTTTCTCAGACATTTGTTGAAGTAGTTTAACTATCATTTCTGCTGTTGGTCAAAATCGAGGGCACCCCATCCATTCCCAACCCTGTTTTATTCATTTTTCACTCAGTATTTCAGCCATTCATTACATCTAATAGATAACAAAAGATTAGACAAATTCTGGCCCTAAATAATAATCCCTGACCTCCATACAGTGCTTTCCTGTTTCCCAAGAGTTCTTACATAATTAATTCATTTGATCTTTTTCCTTTAGATTTTTTCTAAGTATTAGAAAAAAGATAAAGAAAAACAAAGGCCTTCTAACAAATGTGAATAATTATCAAAGTGAATTTGCACATTGGTCATATCCAAATTCATATGGCATATTCCGAATCCTGAGTCCATCACTTGTCTGTCAAGAGATGGTTTTTATGTTTTATTAGGACTTCTCTGGAATTGGGGCTGGTCATTGCATGGATAACTTATTTTTACAAAGTTGTTATTATTGCTGAGCCTGGTGTTGTCCTTGCTACTAGGGAAGCTGAGACTGGCAGATTGCTTGAGTTAAAAATTTCTGTAGGCTACAGCCTATTCTCACTAAGTCCAGGTCCAATACAAGTCCCTGGGAACAGAGAGTCACCAGGTTGCCTAAGAAAGAGTCAACTGGTCCAAGTTGGAAATGGAGCATTCCATGCTAATCATCAGTAAGGTCCACTGTCAGTGGCTGCTGCCCTTCCAGCCTGGGCAAGATAGGGAGATCCAATCTCAAAAAAGTAAAGGAAAAACAAAAAATAAAGTTATTTGTAATTCTACTCACTTCCTCCATTCATGCAGGCCTTCCCAGGTTTCTTTGAATTATCCCTTTTGTTATTTCTTTTGGCACAGTAAAATTCCATTATATTCATATAATGAAATTTATTTAGCCATCCCCAAATTGATGGGTTCCCCCTTAGTTTTAATTCTCATTTGCTCTTCACAATACTCTGGTATGTAAGTAGGATAAATACAGTTATTACCTACATTTTTTTAATCAGACCAGTGATTTCACTGCCATAGAAGACTCTCAATAAGGAGCATCCTCCCCCCACATAAAAAGAGAAACAAATAGATGGGGATGGTAGGAGGAGAGTTTGAAATGGTACTGAAAGGTGAAATAACTTTACCATGGTCACAGAGGAGAATGTGTCTGAACTGAACCTTGAGCCCAGGTTTTCCTGATTCCAAGCCTGGGTCTATCCAGTATCCTACACTGCCTCTACATTGTATTTTCTAGATGAGGAAACCAAGTCTTAGGGAGGTTAAATGATTTAGTCAAGGTTATCTGGCAAGGAATAGTGGAGCTGGGACTAAAGATAATAGGTTACCTTTGTTCAGCACTTTAGAGTTTATGAAGAGCTATCCTAAGGCCCCAGACATTGTGATTTGCCCAAGGTCACAGAGAGAGTACATGTATCAGGATCAGAGCTTGGTTATTGGTCCTCTGATTCCTTCACCAGGGTTCTCTGTGTTAAAATTGAACATGGAGAGATTTTTGGGCCTCTGATGTAGTGCGTTTTATCCTTCCTGCTTTTTCTGTTGATAGATGTAAAGGATTGTCCTTTGATTACAGTATAAGTTCCACTCAAATTTGAGTCCTGAATATTTTTCTTGCTGCTGACTGTGTCTCAGGTTAGTGATTGTATTATTAATCTTTGTAACTCTCCCAGTGCCTGGACTAACTGATGCCTGAGACACCTTCCAACCCTGAGTCTCTGATTTATTGAACAATAAGAACCAGTACCTGTAGTGTGTGGGTGCTAATCAGTTCTTGTCACCCCTGCTACTCCTATCTTCTCTGTGGCTAATTCTAAACTAAATTCACAGGCTTAAAATCCACATGGGAATCAATATGTCAGGCTGTGTCTGAAATGGAAGCCAAATATTAGGAGGAAAGAGAAGTTGCTGACTTGACCAACTGGTAGATAAAAAGTTGCTAAGGTAAACCTGAAGGGAAGGAAGAAGGAGGCTGGCCATTTAGAAAGGATGAATGTGATGACTCATCTTGGAAAATTTATCTTGAGCTTGGAAGTTCTTAGAATCAAAGGCATTCTTAAAGACATCCTGCAGTTGACTAGAGAGTAGTGTGATGAAACAAAGGCAGCAGCTTCATTCCTATAAAGGCATTTGCTTTTCCTGGTCCCCCACCAGCCTCTCTGCTCTGGCCAGCTGTCTCATCAGTATATTGTCACTGAGAAGACAACTCCAATGTCCTATTCAGTGAATGATGAATGAATAGCATCATCTCTGTGTGTAAAGGGTGATATATCACTCAGTCAGCTATTCTTAGTTGTGTCTATATGAAAAAAAAAGTTCAAGTGGAGATTAACCTATTGATTTTATAGATATAGAGAGTCAAGTCAAATAGTTCCATCCTTAATAATTATACTTAACATTTCAATGATGTCTGATTTCATTGATGTGACCATAGATTATGATATATATCTCTATAATAAATATAAACCTTGTGATAGATGAAATTTATATAGCACTCGTAGGTTCATAAAGCATTCTATAGACAACTTGTTTAATCCCTACAATAACCTTGTGAAGTAGATAGCACAAGCAATATTATTCCCATTTTGCTGGTGAAGAAACTGAGACTTACGTGAAGTCACTTTCTCCCATCATTCTAGCTTATCTGCTCTTCTTTTTGTACAACATCATGTCTTTGATTTTTGTATCTTTTCATAGGCCATCTACCATGCCTGGAATATACTCCTTCCTCACCTCTGTTTTGGTGAATTCTCAGCTCTCTTCAAAGTTTTATTCAAGTGACATCTCCCATGTGAAGTGTGTCTTGATCCTCTCAATTATTACTGGCCCCTAATGTTACTTTGTCCTTGGGTGATTATACTTGTGCATCTGATTGTCTTTTATATGTTCCTCTACTCTCAATGAAATTGCTTCCATTTGCATTGGCCATGACCACTCTGGTAGACACAATTATTATCAGGTCAAATCATGAATGGGAACTCTTAGGGAATTTCTTCATTTTCTGAACTCTTGAGGTCATCTGGATACTTTCCTCCCTCCCTCCCTCTGTCATCCATTTCCATTTTATGGATAAACTTGTCCAATTCACATTCGAAGCTGCAATTACTTGTTGTGTATTTTCCTCCCTCCTATTTTTCCTCGATATCTTTCTCACCCTATTTACCCTGTCCCTCCTTACTTTTCTGCTTTACTTCCACCCACTACCTTTCCCTCCTATTCCTTAACCTACCCACCCCTGTAAGAGTCCCTTCCTTGTCCTATGCCTTCTTATTTCTTTCTGAATTTAGAAGACGTTTATACCTTTCTAGATATGTGTTGTTCCCTCTTTAGCTCATTCCCAATGAGAGTAAGGTTCCAGAACTACCCACCCTATCCCCACTAGCTTCTTCTGAAGCATTTTCCCTGATACTTTCATCTCTGAATATTAATTCATCTAAAGTTATAAGACAAAGAAAGAAAAAAAATGATATAGAAGATGCCAGGTGTTCACAGCTGATGGCCAAATAGGAGGCAGGGCAGCTACCCTTCTCCTACCAAGCTCTTGGGCTGGCAGCTCAAAATAGGACTGCCACCCTTGAAGCTGCAAAGTACAGGGCCATGGAGGGGTGAATCAATCCCCTTTTTTATGCCCACTGTGCATCATCAGCTCTTTGGGTTCAGCAGGTAATCAGAGAACTTTTTGCCACTTCACAGTCTAAATCTCTAAGTTATTATGATAAGAAACAGGTTCAGCCAAACTTCCATCAGGTCCTAACCTTGGACCCCCAAATGCCAGTTCAAACACTCCACACTTACATGGATAAATGCTACGTTCTCTCAATAGACTGTAAACTGCTTGTGGGCAAGGACTATTTCTTCTTTGCCTTCATATTCCCAGTGATTTGCACAATTTTGTTACATAATAAGTACTTAATATTAATATGGTTGTTGAATGAAGATTTGTTCAAAATGAGATTTGAATCTGGCTCTTTTGATTTGAAATCTAAAGCTCCCTTCATTACATGATGGTCTTCAAAAATTTTGGAATCAAAAAATTCATCATCCTGCTGACAATCTGGGAATAAGCCTCTCTGAACTTTGCTAACCCAGGTGTCAGACAACAGATGCCCAATCAATCACTGGGCCCCCTGATTGAAGGTTTTTTGTTATTTTTTAGATAGTTTCTATGAAAGCTTATGCTTTCTAGCATGGGCTTTAAGAACTGGATGATCTCTAAGCAACTTTCCAGTTCTAGATTGCTGATTCTTTGTTCTTTAGGTTGCCTCTATTCCATGAAGAAGTTTCAGAGCAAGGATATTATTTGACAAAATCTGTTTGAATGGGCTGCCCAAAATGACTATTCAAAATGACTACTTAATTATATGTAATTGACATATTATGGTATAACATGAGGCCTTTTTCAATAGAGACATTCTGAATTTTGTTCTATGTTTGTGTATATGGAAGAAAAACCAGTCACCGGAGTTAACTTCTAAAAGAAATTTTAAAAAATGAATCCATGTAAATACATAATATAACAGGAAAAATATAAACTTTTTTTCTGGACATACCCAACTATATGGATAAGAAGGCATTTTTTTTTAATTTTGAGAAGTATTCTAGGTTATATCCTTAGGTCTTTGCATTTTTTCAGACTTGGAAGCCCTGGTCTGTGAGGACAGCTAAACATTTAGCCAACTCAAGCAATTTGATAATTCACAAAATTGACTCATCTACTTTTTCATGACTCTTGATCTAGGAACCCTGTAGAAAGGCAGTCCCACAGTAATTAACTTCCTGAGCTTTCTAATGCAACCTGATGGGTAATAACTTTCTCTTTTTATCATTCTTTAAGTGGTCATAAAATCACCTGAGAATCAAGAAATGAGGGAATTAAGGGATTTCTAGGCAGTCAAGGAAATCAATGACTAATTTAATAATGTCCTGAATTTTAATACTATCCGAGAAAGCAAAAACCAAACCGTGATCCACATTTTCTGTTTCGCTGCTTCATTTATCTCTAACTGAAAGCACTTAAAGAGATGAGTTAAGGAAGAAAAGCCCACGTAAATTATTGAGGATGTGGAATTCATTCCATTGAAACATCTTTTTTTTTTTAACCTTTTTAAATTTGACCAGTTTTAGGAATAGATTTGAAAGAATGGTTTTTCCTCATTATCTGATACTGGCGATAAAAAAGCAAAACACCCTAGAAATTATCTACTGTATTTACCATGTGTACATGCACATACGTACAAACATTCACTGTGTAGAGAAAAAAATGGGATGGTAAAGAGGAAGAAAGAGAGCTCATACAAGGTGGTCACATGTGATTATAGCTTTAAGAGAAGGACTACATTTACTACGCCAATTACAGCTATTATCACGAAAATAGACTTCTGTGGTGCTTGCCCTCACTATTATCACTGAATAGCTTTGTTGGAGAAGCAACCAGAAAAAGCAACTAACCAAGTCCTTGAAAGAGTCTCTGCATTGGGGTGGGGGTGGGGCAGTGGGAGGGGGTTAGATTTGTCCCTTCCTCTTTTAATGAGAAATGCAGATCTTAATTGTGTTTTGAAAATTAATTTAAGTGAATTTGTCTGTGCTAGCAGTAAGCCGCCACCGTGTCTGTATGCGTAAGATATTTAATTGCTTCACATCAATTTTTCCCCCTTTATCCAGAAAATGTATTATTTGAGCATAACAATGTTTTGGTTTCTGCCTCATTCTGAAGACAGTCCACAAACCACAAACATCCATTTTTGATGATGGAATTGTATGTTGTGAAAAAAGAGCATCTTTGGATGAATTTCCAACTCATGTTTACATGTTGGAAAAAGCCACTTGTCTATTTCACATTTGTAAGCTGGACAAATGTTGTAGAATTGATCATTACAGAATTTCAGGGACTTAACGGTTAAAATAGTCAATGTTAAGTGAAAAAAAAATCAATCAGACCTAATGATGATTTGGAGTAGACAAAACACCTAAACTACTGACTATATTAAAGCAAAAACAAAATCTTTCTAATGGCTGTTTTGTTGGCTAAACAAAGACCCCAAATCGAGATGGTATTGTGGGGAAGGGACAGAGAAATGTCATAGATATCGAGGGTTCTTTTAGGTGATCTAGTCCAATCCCTTCATTTTATAAATTTGGAAAATGAGGCCCAGAGAGTGATTTATGTAGGGTAAAAAAAGTGCTGATAATGATGGGATTTGAAATCAGCTTCTATTATTTCATAGAGGGCTCTTTTCATAGATCTTTCCTGTCCCCGCTCTGCCACAAACTGATCAGTTTCCCTTGGAAATTCTGTTTACATTTCTGAACCTCAGTTCCCTCATCTGAAATATAAGTGAGGCAGGAATGTAACATTTCTAAGGAGATCATATAGTTCAATTTTTTTGAAGGTAATCAGGGTTCAGTGACTTGCCCAGGGTCACATAGCTAATAAGTGTCCGAGGTCAAATTTGAACTCAGGTCCTCTTGACTCTAGCACTGGTGTTCTAGCCACATAATTCTAATTTAAGGATTCTATAATTCACAGGGAAAAAAAAGATGAGGTGGTTGAAAATAACTGATTAAAAATAAACCATTTCAATTCTAAATTTCTAATCTAGTAGTTTCATTTTGAGAAGTTCCAGGCACTGGATGTCTGGAACAATGGGAAGGTCACCAGGATACTGTTGTGAAATGAAAATAAACTACTGACAAAATTGCATCAAAACAAAAACTGTCCTGGGAAAATACTGGTGGAGCCATCAGGATGAGATCTTGTGTTTGATTCCAACAGTAAACATGGGATGGATGCCTATGATTATAATTTGGAACTCAAAGGAAATGGACCATTTTTGAATGTGTTGCATGTTGTTGACTGCTCATGAGCATTTACAGAATACAGTCAAAATATGTTTTAAATAATATAAGTATCTCAAGGATGGCTTCTTTATTTCATCATATGTCTATTTCATATTTTCCCAACCAAAATAAAGGTTATGTCAAAATCAAAAGAGTATTCTATTTTTCCAAGATGAGTAACTAGTTAACATTAACAGTCAACCCAGATGCAAGGCCAATGGATGGGTCACTAGATGAATCTAGCATTCCAGGAACACTATGTTGATTTTGGCCATTCCCTAGAGGATGCGTGTCCAAAATCTTCAGGGTGGAGCTGACTCCAGTTTTTCTACTTTGGAACTCTGGTACTTAAAATGAAATCTTCTCTAAATCCCCTTTCCCACAAATATTTGTCCTAGGATAAAATACTTTAGTTCCATAAATTTTAGGATTGTAAGAGCTTCTACAAATTTCCTCAAATCCTTGATGAAACACATCTACTACTCAATCCTTGTGCTTGTAGTGAAGGAAATTAGAAACCGGAATGGGTTATTTGGACAAGGCTGACAAAATGTAGTGAGATTAAGTCTCTCCAAAGGAAGCAGGATTCATTCTACTCCAACCCCTGCCTAAGTTAAAGCTATAGAAATCATCCACTCTTTGAGTGGTTTATGTGAGGTAGCATCATAAAAGGAAAAGATCTCTGGATTTGGAATTGGAGGATATGAGTTTAAATCCTGAATCTGTAACCTTGGATAAGTCACTTGTTTCTCTGAGCCTCATTTTTTCTCATCTTTGAGATGATAAGGTTGGACTAGCTGCCTTCCAAGGTCCCTTTCAGCTCTAGATCTATGCTCTTATCCTAAGATCTTTGAAAGAAAATGCAAGAGCTGAGCGAGTTAGGGAAGGAGGGGTAGAAAGGAAAAAAGTAAAATAAAAAATGAAAATGCAAGAGATTGCTTATCTGTAGTGTCATCTTCATGAGATGTTACACATCTCCTTGATTGCTTGCAACATGTTATATGTGGATGAATGAAGGCTATATGATTTATGATTTGTCAGCAGTGGAAACTATTGGTATGAGAATTCTCAATTTCTGACAAGTAGATAAATCTTAAGAAATTGTTTGAGGCACTTAGAAGTTAAATGACTTGTCCAGGGTCACACAGGTAATACATTTTGGAGGAGAGATTTTAACCAAGGTCTTCATGACTGTGAATCTAGCACGCATTCCTCCATACTATGTTCCCTTTCCCTATCTCTAACTTTATTTCTCCTCTCCCCCTCTCCCTCTCCCTTCCTCTCTCTCTCTCTCCCTCTCTCTCTCTCTCCCTCCCTCCCTCTCTCTTTCCATATACACACATACATACTTATAGCAGCTAAGTGGTGCAGTGAATAGGGTGCCAATCCTTGATCTGGGAAGCCTCATCTTGGGGAATTCAAATCTGGCCTCAGACACTTACTAGCTGTGTGACCCTGGTCAAGTCAGTTAACCCTGTTTACCTCAATTTCGTCATCTGTAAAATGAGCTGGAGAAGGAAATGGCAAACCACTCCAGTTTCTTTGCCAAGAAAACCCCAAATGGGGTCAAGTAGAGTCAGACACATTGAACAACAGCATGTATACATATATGTATGTATATTTGTAAGTGTGTGTGTATTGTTCCAGCCTCACTAGTCATCACTCTTCCACACTCTGATCCTGAGAAACTGCACTTTTTTCTGTTACCAATGCATACTTTATCTCCTATCTCCATGCCTAAAATGCACTGAATATTTATAGACACCCTGTGGAGATGTGGAGATTCTCTCTATCTTTAAGACAGAGCCCAGGCACCTTCCTCTGTATAGAGCCTTTCCTGATCCTCCCTCCTCCCAATCAAATGCTAATGTATTATATCCCAAATTACACTGTATAATGATGATGATGATTATGATGATGATGATAATAATGATATCAGGATTTTTGTAGATATTTAAGCATTGCAAAGTATTTTACATGTCATCTCATTCTATCCTCACAACCACCTCAGCTCTGGGGTGTAGGTTCTATTGTTATCCCCAGCTTGACTGAGGCTAGGAAAGTTCATGTGACTTGCCCAAGGTCACTTAACTTGTAAGGGTCTGAGACGGGATTTGAATTTAATTCTTCATGATTCCAAGCCAACACCCTGACTACCATGCCCCATTTTACAGATGATGATACTGAGTCTGACAGAGGTAAGTGACTTGCCTAGGATTACACAGCTAGTAAGTGCCTAAAGCTAGATTTAAACTCCAGTCTTCCTGACTCCAGGTCCAGCATTCTATCCATTGCGTGACCTAGCTAATGAGGAAATTTATGTAACTACTTTGAATATATTTTCTTTATTCACTTTACATTTACGTTGTATTTATTCATACATGTACTTGTTATTTTCCCCATTATAATGTAATCTTCTTTGGAGTAGGGATGTTTCGTTCTTTATATCTGTATCCCTAGCACCAATTTCAGTGCTGGACATGTTACAGGTGCTTAAGAGAAGCTTGTTGATTGGCTGATTTCTAAGTTGCTTTAAATTTAAAATCTTGCCATCTTTCTATGAAATGTTCGAAGGTAACAAACATATCTTTCCTAACTATTTTCTCCAAATTAAACTTCCCCTCATCAACATAATTACCATCCTTTGGATACCATCCAGTTTGTCAATAACCTTCCTAAAACATGGTGTTATGTTTAATACAGGACACAGCTATCAACTCCTTCCTTTTGGATATGACATTAAAGTTCTATCACTGTAGGTGAAGATCATGTTATAGATATTTTGGCTGCAACATTTGACTATTAACTCATATTGAGTTTAGAGGTCATCAAACACACACACACATGCACACACACACACATGCATACACACACACACACACACACACACACACACACACACACACACACACTGCTTTCTAGACACAGTTCTCCCACTGTTTGCTCGTGCATTATACAGGCAAAAAAAATGAAGGCTCAGAGCTAGAGAAGGGACATACTTTAGTAATCATTAGTCTGGCCCTTTCAAATGAAAGATAGAGGAACTGGTATCCCTGGTCCTCTTATTCAAATGTTCTTTTTGTTGTAGCATAATCTCTATTGGTTAGCTTAATAAAGATGTTTTTCACCTGACTTAATTTAATTAAATCAGTTTTTCTTTGGAGACAACCATAATCCTTTAGGGAGCCAAGGTTTTTTTTTTTCAACTGTGCTATTCATTTGCAATCATTTAATACCACCTCATTCTGAAACTTTCTTCTCTCCCTACCAGTGTCTAAGAAGACTGAAGTTGTAATAAGGAACCTCAGACAGGGACCATATGTATCTTGCAGACAAAAAGAATGCTAGGATTCTGTTTAGACATGGAAGATTAGGATTTAGACCTGACAGACACTTCAGAGATTATCTTAGATATGGAAACTGAGGACCAGAGATGTTAAGTGACTTTCCCAAGGTCACAAAGGAAACAACTGTTGAGACTTACGTGAAGGCCTTTAACTTTATGGGATGTTTTATTCTCTTCTAAAATATTTGCTACTATGCTTTTGAGACAGATGGTGAGGTTTTTTCCTTTGGCATTTATCAAACTGAGGAGTTGAGTTCCCAAACCAAAGTCAATTTTATTGCTATAATAAATAAGAAAATGTAGGACAATCTCCCTTTTGTGTGTGTTCAGTTAAAATCCCTGTGCCATGTTGCTAAGGATGGAGATTTTATTTATATTTATGGCCCCTTGGCTTTGAGAAAGTAGAAGTAATCCATCAATAGAAAATACAATTTCCTTTGATCTGTTTTCAATATTCTGACCCCCTCAATTGGGTCCACTTCTGGACCAAGTCAGTGAGTGGTAGAATTAAAAATGATTCAGCAGCAACAATCTGTATAAATTTTTTGCTCTGATAGATGTCATGATTTCAAATTATGCATTTAAATGATGGATCCTGACTTAGAGATGGGAAGAGTGCTATGGACAATCTATTCCAGGACTCTAATTTTGCAGATGAGGAAACTGAGGCTTACCTGCCTGCTTTCATGGACTTCATAATCTCCAGAAGCTCATCATTGTGGTAGATGAAATCAACTCTAAAACCCACACCTCCTCACTACCCCTTAGGTCTCTCCCTCCTAGATCCTCAGTGTAAGGGAGACACCCAGAAAATTCAGTTCGTCATTTTCCACATGACTACTTTCCTGGACTTTATCATCTCCAGAAACTCATTCTTCCCAAAGATTCAATTAACTCTAAAACTCTTACTTCCTCAGATCGTTTCCCACCTGAGCTGCAGGACTTCTTCATGCCCCTCCCCCTTTCAGCTTCTTTTTAATGTGTTGTCTCTCCCATTAGACTGTAAGCTCCTTGAGGGCAGGGACCGTCTTTTTTTGTATCCCCAGTGCTTAGCACAGTGTCTGACACCTAGTAGGTGCTTAATGAATGTTTATTGACTCTGACTTTTACATGGCTTGTCCCAAGGGTACACAAGGGTGTCAATTTGAATGTAGGTCTTCTGACTCTAAAACTAGTGCTCTTTTTCACCATATTATATTACCTTTCCAACAGAAAGTGATGTATCTATATATGCTGTTTATACTTTGTCCACTGCTGTGGAAAGTCTATTCTATGACCATAAATTATAGCCCAAATTAGCCTCTATACACAATAGATTGGTTTGGGAGGCACTCCAATTACAAGTATATCCTTCAGCACTTTCTCTGTCCTCATATAAGCCTCATATTGTATAGTAAAGACAATCCTAGAAGTGTGTCTTGTGGACACAATGCTCAGATTCTTTTCTTATTTGAAGAACTTTGATTTCCCCTGGCACTAAAGAAAGGAAAATATTCTCCTGAGTCAGATATTGACAGCTGTCACCTGAAGAGAACAGCAAATTTCACCCCCTCTCTACCTGCCAGGCAGAGACCATTGGCTCCAGGCTATCTCTGGTCAAAGAAAGAAGGATATGATACATTTTCAGAAACCATGTGTGGAATCCAGAAGGATCATATCCAGAGGATAATAATGTTATCTCCCAGTGTGACTGGAAGGATCAAATGAGATCACCATGAAAAATAATTGTAAGGTTTAGTGCTTAGATTAGTGCCTGATGCATAAGTAAGTGCTCTATAAATGTTAGCCACCATCAACAGAAGGCATTGGTAGTCTTGAAGTGTCTGAGGTCTGACTTATACCTCTATATCTATACTCTGACTACATGTTTCTGATGTGTGTATCCTTTCATAAATTTACCCTGGCCATATATACATTCTCTGCCCCCCTCCACATTTAATAGACATATCTACTCTTTCCACTAGTGGGGGGGTAAATTTATGGGTGGCTGTTATCCAGGTTTATAGAGCACGAGTGCTCTCTTCTATGCTGTTTATTAAATGTCTTTGCTTTGTACTGTGTGTCCTTTGACTAGTAAAAGTGAACACATAAATGCGGAGCTGTGAGCTATAGTTTTAAATATATCCTAACCCACTGAGTATCTTAAAACTGTTGTAGCATTTATGGGTTCCCTAAATGTAAAGGAGCTGTCTCAGGTCCTACATGTATTTTCTATAGGAAACGGCTTTCACTCTCTATGATCAGAAGTCCATCTTGTGAAGGCTATCTAGTTTAAAGAATATAACCCTTCTCTTTATAGAGGAAAAGGGGACACAACCAAATATAAATGTAATTTTTATCCTCTTAAGCATTATAAAAGTATCCTGTAGTTTTAGATTCTCTTTGTGAATAGTAAATCCTTAGACATATGTATGAGGGACTGATAGGAATTGTTATAAAATTAAATGAATGACATTTAGTTTCCGGGCTTGTTGTAATGAAAAGGTGCTCACTCAAATGAATGACTGACATATGGCTACCTTGTGGAGAGACAGAATGGTATAGTGGTATGAAACTCAAATAGAAATAGGACTACTAAATTGTACATAAGGAACCCTGGAGGCAGCATATTGATTTAGAAAATCACAAATGAACATTATCTATGTTTTATTGTATTTTTACCTATTTTATTAAACATTTTCCAATTACATATTAATTTGGTTTGGGCTTCCCTCAGGATTTCAGCCCTATGGGGTTTGTTTGGCAACTCTGGTGTAGTGCATAGAAAGCTAGCCTTAGGGTCAGGAAGTTATGGGTTTAGGAGATTCAACCTTTCTAAAACAGAACTCATGGGGCAGCTAGGTGGCACAGCAAGTAGAGCACTGGTCCTGGAGTCAAGAGGACCTGAGTTCAAATCCGGCCTCAGACACTTGACACATTAGCTGTGTGACCTTACGCAAGTCACTCGACCCTACTTGCCTTGCCTTCCCTACTCCAAAAAAGAAAAAAAAAAGAAATATAAAACAGAACTCATTTTCTCATTATTGCTCCTGCCCCTCACAAAAAAATCTACTCCTCCCCTTGATTTCCTATTTTTCCTGAAGACACCAGCATCTTTCTAGTTATTTTACTTATTAAAATCACAATTATTCTCGAGTCTTCTCTCCCTCCCTCCCTTCCTCTCTCTCTCTCTCTCTCTCTCTCTCTCTCACACACACACACACACCCACACACACACACACACACACACACACACACACACATCAGTTGCCAAGTCCTGTTGTCATGACATCTTTTGAATTTATTCTTTTTGTCAATTGTCCCTTTACCCTTCTCCTGACTCCTGGCTCCACTCCAGACTCTCAGGCATTCTCCTTGATGTGCTAACAGTCTTCTCATTCTGAATGATCCTTCCCCGACCTTGTGACCTTCTCCTCCATTTTGAAGTGCTCAATCCAGTCACTCTTACTCTTTCATGCTCCCTATTGTTTGGCTCTGGACTCCTTGCACTTTTCACCCCTGCAGTTCCTTTTTATGTGTTATTTTCCCCTATTAAAATGTAAGTTCCTTGAGGTCAAGGACTTTTTCTATTTATTTGAAGGTATTTATATTCCCAATGCTTAGCACTGTGCCTTGCACACCGGAAGTATTTAATAAATGCACATTAACTAGTTGACTTCCGTGAGTACGGTTACCATGTAATTACTCTGTAGGCAGCTAGTAAGCATCTCAGAAGCCACCTTTGCCTGAGTCATCTAGATGGCACAATGGATTGAGCACTGGGCCTGGAGTCAAGAAGATAGGAGTTCAAATCTTGCCTCAGATGTTTACTAGCTATGTTATCCTAGGCAAGTCACTTACCCTCTGTCTACCTCAATCAATCAATCAACATTTATTAAGTGCCAGGCATTGTGCTGAGCTCTGTACCTCAGTTTTCTCAACTGTAAAATGGAGATAATGATAGCCCTTATCTCCCAGAGTTGTGAGGATCATACGACACAATATCTGTAGAATACTTAGCATAATGCCTGGCATTTAAAAAATGCTTATTTCCTTCTTTTGCTGTTCCTTGCATGCAACACTGCATCTGCTGTCTTTGTGCCAGCTGTTTCCCACGCTTGAAATGTTCTTCCTCTCAACCACCAACTCTTAGAATCCTTGGCTTCGTTTAAGGCTTAACTCGTGTGCCACCTCCTCCAGGAAACCTGTCCTGGTTTCCCCCAGGTGCTAGTATAATCTCCCCTAAGGTTATCTTCTATCAATTCTGTATATTTATCTTGCCTGTCCTGATTTAGATGCTTTGTCTCCGGGGTTAGAATGTAAATTCCTTGTGGGTGGGCATTTCTTTCTCCTTTCTATCTCTAGCACTCAGTATAGCTCTGGCACTAGAGTCCTTATTGATTGATTACATAGTAGTCTCCTCATTGGTCTGCCTCACTGAATTTTCTGGCCTTTCAAAATCATTCTCTACACAACTGTCAGACTAGATGTTTCACACCTATTGAGCTGCCCATGTCTTCCCCTGCTCAAAAAGATCCAGTGGCTCCCTGTTTCCTCTAGGATAAAATATAAACTTGTCTGTTTGGCATTTGAAGTCCCTCCCATTTTGGCTACAGGGCACCTTTCTAGCCTTGTTAGCTAGATTCTCTGGTCCAGTCAAATTCATTTACTTGTTCACACACACACACACACACACACACACACACACACACACACACACTCTAATGTGATATTCTCTATCCTTCTTTTGTACCATTGCATAGACTGTCCTGCATTCTTCTTACCTCTGTCTTTTATAATTCTTGATGTTGTTTTCCTTCATTCTCAAAGGAGACTATAACATTGGGGAGGAGATGCCATGACATAAGAGTGAATTGGGTTTAAGTGAGAGAGGGCTACACAAAGTCACCAGCCTCACTTTCTCCTCCAGAGCTATTTGGGTCTAGTAGATCATGACGACTAGAGATGGCCCTGGATGTAGTGGGGGACCTTGGCATTTTCAAGCTAAGGTCTTTAATGGGTCTCAGTTTGACTAAGGCAACACCCACTCAGTGATTAAGGCTTAATAAGAAATGTGGCAAAGAATGGCTTTACCTGGTCAAAAAAAATGATCAGGAATGGAAGGCCAAAACAGAAGCAACTGCTATTTACATACATTCTCTAAGGCAGGTTGGAATGATCTGTGAACGTTTGCTGAAAGAACGTGAAGAGAAGGTTCGTGAAGAGTATGAAGAAATATTGACCACAAAACTTGCAGAACAATATGATGCATTTGTGAAATTTACGCATGATCAGATAATGCGACGATATGGAGAACAGCCTGCTAGTTATGTTTCATGAATCACGTTTCCTGCATTTGTGGGCTGCCCAGTTCCCTGTTGTTGCAAGTGGTCCCAGTTAAGACTTGCAGCAATGCCATATTTCTCCCCCTCTCCCTGTGAACACATGTTATTTCAAGCTTTTGTCAGTGGCAACCACTCTTAGCCAGCAACTGATTTTGGAGTGCTCCCTAATGTCAATACCACCTGGATGTGGACTGTTGCTACCTGTATTAATACCAGTGGCCTCATTTGCTGTATCATTACAATTTGGCTTCTTATGTTAATGATGTGTTTGAAAAAGATTAAAGCTGGTGTTCTAGAAAATGCCCTTCATTGGTTGTGTAAATAAAGCTGTAGAATGACACTTCGGATTGAAGTTAGTGTGGTTTTAATAACTGTGCACTACAACCAAGCTGTAACCCGTCATTAATAACTTAGAATGTAATCCCAGGACAATTAAGCAAATAGCCCGCAGTACTATCTGTGAAATAGTAAAGAAAGAGAGCATTTCTGTATTCCAGGACTTTTGGGGGGGGGTTAAGATGGGTTTATATGATTTCTTGTTTTTGTAGTTTTTATTTATTCTATTAGTCTTTAACAAATGTTTATTGCTGCATTTTTTTTCAGTGTATCATTGTTTTACTGCCCTTATAGTACTGGGATTTAGTTGGAAAAATAAAACATTTACTTCTAAAAAAAAAAATCAGGAACCAGACAATGACCAAAAAAGCTGAGTCCTAAGAAAACCTCAGCTCAAATCCCTTTACTAGCTGTGTGACCTTGGGCAAATCATTTAACATCCCTAAGTTTCAGTTTTTTCATCTGTAAATTGGGGATAATAATAGCATCTACCATCCAGGGTTGTTGTGAGGACCAAATGAGATTTAATTTCTGATTAGTTTGGAAATTTAAAAGTGCTACGTAATGTGGAATGGCCAGTGAAGGCCCAGTCCTAAGAGAATACTTAGATTTTGAAAGAAATGATTATTTCTCTCATATTAATAATAAATTATTGAATTGCATCGGACTGAAGGACATTGTTGATGGATAAGATTGCTCAAATCCCTGGGTACATGCCTTTCCATCCTGGGTGGGAGACCCCACCCAAACTAGAGAACCTTACAAAGAATTTAATCTAAAGTGAATTCATACCCATTGTGTTCCACTCAGGCAGGCTAGACTGCTTGAGACTGAGAGTAGTCTGGCTTGATAAAGTCTCTCTTTGTTTAGGAGTGACATAATCAGTCCTATCCCCCAGTCTCTCATTAGAATAGATCTACCTCTCATTATAATGTTCACTGTCTTATTATTTGTTGGCCAATCAGAATCCTTCAATTGAATCTACTCTTCCAAGGCCATATAAGCATTGAGTGGGTTCTATGAGGAGTCTTTGGAATTCGAGAGTGTCACTGACCCTTTTTATCATCTGCTAGCATGATTAATAAAATAATTAATTGCCCAGAAACTATGTCTCTTGAACTTTTTATATACCACAATTTGTTCTTTCCAGTGAGTTACATTGAACATGAACAGATATTCTTGCTGGATTCCATTCTGTCATGGAGCTACTCTGTGGCGATGAAAAGTCTTCCACTTGGCTGCCTACTTGGGAGAACTGATGATTCAGCATATGTTAATCCAGAATTGAACTGTTGTACAAAAAGGGCAAATGGTTTATCTGTTAGACTCCTTTTGCTCTTTTCCTTCACAAATGTGAGTGAGGTGAGAATTGCTCTGAGTTACCACTATTAAGTTGTCTAACAACAATGCTGCTTGCTGCTACTGTGGCTATGTAACTACACCAGCACATGGGAAGGCTGCTAGCATAGGTTCTTTGATCTGCTTTTCTAAGGAAAGCAACTTTAAGGGATTAACAATCTTTCTTTAATCAAACATACGTATACCGTTCGCTTCGTTTCTGGGGGAAAAGTCAGCACTCTGAACTTCAGAACAAATACACACAGAAATTACAAACAGAGACAATATAAACAGAGAAAACACACACAGTTATCAAAAGACAGGCCTCTAGCTCTCTGACCAAAGAATTACATAGTTACCAGAGAGAGAGGCACCAACATCTGGGTTTTCGAAGCTGGGGGCGCTCCAGTGGCTACCCAGAGTCTCATCTGGTCAAATCACACAACACTTTTCCAGTGATGAGAGCCCCAAACAAGAGTTTATATACCCTCTTCAGGGTCAAAGGGTTTCACAACCATGTGATTCAAAAGCATGTGAACTAGGCTTTCTTGTTTCTTAAGCAGGTCCTCATAGACTCTCAGATTTAATCAAAGAAAGAGAGGCCAGTCTCATCAAAGGTACTTGATTACCTCAGTGCTCCAAAAGAGAAAACAGTAAAACAGTCCCACCCTAATTACCATTACAAGCTGATGAGTGAGGGAGTAGCAAATGCTATTTACATGGCCACCCTTTGTTTTCTTTGCTGATATTTTCATGAAGTAATTACCAGAGATACTTTACCTATATCTAACCAACTTTCTGTCCAGGAAAGGGTGGTCACCTTGACCAGTATAGTATCCCTACCCTGTTACAACCCCTCAGGGTTACTCCAAGAATCCCAATGGGACTAAAGGCCATTGCCCTCCGGGCACCTCAAATTGCCAGTGTAAATTGGGAGAGGAAGAACAGAGGGGGTACTATAGCTATATAAATGTTAGCTATTATTGTTCTTGTTGTTTAGTTGTTTCAGTCATGTTGGACTCTGCTACCTCAGTGAGGTTTTCTTAGCAAAGATACTTGAATGGTTTGCCATTTCCATCTCCAGTTCATTTTACAAATGAGGAAACTGAGGCAAAGAGAATTAAGTGGCTTGCCCAGGGTTGCCTAGCTAGTAAGTGTCTGAAGGTGGATTTGAATTCAGGTCTTCCTGAGTCCAGGCCAGGTGCTCTAGCCACTGCACTTACATATATGTGTACATACAGTTTTCCCCAACAGAAGGTAACCTTCGTCACTAGTAGGTAATCAATAAATGCTTGTTAGTGAATTCATGAATGATGAAGTTTAGTATTTCCCTAGCTATGCGAAATAAAACTAAGCTAGGGGCCCATTAAGACCCATTGCTCATGATTACATGATATGATTATATTCCACAGAAAATGCAGAGATCCATAGAAATCTGAAAGGGGGTTGACTAACCTCTTGAGAAACCAAAAGGCCAGAGAAAACCCTGGCTCACTCTCCTTCTGCTCACTGTTATATGAAAGGCACATCTCTCTGATTCCTTCTGGCCCAAATGATGGGGTTTAAAAATAGTAGTTTGAGAGTCTTGTTATATTTTAGTTTTCAATGCAATTCAGGATAGCTTAAATTTCCTTCCCCTCTTCTCCATATTCACTCTTATGGTTCTGAGTTGATCTGTTCATGATGCTGGAGTCAAGAAGCCAGTTTGAAAACAAACCACTAATGACTGATTATTTTCCTAGACCGATCTCTCCTTTGTTTTTGTTGATCTCAGCTTCACCACTGGGATGTCTGTAGAGATGGGTGCAGATAGGCTACCAAGAAAGACATTTCAGTGAAAGCCCCAGCCCTCAGTTAATCTCCAAATCATCTTTCACAATTTGCTGACTGGAGCAATATGACCATAAACCACTGGTAATAGCAAGAAATTAGGTGCTGGTTAGCAACCTATTACTACTTTGCCAAGTCCTTCTGTGGAATCCAGCGACTGCATATTTTCATGTTAAAGAAAAATTAAATCAGCGACCTTTCAGCCAAATTTGACTTGGATTTCCCCTTTTCTCCAAGGAGAATTTGTAACTGATAATTTACTTTTGTACGGTTCATTTCCCTTGAAGATAGGTCTATATTGCCTTTGGTAAATAAATCTTTCTTTTTTGGATTGGCAAATGGACACAGAGAGGTTGACTAACTTCCTGAAATGCCCCCAAGGAATATAGATTATTTTAATTAAAATGGCTGTAGGTCTTAGAATAGCAATAATGAGGGCTTCTGCTTGAGGAGGAGTAAATGCTAAGGTCCAGGGCTAAAGATGAGTTACATGAGAGGGATGAGATGGGCAGTACACATAGCAGAGCTAAGAAAGGTTATGCAACTTTCTGGCTAAGATAGAATGTAAGCTCCTCGAGGGCAGAGTCTGTTTCCCTTTTGTCTTTGTATTCTCAGTGCTTAGTAGAGTTTCTGGCACATAATAATAAATTAATATTAGTAATAAATATTAATGCAAAAATAATACATTAATAAATGCTCGTTGATTGGTATGTTGACATCAGTCTCCAAATTTCTGTGCCGTCTTTTCTCTATTATCTTCATATACACGTGAATATATGTTTTAATAAATGCATTGAATATATACAAGCATGTGCATATATGGATATACTTCTAGATGTGCATTTGTACATTTTTACATGTAAAATAATACATTACATAATTTGTATGTTACATAAACACATATGCTTCTCTTTCTCTCTTTTTTTGTTTGTTTTTTTGTTTTTGTTTTGTTTTTTGCTAGTTTTGTCTAGATCTGTCATTTCATTAGGAAACTTTCGGTGTGTCATCTAGCAGAAGAGAATAAGCATTCATTTAACACCTATTATGTACCAGGCACTATATTCTTGCTTCATGACCTTCCCACTTCCTTTTTTGGTCATACATGTCCTAGATGATATCTTTTACCTTCATGAATTATCATTGATTCTATGTTATAATATACCTTTTTCTACTATATATTTTTCTCTTGTTGGCCTCTGAATCAGTTACCCATGATTGTAATTCTTTGAGATCATGGTGCTATGTGATTCACAGTCATTTAGCATCATGGGGATATTTGTTTTGGGTGTGGTGATTTCATCATGATGGGGGTACTCCTAGTGTGGAAGTTCACATTCACTATGGTAGATCACAACTGATTAAGAGAGCAATTATTTATAGGCTTAGTGGGTTTTTGTTTCATTTTTTTTTTTCAGAAAATGAGAGGTTGAAGAATGGAGTATAGGCAGCAACCCAGATAAATTCTCCAAACATTTCCCTCCAAAAAAAAAAAAACTCTTTAAAATAACTTCTCAAATCAAATTTTGGAGACAACAAAAGGTCAGAGTGAGAAATATTTTGAGCCTAAGATAACTTAGGAGGTTGGCAAGAATGGTCTGATACCAGGGTGGGAGCCAAGCTGGAGTGTAGCAGCAGCACCAGCACCAGCAATGGGTCTTAGAGGCAATGAGAACAGTTATAGCAGCAGCTTTGGGAGCTCTCAGCTTAGAAATGGTAAGGGGGTCAAACAACTGGTCAGGAAGAGATTACAGGGAACCTTTTGCTTTCACTGGATGTAGATGGTACTGATTAGCCACATTACTGCCTATAAGGAGCTCTGGGTCACAGTTCTAGGGCAGAGAGGAGCACTAGCACTGTGGCTGCAGGAGAGCAGGGAACCTGGTCACAGTTCCAGAACCCTGAGGAGTCTTAATTCTTGTGGCTGCAGAGGACCAAGAACCCTTCCTAGCTAAAGGCCAGAGTATAGACAAGGAGAGAAGTGGCCCCACCTCTCCACTGATCACAAGACCTTGAAAACACCAAAAATGTACAGACTCTCCAGAACTAGCTCTGAAACAGCAGCACAAAAAAGCCTGAGGCTTGGGACAGTGCCTCCCCACCCTCAGGTAATCAGAGCCCAACTTTAACATAAAGTTCAAAATCAATAAATAAGCTGGAAAAATGAGCAAACAACAACAACAACAAGAGAATTTGACCATAAAAAAAAGGCACTAGAGTGGTAGGGAAGACCAAAACATAAATTTAGAAAAAGATAACAATGTAAAAACAGCTATAAACAAAGCCTCAAAGAAAAATGCTAATTGGACCCAAGCCCTTTAAGAATTCCTGGAAGAGTTGAAGAGAAAGTTTATAGTGATAGATGAAAAAATGGGAAAAGAAATGAGAATGATGCAAGAAAGTTATGTAAGGAGAATTAACAGCTTGGTAAAAGAGGCATAGACAAATACTGGAGAAAATAACACCTTAGAAGTGATATAATGGTAAAAGAGGCACAGAAATTCACTAAAGAAAAGAATTCTTTAAAGAACAGAATTGGCCAAATGGAAAAAGAAGTAAAAATCTCACTGAAGAAAACAATTCATTGAAAATTAGAACTGGCAACTGGAAGATAGTGACTACATGAGACTATAAGAAACAATAAAACAAAATCAAAAGAATGGAAAGACAATAGAAGAAAATGGGAAATATTTCTTCAAAAAAACAACTGACCTGGAAAATGTGTCAAGGAGAGATAAGAATTAGTTGACTACTGAAAAGCCATGATTAAAAACAAAAGAGCCTAGATATGTTATTTCAAGAAATTATCAAAGAAAATTGCCTGATTTCTTAGATTCAGAAGGTAAAATGAAATTGAAAGAATCCACTGATCATGTCCTTAAAGATGTCATAAAATGAGAACTTCCAGGAATGTAATAACCAAATTCCACAGCTCCCAGGCCAATGAGAAAATATTTTAGGGCAGCCAGAAAGTAACCATTCAAATATCATGGAACCACAGGCAAGATCATACAAGATTTAGCAGCTTCCATATTAAAGCAGTGGAGGCCTTAGAATGTGATATTTCAGAAGACAAAGTAACTAGGATTAAAACCAAGAATAACCTACCCAGTAAAACTGAGTATAATCCTTCAAGAGGAAAAAATGAATATGTAATGAATTAGAGAACTTTCAAGCATTTGTAAGGTAAAGACCAGAGCTGAATAGAAAATTTGACAGTCAAACCTAAGACTCAAGAGAAGCATAAAAAGGTAAACAGTAAAGAGTCATCATAAGAGACTCAATAAAGTTAAACTGTTTACATTCCCCTATGGGAAAATGATACCTGTAATTCCTAAGACTTTATCATTATTAACGCTGTTTGA
The DNA here is from genome assembly GCF_011100635.1 of Trichosurus vulpecula. Classification (NCBI taxonomy): domain Eukaryota; kingdom Metazoa; phylum Chordata; class Mammalia; order Diprotodontia; family Phalangeridae; genus Trichosurus; species Trichosurus vulpecula. The sequence continues at coordinate 230,382,669 of NC_050577.1, read as the reverse complement.
AGAAGTCTACATAGACAGAGGGCTTGAGTGTGAATTGCTTATGCTGGGATGACCTTAAAAAAAAGGAAGGAAGCATAGAGAAAGAGGGATGTACTGGGAGTAGGGGGAAGGGAGAGGTAGAATGGGGAAATTTTTTTCTCACCCAAGAGGATTGCAAGGATTAGAGTAAAGGGAAACATGGGGAGGGAGCTTGAACCTTGCTTTCATCAGAATTGGTTCAAAGAGGGAAGAATATATATACACACTGAGTTGGGTTTAAAAATCTATCTTACCCAATAGGGAAATAAAGCGGGAAGGGGATAAGAGATATGGGAGGGGCGAAATGATAAATGAGAGGGCAGATTAAGGGAGACAGTGGTCAAAAGCAAAACCAACTTTTGAGAAGGGACAGGATAAAAAGAGAGAGAGGAATAGCAGAAGAAAATGGGGTGGATGGAAATACAGAGTTAGTAATCATAACTGTGAATGGGATGAGCTTACCCATAAAATGGAAGCAAGGAGCAGAATAAATTAGAAACCAGCATCCAACAATATATTGTTTGCAAGAGGCACACTTGAAACAGAAAGACACATATACAGAGTTAACATGAAGTACTGGAACATAATCTATTATGCTTCAGCTAAAGTAAAAAAAAAAGCAGGGGTAGCAATTATATTTTCAAAGAATAAACAAAAATAGACTGAATTAAAAGAGATAATCAGAATAGCTATATTTTGCTAAAAGGTACCATAGACAATGAAGTTATATTAAAAAAAATAGCAAGTTTCTCTGATAAAGTCCTCATTTCTCAAATGTATAGGGAACTGAATGAAATTTATAAAAACAATGGCCATTCCCCAATTCGTAAATGATTAAAGGATATGAATAGGCAGCTTTCAGATGAAGAAATCCAAGCTATTTGTAGTCTTATGAAAGAATGCTCTAAATCAATATTGACTAGAGAAAGCAAATTAAAACAACCCTGAGGTATCACCTCACATGTATCAGAAAACACAAATGCTGGAGTGGAAGAATCAAAATAAATATACTAATAAACTGTTGGTGGTTTTGTGAACTTGTGCAAGCATTCTGGAGCATAATTTGGAACTTTTCCCAAAGGGCCATAAAACTGCATAGTTGACCCCAAGAAGATTTTTTTTAAAAGGAAAAGGATCTATACATACAAAACTATTTATATCAGCTCTTTTTGTGGTGGCAAAGAATTGGAAATTGAGGGAATATTCATCAGCTGGGAATGGCTGAATGAGTTGTGGTACATGATTGTGATGGAGTACTATTGTGCTATAAGAAATGACAAGGGAAATGGTTTCAGAAAGAACATGGCAAGACCTATGTAATGGATGTAAAATTAAACTAGAAGAACCAGGAGATCAAGGTGCACAGTAATGGCGTTGTTGTAATGATGATCAACTGTGAAAGACTCAACTACTCTGATCAGCACAATGAACCAAGATAATTCAAAATGACTCATGAGAAAAAAAATGCTATCCATTTCCGGAGAGAAGTGTTGAACTCTAGCGCAATTGTAACTTAATTTTCTCATTTTATTTTTTTTTTTTAGCAATATGGCTAATATGGGTTTTTTGGTAAGATTTCACTGGTATAATTAATTGATATGATTTTGCTTGCCTTCTCAGTAGGTAGGGGAGAAGTAAGAGGGAGAGAGAGAATTTGGAACTCAAAATTTAAAAAAGAAAAGAATGTTTAAAATAAGTAAATAACACATTTCCAAAATAGAAAATGAGAAGCTAAGACATTGGCACAGTCACTCAAATAGTTTCTGTCAGAGTACATGGATCTCTATCCATGTCAGGCTTCCTGACTTCAGTCTCCCTCACTCTGTTGGCTATACCATGTTGCCACTCACTAGGAAAATATTAGTTTAAAAAATGGTCACTTTGATGGCTAGGAGCAGCTTGAAATAATTGAAAGTGTGGCATAATTTTCAGAATGAAATCCAGCCCATTTCTCTGCTCCAGTTCAACTCTGCACCCAGCTCAGTGTTCACCTGCAGTGATTGTCCATGCTGTGTATATGTATGTGTGTGCGTGTGCGTGTGTGTGCATGTGTGTGTGCGTGTTTGCTCATGCTGACAGAGCAGATCAGTAGACTACCAATCCAATCGTATGTCATAATCTGAGAAATATGCATTCATCATCCAAATAGAAGTGGGATTCCCTATAGATGGTGAGATTCTCCAGATGCTCCTGTTTGCTGATGACATTTTGCTGATTGCAATGAGCCTTGGAATGCTATGGGGCCTCCTCAGTGAGATCTAAGGCACTCAAAAAAACACTGTTCTAGCAAACCACACAGGAAAAACCTAAGGAGATATAAAATATGTATATATACATACATATAAACAGATGTATATATAAAAACACACAGGTATACACATATGTTTACCCACTTCCATGCATGTGTAAAGACGATATAATTCCATTGTTCAGCTTCCTTTTCTTAATAACTTCTATTTCAAATCAACTTGATTCATATGACTTTTTGTATTGAAATACAACAGAGAAAAGTATGCAGATGAAAAACAACAGCCTAAAAATTGTTCTTAAAACAGTCAGTTCAGGCATAATGAGCATGAAACTTAGCACAGTGCCTGGTGCAGAGCAGGGGTTAATGAATGTTTTTCCATTCATTCACTCACTCATTCATTCATGAGCCTATATTTCTAAGTTACCTGAGTCGTTAAAGTTATTTACAATCATTTGACCTCTTCAGTTTATTGATGGGAAACTAAGTAAATATCTAATTTTGATTCTCTCTCCCTCTCTCCCTCTCTCTCACTCTCTCACTCTCTCTCTCTCTCTCTCTCTCTCTCTCACACACACACACACACAGACATACACACAAGCACATATACATACATACATATATACATATATATATATATATATGGTCATGCATACACATATATATTGCTTATGAGAATGTTTGTTCATTTTTTTGTTTATTTGTTTGGAAGCTAGTATGGCACGTTGGATCAAGCTCTAGAAATGGTGTCAGTAAGACATGTTCAGGTCCCATCTCTATCTAGGGAAGGTAATTTTTTCTTCCACTTCTTTTTATTTTTGAGGAAAAAAAAGCAGTAATGATAGAAGACCACACTTCCTCTGAATTTGAGACCTTGTAAGCTCCTTGAAGACAGAGACATTTTTGCTTTTCTTGGTATTCTTAGCACTTAGCACAGGGTCTGGCATATAGTAGGCACTTAAAAAAATGCTTGTTAAGTTGACTTATAAATTCATTAGGAGGAACCATTATGAATAAATTAGCCTAGTCTGGGATATAAAAAATGCTAGGGTCAAGACAAGTCATTTGTGTACCTGTGAAAATGTTTGGAAGTTGATTCTTGTTGAATTTTAATATTGCATATTCTATGTTTTACTTTCTCCTGGAGTAATATGTGAGATGCTACAGAAAGGAAAATTGGCTTGTATTAGAAAAGCCCAAGTATGCTTTGGTACAATTTGCAATGATAAGACTTCCCTGGGTAACTTCTTACCTTGTCTTTTTATAATTCTGTTCTTTATAGCTATACCATTACTTTTGCAAAGGCTGGTAGTTACTTTCTTCAGAAGCCTTGGTTTTTTCTTTAAGCTTTTTTTTTTAGAGGTGAAAGATGAGAAGTAAGAAGAAACAACTGTAATAGCTGAGAATGGTGACTATTCTTCTTGAATGCCCCTTTGGGGAAAAGGGTTATGTGACTATATCACTTTGAAGACAAACATTTCAGCTTGCCAGAAAGCAAAATAATTGACTTTTTTGTTGTTGGAGTTGATCATTTGGCAAAGATATATCTATAACTGTATCTGCTTTTGTCTATTTCTAGGTATGGATATATATTCCTATATATACACACACATATTTCAATGAATTCCGCATCTATACGAAAACAACTGTATATTTGTATAATCTGTATATAGACATGTCTCCATGCACAAACTATACCAATAAGTTGAGTATGAAAATGAGAGTTCAGCTCTTATGTCTCACATTTACTAGGTGTGTGGCTATGAGCAAGCCATTCAACATCTCTACTATACATTTTAGATTCTTCACCTATAAGAAGAGGAAAATAACACTTGTACTACCTAACTCAACAGTGGGTAACCTGCATCCCTGAGGACACAAGTGGCCCTCTAGGTCCTCAACTATAGCCCTTTGACTGAATCCAGACTGAATAAAGATTTGTTCTATGGCCTCAGAGCTACAGGTTCCCCATCCCTGGTGTAGAGAATGCCCATACTAATGAAAGAAAAGGTTTTAAAAATATTGAAGATGATGTTGACAATGATGACTGGGAATTCAGTTTACAAAAAATTGAATAAGATATTAATCACATTTTTTATTTTTAATCAGTTGTTTTGTGGATGGAATGCAGTGGAAAGAGGAATGTGTTGTGGGTACTAGAGAACACAGGTTCAGATCTTACCTTTGCAACTAATGGCCCTATCATTTTTATCTCTCTGGGCCTCACTTTTCTCATCTGTAAAATGAGAGGGGTTGAATTTGAGGTCATGTATAACCTTAAAAGTCTAGTACAACTTTGAATTTATGATCCTTGGATCTATTCCTCAGTGTGTAGCAAGATGCTTTTTTGTTACTGATTGTTGGTCAGTCATTTTTCAATCATGTCTGACTCTTTGTGACCCCATTTGGCATTTTCTTGATGAAGATACTGGAGTAGAGGAAGCTGAGGCAAACAGAATTAAGTGACTTGCCTAGCACCACATAGCTAGTAAGTGTCTGAGGCCAGATTTGAACTCAGGATGATGAATCTTCCTGACTGGCACTCTATCCACTGGGCCACCTAGCTGCCCTCTGCTATCAATTACCCAATTAGAATTGTGCTATATCTTAACTATTCAGAGGCATTACATATTCCCTCAAAAGACTACAACCCTTCCCCTTTTCCTAGAACAAATACCTAATAAATCAATAAGCGTGTATTGAGCCTAATTATATGATTGGTCCTATGCTAGGTACTACAGATACTAAGATAAAAAAGAAGCAGCTTCTGTTTTCACAGAATTTACATTCTACTGGCATTACTTATTTAATCAAAACAATTTATCAAATGCCTTCTATGTCCCAGGCATTGTGCTATGCATTGAGGGTACAAAGACAAAAGTAAAACAGTCCCTTCTCCCATGAATGGCACTAGCTTTTCTTTCATGAGCATACAGTTTGTTTTCAGCTCCATCCTTTCTGGCCCTTTGCTTGCTTTTGTGGTTTAAAATTTGTCCTTGAAAATGGATGGATATAGACAACTCCTACTGGGGGAAGGTACCAATGTGAATTTAAATTTAATAATATCATTGTGTCTACTTTAAGATAGATTTTGGTTCCTTGTCATTTGTATATGCAGAAAGTATGAGAAAATAAAAGCCAATGATAGAAATAGTAGAAAAAGTAAAAATGACTTTATAGAATAATCATAACATCATGAACAAAACCAGTGTGCTTCTTCTCTATTCCAGTCCATTTAGAACTCAGCTAGGAAACAAGACTCCAAATTGATAAAAATTAAATTTTGTTTACTGAATACAGTCCTGTCTTGGCCAAGAAAAATAAAGGTCAAATTAGGATCTGCCTGTGCTTTCAGACAGAATGTAATTAATTGGTAAAACATTGGTTTTTGCCTTGGATGATTTGGCACTTTTAATATAGCTTTTACATTTGAATTGCATTTAGAGAATACTTGTACTGAGTATACCCAGAGGAGCTTCAAATTCTAATCTAACACTGACTACCTACTACTGCTGCCCCCCTCTACTAAATCTGTTACCTTTGCATGAAGTCAATTAGAAGCTATTTATTAATGTTTTCTTAGCAAATTAAGGAGTCGATAGGCCCGCTCTAAACTAACTGGGGAATTCAAGATGAACCTTAGTGAATGGTGAGCCAAGGCATTAGCCAACAAATATTTTGACACCTTCCTCTTCTTGGGGAAGACCACTGAGCACTCAGCAGGCTCTCCCATTAGATAAGACAAGTGCTAATGCCCCCAATCCACTTTTTATTCTGGTTAGTAGGCATTTAATTGACAGTTAATCTTTTGAGAAAACAAAGGTGGTGAAACCACTTTTTTTTTTTTCAAGCTAGATACTCCAGAAGAGTAGTTACTATTGAGATTTTTACTGGGCTATTCTGGCCTCATCTAAGCAATTATTTGGTGAATTAAATCAATGAAGACAGAAAACCTGGGCAAAGGCAGCCAGAAAAATTCCTGCTTCCTCAAATACATTTTCCCCTCCACTGAATTACCCAAACAATTACATCAACTCTTCAGTTTACTTTGGACATGAAGACATGACCATAGTAGATTCAGTAATCTTTAAGGTTGAATAATTTCAGGTTTAACTAAGGTTTCAATCACTAATATGTAATCTCTCTTCTTCCTTCTCCACATCCTCTTCTTTTTCTCCTCCTCCTCTTCTTCCTTTTCCTCTTCTTTCTCTACTCCTCTTCTTCCTCCTCTTCTTCCTTTCCCCCTTCTCTTCTTCTCCTCCTGCTCTTTCTCCTCCTTTTCCCCTGTTTTCTCTTCCTCTTCCTCCTCTTCTCCTTCTTTCCCTCTTCCTCCTCTTCTTCTTCTCTTTCCTATCCTTCTCCTTCTTCCACTCTTTCTCTTCCATCTCATTCTTCTTCTTCCTATATCCCTTTTATTCATCCTAATTTTTGCCTGAAAATAAAAATAAAATTGACTTCTTCATATAGAATCAGGGTACTACAGTGAGAAAAGTGCTGGACTTAGAATTAGGAAGACCTGATTGAAATCATGCTTATGGTAAGTCTTAGCTATGTGACATGGCAGTTTCCTTATGCATTCTGAATGCATTTCCTTATCTGTAAAATGGGGATAATAATACATGCAACATATCTTGAAGTTAATTGTAAGGATTTGGTGAGATAATGTATATTAAGTGTTTTGCAGACCTTAAAGTATTATATAAATTTCATCTAATATTATTATAATTATACTTTACCTCAAATTATATAGGTTTTTCTATATTATAAAACATGTAAAGTCATTAAAATAAAATCAAAGCCCTCCTTCTTATTACTTAAGTGAATCTCTAGTTGTTAGTTACCACCACCCCCAATATTGTATATTTTTTGTTATGGAGTTTTGGGTATATATCTCGTGTTTATATTTGAACTTGTTGTGCCGTCCCCCTCTCTCCCCTAACTGTAGGAGACTGTAAGCTGCTTGAAAATTCTAGGACTCTCATTTTTGTAATTAAATCCCCAGATTTCAAGATTTGAATTTGGGACATAATAAACACTCAATAAATGCTTGTTGATTGAACGGTTAATTCTTGCATGTTTATTGAACTTCTGCTTAATCTTTCCAAATAGATTATAAATCTCTTGAGGGCTTAGTCTTGCACTTCTTTGTAAACATTGAATTGTAGAACATGCTAACATATTAGGCACTGAATAATTACCTTTTGATGAATGATCACTTATTGAAGCATTATTTTATAGATTATTTAAAAGCATATCTCCATCAGCATGGAAGTTTCATGGAGCTTTTTAGTGATAAAATATTTAGGAGACTATTAGGCAACAATTCATTGAGAGATTTTGACTTGTACTGGGGAAAGGATTGGCTATTTAGTGCCATCTTTAATATGCTAGGAGATACTTCCTCAATAAAGAGTAATGCATCTGTTGTTAGACCCAGGAGGACATGTGGCACACACTAAACTTTGAGGGGAAAATAAGTCATTTGAAATTTTAATAGACATATTTCCCATGGGGGTAGTTTATTTCTTCAAAGGGAAAGAAAAGTTCCATAGCCTCCTGGATAATATAAGCAAATATAACCAAAATCATTATGGCTTTGAAAGTAAGGAGCACCCACAAGACTAAAGTGAATTTCTGGCTATCATGCAATTCATCACTGTGATTTTTATATCCAAGTACATTCCTCAAAAATGCCAAATGATATGCCAGAAGGTTGGGAGGTCACTGGAAAGGTCTTGGGAATGAAGTCCATGATAGGAGGTTGAATGATCCAAGAACAGCAGAGGACACAATAAGCTTTATATGGGGAAAGAAATATTTAGTCTTCAAGATTTTAATATCATAGAAGCTGAAACATCTCTGTGGAAATCGACTCAAAAACTAGGTCTAGGAGAGTGACAATCAAAGCTTGTTGCAAGTGGTAAAAAAAAAAAAAGTTTATTTTTTATGAAAGTCTGTTTTTCTAGTCCAGATTCAAAGCTTCATTATAAGGCGTGCGCACACGCGCGCGCAAACACACACACACGCACACACACATATATTTTTTCAATCCACAATGGCAGTTATTTGTCCAGAAAAAATACCACACAACATGTTTTTTTTTTTTGCTTAATAGTTGTTACCATCATGGAGGATGGTACCATCCAAATTGGATGAGACAAATATCTTTGATGGAGCTAATGTTCTGAAGATGAAAAAGGCATGTCTTCTCAGTAGCAGAGAATTCTACCTTGAGTTTGGATGCATTTAGAACTACATCACCTTGAATCAGGAATCACACCCTCTGAATCTTTTTTCCATGTCCTATTTTTATAGTCTCGTTTAATCCTAGATTGAGAGTCACTTAGAGAGAGAGAGAGAGAGAGATACAGAGAGTGAGAGATACAGAAAGACAGAAGGACAGAGAGAGAGAAAGACAGAGAGTGAGAGAGATAGAATCAGAGAGAGAGAGGGAGGGAAGGGGAGAGAGAGAGAGAGAAAGAGAGAGAGAGAGATGAAGTACTGCAAACAGTTATAAAAACTGTGACATGCCAAGAGAGATCTATCCAAAAGAAAAAAAAAAGACTTACATGTAAATCATGTTCACATAAGCTGTTTGAAATTAAATTTTTCTCTGTCTGGGAAAAATTGGAACAGTGTCAGGAAATTGCATAACCTGGCCACAAATGTCAAAATATCTACTACTTAAATCTATGTTCTTAAATCTTCTACTTGTGTAGGATGATAAAAGTAAACACTGTTAAGTTAATAAGGAAAATGAAATATGAGATAAAGGTAAAGTTTACACTTATCTCAAAAATAGAAAATATCCCACAAATTCCTTGGGATCCAATTCTCTACTTCTCTGTTAAGTAATTTTAGTCATGCCCGACTCTTCATGAGCCACTCTTTTTTGGAGGGGTGTTTCTTGGCAAAAGTACTAGGAGTGATTTGCCATTTCCTTCTGCAGTTCATTTTATAGATGAGAAATTGAGGCAAACAGGGTTAAGTGACTTGCCTAGGGTCAAACAGCTAGTAAATGTCTGAAGCTGGATTTAAATTCAAGCAGAGTCTTCCTGATTCCAAGCCCAGTAGTATTTCCTCTGAACCACTTAGCTGCTCAGCTCTACACATACTTCATAATTCAATTCAACAAGCATCCAGTACATGTCTCCTATATGCCAAACACTGTGCAGGGTACTGGGGATACAGAAACAAAATGAAAAACAGTCCATTCCTCCATGGAGCTTCCCTTCAAAAGCGTCACAAAGCCCATGACTTATAATGACATTGATATGCCCAAACAATATTCCATTTGGTCTTAATATGTGGCTATGCAAGGCAGCTAGCTGGTAGAGGACTGGATGTGGAGTCTGGAAGACTCCTCTTCCTGAGTTCTAATCTGACCTCAGCTCTGGGCAAGTCACTTAACACTGTTTACCTTAGTTTCCTCATATGTAAAATAAGCTGGAAAAGGAAATGGCAAACCACTCCATTTTCTTTGCCTAGAAAACCCCAAAAGGGTTCACACAGAGTTGGACACAACTGAAATGCTCAACAAAAACAATGATTGTAAAATAGAAAATAGCCCAATTTGCTTTCTTCCTATCTGAGAAGCTGCAAACAACTTATCTCCCAGATAATTCTTCCCAAAGAGGTATGTTCAATTTGAGTAACAAAATCAGCTTTCTAATGCTTGGGCTGTTAGTCAAAAGTCACATCTTTGTGCTTCTATCAAATAGGTACTGTCGTCATGCATGGATAGAGAGGAATTTCATTAAAATAAAGGGGAAAATTTAGTGGACCACAAGGTTAAAATGAGCCAACAGCTGGACAGAGCTGTCAAGAAAGCTATCATGATTATCTGCTGCATTTAGAGAGACATAGAGTTTGGGAATAAAGAGGCAAAAAAAAAATCATGATACTCTGCTCTGGTTCGATCACTAATAATAATAATAAAGAAACAAAAACAATAACTTTTACATACCACCTACTCTGTGCTTTGTACTTTAGAAATATTGTTTCTTGATCCTCACAGCAACCTTGGGAAGTATAGTATGTTGTTATCCCCATTTTACAGTTGAGGAACAGAGGTTATGTGACTTGATCAAGGTCATACAGCTAGCATGTGTCTGAGGTCACATTTGAACTCAGATCTTCCTGACTCCGTATCTACTGCATCACCTGACTGTCCATGTCTAGTCTTCCAGATCTTTTTGGGTTCATTTCTGAATGCTGGAGAGCATCCAAAGGAAGGCAACCAGGATGTAAATGGCCTTGAGTTTGCATCATAGAAGGACCATTTAAAGGATCTGAGTATATTTAGCCTGGAGTAAGAAGACTTAATTAGAGCTTAATGATTACCTTTAATTATTTGATGGGCTTTCATTTGAAAAAGGGATTAGACATCATTTATTTAGCATCAGAGGACAAATAAATAGCAATAGGAACTGCAAAGAGGCGAGTTTTGGTTTGATATCCTGGAAAACTTCCTAGAAATTAGAGCTCTCTCAAAGGGAAATGGACTTCCTCTGCAGATAGTCAGTTTTACCTTCCTGGAGGTCTCCAGGCAAAGGTTAGATGACCTAGGAATGTGAACTAGATGGGCTCTTGGGTCCCTTCCAACTCTGAAATCCTGGGATTGATCCTGTGACTCTTGCTTATCACTGCCAAACTTAGCAGAAAAATGTGTCAAATCCAGTATTAACAATAGCTAAAAATTCCCATAACACTTAGGGGAAGCTAGGTGGCATAGTGGATAGAACACTGGGCTTGGAATCAGGAAAGCTCATCATTGTGAGTTCAAATCCAGCCTCAGATATTTAATAGTCATGTCACCCTGAGCATGTCACTTAACCATGTTTGTCTCAGTTTCCTGATATGGAAAATGGAGAAGGAAATGGCAGACCATTCCAGTATCTTTGTCAAGTAGACCCCAGATGGGGCCACAAAGAGTTGGACATCACTGAACAACAAGGATATATAACATTTAAATGTTAAAGATGCATTTTAGACACATAATCTCATTTGAGCCTCATGACAATACTCAAAAGAATGTGAGCATTTTATTGTTAGGTTTGGGACTATTATAGTTTTTAAATCTTGTATCTCCAGTGCCTAGTATGGTACCTGACACATAGTAAGCTTTTGGAATGAATGAATGAATGAAAAAAGATAGGTATTATATAATCCTGATTTTTCCATTGAGAAAATTGAGACTCATGACTAGGGTAATAAAATCATCTCCTAAGTGATCTTCATTATACATGCCCTATCACAATCACAAGATTAATTTTCCCAAGTACCATTTTGATAATGTTTCCCTGCTCAAAAGACTTCAATAGGTCCACATTTTTAACTGAATAAAGTACAAATACCCAAGTCTGGTATTCAAAATCCTTTGTAATCTAATCCCAGGCTATTGTCATAAGATTCATCTTCTGCCACTTCTCCACAGTCTGTATTCTGATCTATAATTAATCTGAAATATTTTCTGTATCCTGCACATTGATTGTATAGCACCATGTCTGCCATTTTGTTTATACTACTTTGTCTAGAACACACTTTCTACCCTACATTTAACTATTGAAAGCCACCATTTTCTTCAAGGTCAAGCTCAAAATTCTATCCTTTTCCACATGACTTTTTTGATGAACTCCAGTGGAAGTTATCCTATTTTTTTTATATTTATAACCACATAGGACCCATCATATCACTACCCTGTGATATTAGCGGCAATTTTAATTTTCCTTTTTAGATTGTAAACTCCGTTAGGGGATAAATTAAGTCATATTATTCATACTTATATAATCCACATTGACCAGCACAGTGCTTTATTCTTTATAGGTACTTAAATGTTTGGTAGAAGAATGAATGAAATCACAAATGAATAAAATTGGGTCATAAGCTCAAATTTCCTTTGAAATGAATGGATATGAAGCAAGCCAATTAGTAATATAAAAAACAGCACATTTTTTAAGTTTTAGAATTAAAAATGATATACAAAATTATCCACTGTTTTTATTGGATGGGTTACTCGGTATGGTGGATGTCTGGAAAAAGCAGTATGGTATAATAGAGGGAGCTAGGGCAGCAAGGTGGCATAGTTGATAGAGTCCTGGGCTTCAAATCAGGAAAACTCATCTTTCTGAGTTCAAATCTAGCTTCAGACACTTACTAGCCATGTGACCCAGGACAAGTCACTTAACCTGTTTGCCTCAGTTTTCTCATCTGTAAAATGAGCTGGAGAAGGAAGTGACAAACCACTCCAGTGTCTTTGCCAAGAAAACCCCAAATGGGGTCACAAAGGTTTGGATGTGACTGGAAAATGACTGAACAACAATAACTGAAAGTAATAGAGTGATGGCATCAGAGTTATAAGTACATGGGTTTATATTCCATCCCTGCTATATGTGTGCCTTGCGTCTATGGTCCACAATCCAGTCACTAAACTTTATGTGACCCAAGAAATTCTTTCATTGTAGCTAAAATTTGTATAAAACCTTCCTTTTCAAATATTATCTCATTTTATACTCACAACAACTTCAGAAAGTAATTACTATCATCATTCTCATTTTTCCTTTGAGGGAACTGAGGCACAGAAAGGTCAGTGACTTGCCCAGGTCTGAGGCTGGATTTGAACTAAGAACTTCCTGACTCAATGTCCAGTTCTCTAACCACTGTACCACCTACCCACCATATAAGATTCTAAGGCTATGTGATTCACAAAAGATAAAGTCTCATTCTTCATTATCAAATGAAATAATATTTGTAAAGTGTTTAGTAAAGTGGATGGCTTATAGTAGAGGCTTAATAAATGCTTGTTTTCTTTTCACTCTCTTTTTTTCCCCTCCAAAATAATGGAAACTTCTTGAGGTCAGGGACTAATGCACTTATTTCATTGTATATCCAGTGTTTACCACAGTGCATGACTCATGATAGGTGCCTTGAAAAATGCTTGTTGATTAACCAGTAAGTTACCATTAGTGGAACAAGCTCCTACATAGTGAATTGTGAATTCTCTATAAAAAGGAAATCATAAATCTAAGCTGCCAACCCCCCTCGCCCCCAAAAAAGGAAAAACAAAACAATTATTTGTGAAAACAAGGACACCTTCAAAGTAATGAAATCAGGAATCCACCTGCTTTTTATAGTATCATGGTCTACTGTAATAACATTGAATGTATGAAAAGTCATTTATTGAGAACTTACTAGGTGTTAAGCCCTGGTGACTGAAATACAAAAACTAAGAGAATCCTTGCTCTCAATGAATTTATAGAAGGAAGTGGACAACAGAGAAAGCACTTTGCTCTTGAATTTTTCCAGGAAAATGAATGGTGCTGCCTGGGTTGACTGGAATATTCCTTCCAGGAATAATGAGGAGGGCAGAGAAAAATGATGTTTCAATATATTATAGAGTCCAAAATTCCCTTTGTGGAGGCTGCAACTCTGTTTCTCCAGCCTTGAGAGGAATGCTTGTTAAGTGAATGGATGAATGGATGGATGGATGGGTGACAATGATGTGATAAGAGCTCTCAAATTGGGTCCAGTTACTAAGAAAGATGAATAATTCTCTTGGTTGTGTTATCTTGGCTCTAGCAGACTGTTGGCAATTGAGGAATAATTTTTTTTTTTACTTTATGCAGGTAGAACCATGATATGAGGATAAAGTATTTGAAGGAGCAAAGACCTTTCCTAGATGAAATAGGGGAAACATGTCTAAAGATCAGATTAGAAATGGGGTTTAATAACACCCTGGGTCAATGCTTTTCCAGGGATGGGATAGTGATGTTGATGATCCATACATTTTGGATTTCTTTGGGTATATACAAAAGAATACAAGAAACTTAAGGCAAAGAGAGGAACAGTAAATGAAAGATATTTAGGGGAGTTTAGACAGTTTTAGTCAACAAGATCATTGCTTTGTACCAAGCAGGAATCTTGGCCTTTGCCTAGTTCAGAGAGAAACTATGATATTCATCAATCATTGGACTGAAAGGGAGAGGCCAGATGATGAAAGAAGGATAGAAGAATGTGATCTCAAAAATATCAACCCTTACCACAAACGGCCCTGGCAAGTTTTCTGGTTTTAACTATTCAAAGATTTTTTGCCTTTGAGTATTCTCTCAGGATGTATTTGGGTATCATGTGTTAAATTTTTCTATGACAGCCTAGTGGAAAATGTTAGTACAGTTATCATGAAATTATAGATTGAAAGCTTTTGCCAAAGGTACAAAATAATTAATCATGTAGTTGAAACCTCCGGTTGAGAACATGCCTCCTATTTACTTTACTTGTAGGCATTTTAAGGGGCATTTTGATATTTAGTGAGAGACTAGATGAGTTAAGCTGGCAAAAATCAAGATGATAATATGTCTGAAAATCAACGCAACTATTCTGTGACATTTAGGCAAAAATGGAGGGTTTGTGTGTGTGTGTGTATGTGTGTATGTGTGTGTGTGTGTGTGTGTGTGTGAAAGAGAGAGACAGAGACAGAGAGACAGACAGACAGAGACAGAGAGAGACAGAGACAAAGAGAGACAGAGACAGACAGAGGGAGGGAAGGAGGGAAGGTGGGAAAGAGAGAGAGAGAGAAGAACTCCTTTGACCATAAAAAAATTCAATTTAGAATATGTGAATTTGTGAATTCTTACAAAGTTATAGTTGAATTTTTTTAAAAAAAGCATGCTTTTTTATTAAGCTCATTCTTGATTAGATATATGTGGTCCCATACTTGATTTGAAGTCAGAGGAGCTGGGTTCAGATCCCAGCTCTAACCTCGACTATAAGCCTCTTCCCTTTTCTGAACTTCATCTTTCATGTCTGTAAAATGAAAACCTTGAGCTAGATAATGTCTACAATGGGCCATGTGTGGCATTTAACAATCAGGACAGTAGGACCCCAGTGCAGCAGTGCTGGTGAAAAAAAAAGATGAAGTCTAGTAGGCCCCTAAGGGTTAAGCCCCTGGATTTCTAGGTAAGGGAATATTTGGGGAGTTTAGATCAGAGGAATTCCCTATGCCTCCTTCCCCTTTCTCTTTGCCCCCACCAGGAATTTGTGCTTGGTCCTTTGATAATTCATATTTTTATTAGTGATATCAGCAAAGAAATAAAAGGTGGTCTTATCATATTTTAAAATGGAATAATGCTGGAGCAGTGAGAAGGGAAAGGATAGCTAAGACACTGAATAGTAGAATGAGTATCCCCAAAGATCATGACAAGAGGCAGCTAGGTGGCACAGCAGATAAGAGCACTGGGCCTGGAATCATGAAGACCTGAGTTCAAATCTGGCTGGCCTGAGACACTTACTGGCTATGTGATTCTGGACAAGTCACTTAACCCTGCTTGCCTCAGTTTCCTCATCTGTAAAATATTGGAGAAGGAAATGGCAAACCACTCTAATATCTTTGCCAAGAAAATCCCACATGGGGTCATAAAGAGTCTTATGTGACTAAAAAATGACTGAACAACAAAGAGCATAACAAGCTAGAATATTAGGCTGAATCTAATAAGAGGACTTTGAATAAGGATATACGTCACGTCTTACGCTTGAGTTAAAGAATCAGCTTCACAGATGCAGAGTGGAGTGGGCCATCTTTGGGGCATTGGTTGAAGCCCAAGATGAGTCAACTGTATGTGATAGGAATTAAAAGAATTAATGTGGTTATTGGCTACATTGAGTGTCAGAGCTTCCAGGAATAAGAATATAGTCTCTTGCCCCTTTTCCTGACCAGATCATATTTAATATATTATGTTCAGCTCTATGCACTGAATTTTAGGAAGGACATGGAGGAGCTGGAGGGTATCCAGAGGAAAAAATCAGTTTGGTGATGGCTTCTGAGTTCATGCCAATACATGGGTGATTTGAAGGAACTGGGGATATTTAGCCAGAAGAGAAATTTGGAAAGAATTATTTGATTTGTCTTGACTCTGGAGTGGAAATGCTGTACTATTATATTGGAAGGGTTGTTACTTGGACAAGGAACCAGATTCTTTCTTTCAAGGCAGATAGGTAGAAGTTGCAAAGAGTCCTTTGCCAATTAGAATGGGTGTCTTGGAGAAACAAGAACAAAACACAATTCCTAACAATTTGAGTCCCCCCTGAAGTGGAATGGATGGCCTTGGGAGGGAGTGTCTATTTCTCTTTGGAGATCTTCTAGAAAACACTGTATGATCACTTGTTGGATACAATATTTACTTTGGGTTTTTTTTTTTTTGGAGGGGGGAAGGCTGGGGAATTGGGGTTAAGTGACTTTCCCAAGGTCACACAGCTAGTAAGTGTTTTCAAGTGTCTGAGGTCACATTTGAACTCAGGTCCTCCTGACTTCAGGGCAGGTGTGCTCTACTCACTGCACCACCTAGCTACCCCAGGATACAATATTTACAGTACAATTGGACAATGTACAATTTACAATACAAAGGACAAATCCAATAAAAATTGGATACAATTTACAATATTGTAGGAAGGAATCTTTTTCAACCATGGGTTTGACTAGATGGCTGCAGAGGGTATTGCCAATTCTGCAACTCTGTGATCTGGTGTAATTGTTATACAGAGTGGGCATTTGTTGCTTATCTTTGCAGATCAGCTTTAATTACTTAAGGTTATTTTAGGATATAAACTTCAGCCCACACAGCAAAGGACTGGGTTAAATTTATGGATTCAACACTTGGCCCCTGAAGAAAGAGAAATGCCATAATTCTGAGGCTGTAGCTACTGCATTCCACTACCTTAAGAACTTATGAACTATAGTTTAAAAGGAACAGAATGTTCAAAAGCTTCATAAATTCATTTTTTTGAAGGAAACCTAAGCATTCTAAAGCCTCTCCTTCCCCCAACCCCCAAACACATTGAACTTCTTTCCCCCCCTTTTGGGAATTTGAACTAGAAACTTTGTGAGAAGGCGTTTCCTCTTTAAAGATTTACTGTGCTTTGTCTTTTCACAGAATAGGAATGCTGAGAAGTAGTTTGTGCATATGCGCGGGTGTGTGTGTGTGTGTGTGTGTGTGTGTATATGTGTGTGTGTGTGTGTGTGTGTGTGTGTGTGTGTGTTTTCTCACCAGTATAGTAATATAGCATTTCCATTCCAGAATGAAGCCAAATCAAATCATTCCTGGACTTACACTCCTCAGCTTTCCTTTTGTACAAGGAATGAAAATTTAATCACAATAGCAAACTAACATTTGCATAATGCTTAAGGTTTGTAAGGCACTTAACATATTATTTCATTTGGTCCTCATGACAGCCCTGTGGGGGTAGGTACTATTATCTCCATTTTATAGATGATGAAACTGAGGCTGAAGGAGGTAAAGTGCCTTGTCCAGGGTCATACAGGCAGTAAGTGTTGGAGGTAAGATTTGAACTCAGGTCTTCTCAACCCCAAGTCTAACACTTTATCCTGTGACCCCGCCTTGGTTGCTTAACAGTGATAGTTGTTATTGTTCATTTGTTCAGTTGTGTCCAATTCTTTGTGACCTCTTGGATCATACTGTCTGTGGGGTTTCCTTGGCAAAGATACTGGAGTGGTTTACTATTTTCTTCTCCATTTTACAAATGAATAAACTGAGGCAAACAGGGTTAAGTGACTTGCCCAGCTCACTTAGCTGGTTAAGGTCTGAGGCTGGATTTGAAACTCTGGTCTTCCTGACTTCAAGCCCAGGATACTATCCACTGAGTCACCTAGCTTCCTTCATCTAGTGATAATTACTCTAATGTTTATGCCACCACCAATCAATCAATAAAGAAACATGTATTAAGCATCTTCTAAGGGCCAGGAACTGTACTAAGCCCTGGGGATACCAAAAGAGTCAAAGGATAGGCCTTGCCTTCAAGGAATTCACAATCTAATGGGGGAAACAATATCGTTTTGGCATGCCAATTCCATTCAACCAGTATTTATTGAGAATAAAGCATATGTACATTTGAGTATATTCAGCCATGAATTTTTTAAAAATACTTTCATATATGGACACTTATTGCTTGAAACAAAATGAATTTCCAGAGGACAGCTTCATAGTTTTTATTTTGTTTTGTTTTTGTCTCTACCACTATAGCTAACACAGTATTGGCACTAATCGTAATAGTCGCAACAAAAATAATAATAACGAGGCACTAGTAATATGAACTAACCAAACTGCAGAATTGGCTTGAGAGTAATAATCAACAGAATACAGAAACCCAATCAGTCAAGAAGCATTTATTAGGCATGATGTATTAGGCACTGTGCTAAGTGATAGGGATAAAAGGGAAAAGCAAAATCAGCTCCTGCCCTCAAGGAGCTTGTATCTAATGGGGGGAGACACCATTTCCAGAAATAGGTACACATAGGACATGTACTGAGTAGATGGAAGGTAGCCTTAGAGAGAAAGTTTCTAGCTTCTGGAAGAGCTGGACAAGGTCTTCCATAAGAGGATTCCCCAGCTATTAAATTGTCATATCTCCTTAACAATTTCTTTGCAGCTTTCTTTTCATTTTCACATTTCCATGATAGGTCTCATTACTCTTTAGTCCACTGAATGCTAAACTACCCGATACATTTCCAACATAGATTCCTTTTGGTCTCTTTCAAAGATATCACGTTATTGTTGTGGTAGTGTTCCTGTTGTTTTCTCCCTTTCCATTTACATCTATTTCAGTGCCACAGAAGAGACAGAAAAGAGCATCTTGTTTCACCTACAGCCTATTTCTCTACTCTTCTGATCTCTATTTCCATTTATTTTCCCAATTGGCCAGCATTTATATAGCATCTTAAGGCTTGTAGGTTTAGGGCAGCTAGATAGTACAGTGGATAGAGTGCTGGTCCTGGAGTCAGGAGGAACTGAACTCAGATCTGCTTCAAGCACTTACTAGCTGTGTGATCCTGGGCAAGTCACTTAACCCCATTTGCCTTAGTTCCTCATCTGTAAGATGAACTGGAGAAGGAAATGGAAAATCACTCTAGTATCTTTGTCAAGAAAATCCCAAATGGAGTTATGAAAAGTCAGACGTGACTGAAACAACTTAATAACCTTGCAAAGGACTTTGTATGAATTGTCAAATTTGATCCTCACAACAATCCTGTGAGACAGATCATCCCTCTTTTGCAGATGAGAGAACAGGGTGAGAAAGCTCAAATGATTAGTCCAGGGTCACATGGCTAGGAATTGTCTGAGATGGAATTTTAAAACAGGTCTTCCCCTGCCTGACCTGCTTCCATTACCTAATCTCCTTTGAAATTAGATTTGTCAGGAATTGCTGTTTGTGTCAATGCTAAGTTCTATTTCTCAGCTCTTGCTGGTATAGACATTTTTCAATCTGGCTCAAGTCTCTCTGGCACCCAAACTTCCTTTGCAAAGATTCCTGCCTACTTCTGTTTCTTCCCACTCTCCCTGAGGACATAGCTCCTGCTCTCAGCTAGTCTCTTCTACTCATGCCTCTTTAATCTTAAATTCTATTGCATCTCACTAATCTGACATCTCAATTCAATTCCATTATGGATTCCTACTCTTCCTATGTTATGCTAATTTCATATGCAGGAAGACTAGCTTCTACATTGCTTTCATTCGCTTACAATTTAGACTTCCAAGCTTAAAGTGTTCAGAGCCAATTCTCATACTACCACTCCTTGACCAAGATGTGGTCTCCAGAAAGTCCCTGTAATTTTTGAGCATTTCCTCTGTTTCTTTTTCACTCTTTGTGGGACTGCTGCATTTTGCTACAGATATAATTGACGCTTTCAGGAACGACTATCACTTCTGTCTTTGTGGGTCTTTCAAGCTTCCTTTTCTCTTGACTTTATCCTTCACCACCTCTGCTCTGAACTCCCTAGTCTATCCCTCAATCTATCAACTTGTACTCTTTAGCCAAAGCTTTGTTCTTTACTCTTTGTCATTCCCTTCTCCCTCTAGCAAAATTTCAGTCCCTGAAAGATTTGGGCTTATTTCCATTTGTCATCATATCTCTAGCACCTAGCACTCATTGATCTCTGCTTAATAAAGAATAACAATAAGATGATGATGATGATGATGATATAATAAATAATAATAAAATAACATTTATATAACTCTTACCATGTTCCAGGCATTATGCTAAGCATTTTCCAATTTGATCCTCTCAACAATATTGTGAGGTAGCTACTCATTATCCCCATTGCACAGATGAGGAAACTGAGGCAATAGAACTTAAGTGACTTCCACAAGGTCACTACTAAGTGCCTGAGACTGGATTTGAACTTAAGTGTTCCTGATTCCAAGTCCAGCATTCTATCCATGGCACCACCTAGCTTCCCCTATCAAATTGGATATTCACTAATGAATTTCTAATTCCTATTATCTGCTTCAAGTACTGGAGGTGGGGGTGGAGTACAGGGGAGCATAGGAGTACTGCATTTAGGTCAACTTCATTATTGAAATGGTTTACTATGGGATCCACGCTGGTAGCAAGGCAAGTGAAACTGGAAGAGAATCTAGACTATGAGAAGAATGGGTCAGTGGATAAGAGAAAGGGATGAGAGTAAAAAGTAGGTTCAGAAGGACTGGATGTGGGGAATAGATGGAAGGAAAGGGGGTTATAATCAGAGAAGGGATGCCAGTATTTGTAACCTTAGAGACGGAGCAATGTTAAATGATGACAAAGTTCCCAAGGTTAAGGTGTGACAGTTCAACATAGAGTGGTGTGTAGAAAGGTAGAATTGAAGAGGACAAAGGATTGTGAGGTCGGGGAGCTGTCAATGTGAATGGTGAAGTTATTATGGAAAACATTAGGAAGTTGGAGTAGTTCACCTCTCTAAGACTCAGTTCCCCATTTGTAAAATGAGGGGATTGATTGGTACATATCTCCAAAGCAGAGGTTATAAACCTGGAGTCCATAAATTTTCTTTTAAAAATATTTTGATAACTGTATTGCAAAATAATTGGTTTCTTTTGTGATTGCCTATGTATTTTATTTTATGCATTTAAAAACATCCTGGGGAGTCCATATGCTAAACCAGATTGCCAAAGGGATCTATGATGCAAAACAAAACAAAATTAACCAAATGGAATGAAGAGCCCTTCCTCTGAAGGTCACTTCCAGCTCTCTGAATCTAAGGAGAATGGGAGAGGGAAACAAAGCCACAGGGAAATGAGAGGAGCCATAAGGGACATGGAGTAAACTTATGACTTCATGGGTGTAGGAAGGTTCCCATGAGGAAAGAAATTCCTCTGCCCAACCAGTCCAGCACTTTCTCGGCCAGTCCTAGTATGAGAGAGTTGTTTGGAGCACTGAGAGGTTGTGTGAGTGGCCCAGGTTCATGCAACCAATATATGTTAAAAGTAGGACTTGAACTCCAAGTCTTCAAGACTTCTAGGCCAGCTAGAAGTGTCAGACTCGATGCCCCTCTGTGACAAATGGCCTGCAAAACTCCAGATTGCCTGAAGGAGATTAAAATGGAATTCTGAAATTAAAATAACTAAAAATACAACACAGATGATGTTAATTTGTATCTTTTAATCAGTATGTGGCCACAGAAATGAATTTCTATTTGATTTTAACACCACTGCTACACAATTGAAAATTAATGATGCAGGGTTTTCCTAGTGCCTGCAGTAATGAACAGATTTTGAGTAAGACCCTTTGCCTTGATTATAGATAAAGAAATCATATGAAAGTGTGTGTTATCCCTGAATTCCTGTCTTGGTGCATATGTAATTCGGAAATATTTATGGAAATTCATAGATGAGGCCACTAATGCCTTATATAAAGAATAACTTCTTTCATATTTTTATTATAAAAGGTAATAGTGTTTTAATGTCTTTTATTTGCATTCGAAAATTAAATTACTTGTTAATCATTCTTCCTTCAGTGAAGATGTTAAGATATATTAAGCCACTATTCATGTTGAATGCTTTATATATTTCACTTCAATCAAGAATAATAATATCATAAATTGAGAGTTGGAAAAACCTCAGGCCATTATTTTACAGATAAGGAAACTGAGGCCCAGGGAGGCTAAATGACTCACCCTAGGTCACATTGGTAGGAAGCATCAGAGATGTCACTTGACTCCAGGGCCAGTGTTCTTCCCACGGCTCTACTGACACTTCGAATACTCACTGTCAAAGACTGAGTTTTGCTTGGAGGAAGCTATGAATCATCTTGTCATCATGTATGTTGTCATATTGTCTCTACTTCACTTTGCATCCATTTATTTAAGCTTTCCCATTCTTCTTGATAGTTGTCAGTCATATTCATTGTTTCTTACAGCACAATAATATTCTATTATGTTCATGTACCATATATGCATATATGTATGCATGTATGTATATGCATATATATTTATACATACACATGTATGCATATATACACTTACATATATACACACATTTATAAATTTTATATATGTATATGTGTATACACACTCATATTATATACGTGCATATATGTATATTTGTATACACACATGTATGTATGTATGTATGTATGTATACATGTATACATATTCCCCAGTTAGTGGGCATCTATTTTATTTCCCGTTCCTTGCTACTACAAAAAGTCCTGCTCTAAAAATTTCAGTGGATATGGAATCTGTATTATTTATCAGTGATATCCTTGTAGTGTATGACTAATGATGGAATCTCTGGTTCAAAGTATATGGACATTTTCATCCTTCTATTTGCATAATTCCAAATTACTTTCCAGAATGATTGTGCTCTTTCTTAGGTCCATCCACAGTGCATTGTAGTACCTCTTTTTCCACAGCCGACCCCTTTGAGGTGAAAATTCAATGTTGTTTACTTTGCATTTCTCTTATTAGTAATTTAGGGCATTCTTCCACATGGTTGCTAATAGTTTGCAATTCTTCTTTTGAAAATTGTCATTCATATCCTTTGGCCAGTTATCTATTAGAGAATGGCTCTTGGTCTTATATATCATGCTTCATTGTCTAAATATCTTGAATTACCAAACGTGCAAAAAAAAAAAAAAACCTGATAGTTTTTGTCATCTGTTCCCTTCTGCCCTAGATGTATTCAATTTATTTGTTGTGCAAAACTCTTAAATGTGATTTGTTGGGAACACAGAGTCCCCTTCTTATACATAAATCTTTTTACTTACACAAGATTTCTCTCCCCCTCCTCTCTCCCCATCTTTTATTCCAATATTTTTTTTGATGTACACCAAGTTGGAGAATGCCTTGGTAGTATATTTGGAGAGGCTACACATAAATGGTGCTTAATTGAAACTCATAAGACTCTTCAACCATATTGGTATGATTTTAGCTTATTTCTAACAGGCAGTATAGGAATCCCTTGAGTTTCACATACCAAGAGCTATGAAAATAGTGAATCTGGAATCATAATCATTGGGGGTGTCTTGCCTTTACTTGAAAAATATACTGCTGCTCAGTAATGCAGTTTATTCATCTCTTATGGACTCCCTATTTCATTTCCTAGTGTGACTGTTCCAAGCTGCTTCTATTCTCTCCAAACCTCTCATGCAAACCCTGCCAATCTCATTATTAGTCAATGACCTTACCTTTTCCCTTCTCAAGAAAAAAATGAAAAAAAAGAGAATGGCCAACACCCCTCTCCATTACCTTATTCCATAATTGATAATGTATATTGTATTTCATCTCTCCTCTATTCTCCTTTCACCAGTCTCAGAGGAAGAGTTTGACTTTCTTTTCAAAGTTAATCCCATCCATCAGTAGCCGTGATCTCCTCTCTTCCCACCTGTTAAGTAACATTTCTAGAGGAAGTAAATCAAAGTGAGGGTATCGGAGACAATATTGTACGAGGACTACTTGAAGCAAGTGGGGCCACTTACCCGGGAGAAGAGTTGGGGAGGAACATGGCAGTCAATTTCAAATATTTGAAGGGCTGATCTTTGGAAAAGGTACAGAAGTCTAATGACTTGTGCTCCTTGACCCCAGACTTTAAAACTATTGCAGTGGGTAGAAGTTGAATAGAGGATGATTGAGGGCAAACATATTTTGGGGAGAGACTTTTTAACAATTAGTGCTACCCCAAAGTGGAACTGGCCTCCTCTGCAGGTAGTGAGTTCCTTTTCACAGGTTTTCGAGTAGACATTGGAGGATGAAATTTTGGTTTTGGTATAGTCATGTTTTCTGTTCAAATGTGGGTGAAATTAATTGACTTTTTAAAATGAATGAGGGAGGAAAGAACTAAGATTCCTACCTTTTAGATCCGTGCTCCAATGAAAGACTACTTACTTCTTTTCCAGTTTTGTTTCTGGTAGCATGACAAAAACTTTACTGAATTCATAGGATAATTCAACATACAGTGCTTGAATTTTTCTAATTGAACTCTTTTGGCATAGAAGAGGAAAGTTAAAATGATTGCCTCCTCACAAGGAAATTGGCAAATGTGATTCAGTTGATTTAGCATTCACTAAGGTAATCAAAGTAACTTTATATTACTCAAGAGTCCGGCTTTTCATTTACTCTTATTTGTGAATAATTTTATTGATGTATTTATTTTGGTCTGGATACGTAATTCTGGCTTCCGGAACTTCTGAGTGTGGCAACTTTCTCTATCAAGGCAGAAGTTAACTCTTTGGAAATTTATAGCTTTAGAGAATTGTCTAACATTGAGAGGTCACACAGTCATTATATCTTAGAGCTGGGAAATAAGCCCAGGTCTTCCTGGCTCTCTATCTACCTGGTCACATACCTTGAAGAGAAAAACAAAATAGAAAATGAATAGATTTGGCATGAGAGAAGCCAGGTTTGAATACCAGCCCTATTATTGACTATCTGTTTAATCTCTATTGGGAGGAGGGAATACTGGATAATACTTGATAAAATCTAAGAAAATGCAACAAAATGAGGTGGAAGATGCAGTGGACCAAATATATTTTAGCTCTAGATTAGGAGTTCCTAACCTTTTTTGGTACCATTGGCTGTTTGGTAAAGTCTGTGGATCCCTTCTAGGAAGAGTGTTTTTTAAATACACGAAATAAAATGCATAGAATTACAAAGGAGACCAATTAATTTGAAGTATAATTCTATACAAACAAAACTAAGCCTACATATAAATAACTATATGTATAAAAAGTATGTACATACATATATGTATATATTGTATGTATATGCATGTATGTATAAATGTACCTTGGTGCATAATGCATATAAATATACACTTATATATGTACACATATACACCCTACACATGTATTTGTAGTGTACACATATGCATACATATATGGATACATATAATTGTATCTATGAATATGTATATCTATATACATATGTATATAATTATGTTTGTATGCACAGACTTCAGGGTAAAGAAATTCATACATGTAGTCTCAGCGTAATCATCAAAATGGTTAATGTTCTATAGATCAGGAAGGGTTTGTTTATTATTTTTTCCATTTCTCACCCAATTTACTTGGGACTGTGTCTTATAGTCCTTTGTAATCCTTACATTGCTGAGCATGTAGTAGACATTGAAGAAATGTTTTTTCTATTGATGTGCTCGTGAAAATATACAAGGAGTCATAGGATCATAGATTTACAACTAGAAAGATCCTTAGAGATCATCAAATTTAGTACAGTCACTTTATATATGAGGGAATTGAGACATAGAAAAATTAATATGATTTTCTCACATCTTATCCTCAGATGGGATTTGAACTCAGGTCTTTTGATTCCAACTTCAGTGTCTGGCCCACTCTACCATGCTGGATGACAGTAGCCAAAAAATTAGGCATATATTACATTAAATGTCATAAAGTGGTTGCATTTTCAGTTATTTCAAATGTTTAAAATGTTTCATCTTTTCATCACGGCTCATTTTCCATGCAATATGATGGGGGCAGTTGTCTGCACAAATTCGTAAGACACTTAAAATGTTCAGGCCCCTAGCATTGCCTGAAACAAGAAAATCTGTATGTCACTTATGATTAATGATGATCTGTGTCTTGTGAGAGGTTATTAAAAACAGAAGCATATGACTTCATTGTCTCTGACAATGACTTTGAACACAGGGTCCAGTCTTCCATTTTTACATTTCTTTGCAAGATTAAAAGAAAGTAAAAACAATTGCATTGGAAGCTTCACCCAGATGTGACACAATAGGACACACGTTTTCAATCTGTTTCTTCCAATAAGATGTCGACTCATTCATATAATATTGCTGGTGAGCAAATGTGACTGAAGGGCAAATTCAGTCATCAGGAAAACAGAAAGAGTTCAGGAGTATATCAGGCATCTCATGGTAGATTCATAGAAGATGTTAACCAAAGGATTTCAGACTTGTTTCAGGAGGGCACTCATAACATACACAGGTTCCTATTTGCATTTCTTCCAAATGAATCATTCATAAGCCACTTATCAGTTGAAAAGGAGGAAGAGAATATCAAAGGGCATAAGGTTATTTAAAAAAAATAAACAAACACTGTGAGTTTCCTGGAAAAAAAGAAAATGCTTGCATTCTATATGTACCATTTTTATTCAATTATTCTAAAATAACATGCATATGCCCCAGGATAAAAAAAAAGTGTGATGACCTTCACTATAGTTTGTTTCTTAAAATTAAACTAAGCTTTGAGGGAACTTAGTCATCTCTAATATGTTAGACATTTAAGAAGAAATATCCTTGAATTGTGTTCATTGTATATAATTAAGTACATACAAACAAGAAGAGACAGCAATATGGAAAAAAGAGTGTTGGGTTTGGGGTCAGTATGATCTAGATTCAAATCCTGCTTCTGACATTTAATATCTCTATCATTGGCAAATTCTTTCATCATAGATTTAGATTTGAAATTTACCCTGGAGAGCATCACAAAAAAGCAGAGTAAATGAGCAGGATTGGAATACCTTCCAAATGCAATGATTCCGCCCCCATATTAGCCATGTAACATACAAATTTTATTGACCCATTAAGGCTAGGGCACTCACCCTCTCTATCTAAAGAGGCTCCAAGTTCTGGGCACATGCACACAGATCAAGTTCAGTCCTAGAGTAACCCAGCTCAGGTTCTTTTTCTTCAAATTCTTTGGCTCTTTGTACCAGGAATGTAGAACACCTGGGGAAAATCATTTAAATGTCATGTCAAGGGCCTCCCCTAAAGGGGCATAGAAAGTTACTTAATGTGCAATCTAAATCAAATATAGGAAAATGATTTAATTTTGCTGCATAAAAAGAATTCTTTAAAGAACAAATATAAAACTAAAGAAGTCCATGTCTTCAAGGGGCTGATATTCTAATGGGGGGTGGGGAGCACATATAGAACAGTGATGGTTAGGATGGAGTGTTTTGGTTCAGAAAGGCACAAAAGTTGTGAATTGAGACATAGGGGAGTAGATTGACATATGTTTTTCAGGAGCCGTGACAAAATGGGCTTGATTATGGTTCCAGATAAGGAAAGTATGGTTTTTTGAGGGGTGGGCGGTTTGGAGGAGTGGGCATCATGTGCATGGAGGCAATGGTAGCCAGGAAGCAGAGTATGGGGAATGAAGTGAGACCTGTCTAGAGCCCAGGGTTCAGATGTAGTGAACAGCTGAGGCAACTACCAGGAAGGAAATGGGGTGGGAGTGGGGTGGGTGGAATTTTCCAACATCAAAAGATCGATTTCTCCAGACTAGAAAGGTGATGTCCTGGGTGATGATGGGAGTGAAATGAATTTGTTTTTTTGGGGGAAGTGGAATGGGGATGCAACCCATCAAATCACATCTTGATCTTCTTAAAGTAATTGATACATCATCCCAATATCCCATGGTATCAAATTCTGTTCTTGCCACTAAAAACATTTTTTAAGAAGATAAGACATTTCTCAACTCCCTAGGGATGTACTGACAAAGTTCAGAGCATAACTGTTGGGTTGACCTTTTGTTGTAAAACATTTTATTCTATGTTAGGTCATAGGCTGACCTTAAATTTGTATGAAAAATTATGTGGAAGGTGAGGGAACAGTGGAGTTGTGGTTTCTTTCAATTTAATGCAAGGGCTACTACATCTGGATGGGAAAAAATACAGTTGTTTGATAGCAAAGTGTCACTTTCAAGTCCTTCAGTGAGCTTGTACTAGGCAGACTTTCTCTAGGAGGGAGATTTCAGTCAATCTTTCTTTCTGAAAATGTGATGGTGTGAAGAGAGACAGGCTGCTGGGAAGAAACCATGTCAAAAATGTCTTCCTCTCTTGACAACTCCAAGTTACCCTCCTAGTGACTAATAACTGCCTTTACCAAGCTGGCTTCAAAGAAGGAAAATTATGTGACAAAACTTCGGAGTTTAACCAGACCTGAGCTGGGAGAACAAGGGTCCTTGTCATTAAAGGTCCTTGTCCTAGTTTCAAGTTGTTACCATGAGGAACACCAAGCCAGGCTAATGGAATGGGGGTTGTCAAAGAAAGGGCAGGGGGATCAGGAACTTAGAGGATATCTTTTACACCTAGTGGAAGAATAAGATTTACAGATGAGTGGGGTGTCATGAATGTGGGGAAGGCACTGTGTATTTAAAATCCCAAAGGAAGAATGAGGTGTGATAAGATACAGCTCTCTGTGCAATTATCTTTAAGTAAAGCAAGTTTTGCAGAATTCTTCCTATTAAATGAAAAAAAAAGTCATTCTGCTTTAAGCAATATTACATAGAGTTATATACATCTATTACATATGTGTATGTATTTTTACCATTTAAGTGATATTTGGAAACCATACCTAAATGTCTGTCCAAACATTTTAAAAATATTGTATGTCATAAATCAATCTAAAGGTGGTGGGTGTTGGTTTCCAAAGTTCTTGGGTCAGTTCCAGAAACTCAAAAACACAATTCAAAAAATAAAAAAAAAGATTGCAGCACATATTTTCCCATTACACTATTATTATATTTTTAAGATAGGCAAACTAGAAACAAGTGAGCACAACAGCTGAAGGGACAGCTGATCCTTCTGGATTTGTGGCTCTGAACATATGTAGTTCATCAACTTTGTACTGCACCCCAAACTCTTTATGGTATTTGGTAACAGAAAGAAACTGAACAGAATTTGGGTGCCTAGGATATCTAATTATTCAGTTAACCATTAAGCATTTGTTAAGTACCTACTGTGTGACAAGCACTGGGCTATAGGGTGGTGATACAGAATATTTAAAAAAAAATGAGGCAACCCTTGTCCTCAAGGAGCTTAAGTTCTTTTAGATTTTTTTTAAATCAAGATATTCGGCACTACAGTATCAGCATGAAATGGGAATGAGGTGGTGTCAATAATTCTTGTTTATCTTTCTCACTTTTGCCTCCTTTGCCACCACCATGCCACCCTCTCTATACATTGCCAGGCTCATCACTGTCTCCATAGCTTCTATGTTGAGTTTGCTTTTCCCTCTCCTCTTGAACTTTTCAAATCTAGGTTAACCTCAAGTCCTACCAGAGCAATAACTAGCAATTCTGGGGTTTGGGGCAAGCATACACTATGAAATATGCCCACAACATGAAGGAGAAAATCTACCCTAAAATGCCAACTTTAAGACAATTCAGTTGTGGATGAGGAAAAGCTCTCAGGATAAAAGTTCTGTGGGAGAGACTCCAGAGCACTGTACAACCTTGGGTAAGACATGCCACCTTTTTGAGCCTTGGTTTCTCTATCTGTAAAGTGAAGGAGTTGAACAAATGGCCCCCAGGGTATCTTCCAATCCTACCTCTATGATCCTTTGGTCATGTAATCACCTATCAGCAGGGAGACAGAGACCATGGGAGACCTGGAAGCTATAGATGGGGAGACTATTGCTAGACGAGAGAGCAAAGGAAGGCCAGGTTGGGTGGAGATCACCCGGTATGTGACCACCAGCAAGAGGTAATGTGCTATATCTTCCCATTTTACCTAACTACACTTCTAACTCCATGCTAATTTCTAAATACTGACAAATACAAGTGCTGTCATTCACCTCTAATTTTTGGCACCCTAGTGGGGGTAGGGAAACAGCCTGTGTTATCTCACCCTACTTATCCCACCTTCTCCACGACACCTTCCCTGAATGTGATGAAACTCAAGGCAATTCTTGGTCAGGGGGTGAAGAGGAGTTTAATCATCTTTAAATGGTAATATAACAATTGAAAGGCTAGGATAATATTAATGAGAAAGACAACATTAATTCATTCTTGCTGATCAATTTTGCCCGACATGACCAAACATTTGTTTTTGAGAAGCACCAATGACGAGAGAACTCCTTTTTATGCTTAGAGTCAGTTGAGAAATTTCAGTCAGGCAAAAAAGTAATATAGCCTATTGAATTTAACTGGAGCAAACATACTTTCCTTGGGGAAAGTGCTAAAGGATATTAAGTATGAATTTTCAGACCATCAGCTCAATAGTCTAGGACCCTGAAGAAACAGTCCTAGAAAACAGCTCTGTGTTGATTAAAAGCATATTGAGACATTAGGACTGATGCAGGAGGGTAAACTGTAGACCATTTCATACTCATGGTGGGAAGTGCAAATGAATGATGTCTTGTTTTCATCTCCTACGGATTTTGGAATCAATGGGGGCCTCAGGCTTATATCTACTCTGTTCTACCGGGGGAAGGCACAAGATGAGAAAACGATTCCATCTTTCCAATCCTCCCACTCTCCCTCTAACTTCCAAGAAACAATGGACAGATACAGCAACAGTCGCAGAAAAACACTGTGTGTACTGTTCACAATTACTTTGGAGGACATAGATGCAAAGGCCTCCTGAGGTCAACAGTTTCTTACAAACCTCTTTTGGCATCATTGCAGGTAGAAAACCCCTTATATCTTTTCACCTGAATTGGAACTGGTGACTGGCACAATAGAAAGAGCCTATGTTTGAATCTGGGCATATTCACTACCTGTATGACTTTGGATAAGTCACTTATCCTCTTATCAGTAACTTACCTTCTTTATCAGTACCTTATCTTACCTACCACATACCTTCCTTATCAGTAAAATGACAGAGTTGGAGCAGATCAGGGTTTCTGTTTGTTTGTTTTTACTGTGTATTATGGACTTCTTTGCTAGTGTAACCTGGGCTGATCTGGGCACGCTCAGATCGACAAACATGGAGGTGCCGTAAGGGGCCTTTGGAGCATGTCCAATTTGCCTAATTTGGAGGCCTTTTCATCCCCTACCATGTGGGTGGGTATAGCCTATGTTGATTGCCACCTGAATCTAGGTTAAGGATTCCTGGAATAGATGAACTCTAGGGTTCCTTCCAGTTCTGTATCTTAACCTGTGAACTACATCTCAGAATAATATCTTTAAACACATAAAATAAAATAAACAGGATCACAAAGGAAACCAATTATGTTGAAATAAAGATGTAATTTTTCCTATTCAGGTTCATTGACCCCTTGAAATTTATCCATGACTACCTCAAGGGTCTGTGGATGGTCAGTGAAGAACCCCAGTTTTAGATCTGAGTCTCTTTCATGAATAGTATTTTTTTTTCATTTTTTTTCCCCTCTAGATTTCTCTGCTTTTCACACGTTACTAGATTAATCCAAGGATTAAAGGATTAACCCCTAAAGGATCATAGGGTTGGAAGAGTCCTTAACCATTATGGAGGTTAATCTCTGCATTTTACAAACAATTGTAATCACTGAGTTCTAACTTTGGAGTATAAGAAACGGAGTTCAAATCCTGTTTTGGTCACTCACTGCTTGTGTCATTGAAGGAAGGATAGAAGTGTTACTGGAAGAAACTGCTACTCTCACATCTGCACATCCAATTTGTGTGGGAAAAGCACACGAATAGTTATTTTTCTGTCCAATCTAGAAGGCAAGTGAAATAATCATCACTTATGGGCAATATAATCTATTTAGTCTATGGAGACAAAATGTTTCAGAGTTCTGTTTCTGACTGCTTTCAGCCTGCATGTTAATGAGAGAATCAAATAAGTTTCAGCTGAACCTAGCAATAGGTTTTGTTTAGAAAGGTTGTGTTTGTGTGTATATATATGCAGGCATATATACATGCAGAGAGAGGAAGAGAGAGAGAGAGAGAGAGAGAGAGAGAGATTGAGAGAGAGAGAGAGAGAGAGAGGGAGAGAGGGAGAGGGAGAGTGAGTTTTATTAGACTATGAAATTACTAGTCCATCTTATGGAACTATAAAAATGTGGAAAAGGTATATGAAATTTCTAGTCATAAATGATAGGTTTTTTTTTAATACCCCAGGCAGTAATATTACTTAGAAAATTTATACCATACAGCACTTTAATTTAAAAGTTTTTTTTTTTCAAAGTAGGCTGATCAGAGTGAGAACCATATGCTGTGGCTGGTGCCCTATGGAGCTTGCAATACACTGCTAGAATAATTATTCCTGTTTAATAGAGTTACCAGTGAGAATGTGGCACTGGATGGCAAGGCTTACGTAACTTAATGGGAACCCTCTGTAAGCTCTCTTAAGACTTGGGCTGGAAAGTCGGCAACTTTTCGGGTTATTATTAATGGACCAAATGTCAACTGAAAATCTAATGGGAAAAATGGATGGTAAAGATTTTCCAATTCTCTTACTCTGGAACTTCCAGCATATGTTACATGACAGTTTTGGAAATAGTCCTCATTTCCCTCTGTTGGGAAATCAGTATCTGTACAAAGGCTAGTGATATTTTCATTTTTGTCCCCCCCCCCCCCCCAAAAAGAAATGTAGAACATGATGGATTCTACTATATTTTTATGCTAAAAGTTGATGTTTTCATTGAGTTCCACTTTTGGAAGTATGGAAACAGTGGCCTCCAAATTTTATTGATCACTGACCCCATCAGTAAAAAACTTTGATTATGCTCCTATATATTTATTTGCTTATTTTAAAATTATACAAAATATAATTATATAAAATATAAAAAAATGTTATTGTATCTACTAATAATCATGGTCATTATACATCTTGAAAAATAGAAAATAAAAAGGATGAGATAAAGATGAAATGGTATTTGTACTACAGTAGAATTAATAGAGATCTACTTAAGCTTATTGAATAAGGAGTGCCATGGTCAGATCTATGCTTTAGGAAAATAATTTTGGTAGCTGAATGGAGAAGAAAGGAAGCCAATTGGAAGGCCATTGCTATAGTCCAGGTTAGGGGTAAAGAGGGCCTGAATAGGGGTAGTGGCTTGTATGAGTACAGAGAAGAGGACTGATATCAGAGGAGTTGTGGGGGTTGAAATGACAAGATTTGACATTTGATTAGATTTGTAGTGTGAGGAAAAACGTCAAAGTGTGAGAATCTGTATTACTGGAAAACGGTGGTATCCTCAAGAGAAATAGTGAGATTTCAAAAAGCAGTGAATTTTTGGGGAAAGATAATATAATCACAACTCATCTATACATGTATAGGTTTACATACATACACCTATACATACATACACACATATAGGTACATATTGTACCTACATGTGCTTATTTAGTATTATACTTTCCCACTGAGAAAACCAAACTGGGGGCCATTGCCCTGGAGCCCAAAGCTAGTTGCTGGGGATGGGGGGGTGGGTTGTGCCTGCTGCAGCCCACAAGGTGATGGGGGGCAGAGTAGAATTTTGCATGCATTGTTTTGGGTGCCTGGGTTGGGTTAGGTTGTGACCATCTGCAGAGGCCCACATGTTGCTCAGCCT
Source organism: Trichosurus vulpecula (assembly GCF_011100635.1). Lineage (NCBI taxonomy): Eukaryota > Metazoa > Chordata > Mammalia > Diprotodontia > Phalangeridae > Trichosurus > Trichosurus vulpecula. Next base: position 230,348,883 of record NC_050577.1, on the reverse strand, counting down.
TAGAATGTCAGCAAGGAGAGGTAGGTATGTATATGTGTGTGTATGTGTATATATGTGTGTATGTATGTATATGTATATACATATACACATCACTAAATGGTTATATTTGTTGACCCCTTTAAAGTTGCTTTCCTTTAGAAAAGCAGATCAAAGAACCTGTGCTAGCAGGTCTCCTGTGTGCTGGTGTTATTGGTCTTACACTTTCACAGCAGCTGCAGGTAACATTGTTACATCCCCTTCATTCATTCTTTGGTCCAGCTCAATTGTACTTCTTCACACAGATCATTCTACCTCCCATAGAGTACTATGTTCCTTTTTATACTCTTATTTCTCATTTCCTATATACCTCCTTACTCTACTAATTGTTTGGGTGGTTGAGGGGACCATAACAAGTTATAATTTCAACATATATATCAAGACACTGTGCTGGTTTTCCATAGAGAATACAGTGATATAGATGAGATATGCCTTCTCTCAAAGAGTTAACAATTTTGTGAGGATCATTTTCATATAATATGTTACCTGAGGGTAATTAGATTTTGATCATTTAATGAATTAACCCTATTTTAAGCAACTGAAATTTTGGGGCATTATAACACATAATGGAAAATTCTTACCTGCCTTAATAATATTAAAAAATGATGATGAAATACTAGGTCCTGGTTAGTGACAATATGTGTGATCTGTTTAAAAAAAATAATATCTTACTTATGAAATACAGCTAGCTCCTATCTCCACTGATAGAATACAAACTTGAGAGCAGGGACCATTCTTCTCTTCCCCTTCCCTTCCCATAGAAGGAATGGACTCTCCTTTTGGTCTCTACATCCTAAGCGCCTGACACAATAACAATTTAACCAATACTTGTTGATGGATTAGTGCTTCAGGTATTTTCAATTAAATATGTGTGGATTATAGATAATTAAATCACATCTTTTTGTTATTGAGTCATTTCAGTCATGTCTGACTCTGTGACCCCACTTGAAGTTTTCTTGGTGAAGATACTGGAGTGGTTTGTCTTTTCCTTCTCCAGCTTATTTTATAGATGAAGAAACTGAGGCACACAGGGTTAAGTGATTTGCCCAGGGTCACACAGCTAGTAAGTGCCTGAAGCTAGATTCTGAACTCAGGGTCTTCCTGATTCCAGGCCTGGTGCTCTATTCCCTGTGCCACCCATCTGCCCAAAATTATGTCTAATAGGTAAGTAATTTGTTTTAAAAAAAGGTCGAGAAAGAGTTAGGGGGAAAGTTAAGTGAAGTTTTCAAGAATATAGTTTGGTTTTCACTATGGTTGATATTTGAAATAGTCTGGTCTTACAAAATCCCAGTGCAATCACACAATTTTAGGAAATGGTATATTTTCCAAGCTAGTATAGGCACAATCAAATTGCTAAGATATCTTCTTTCATTGGCATGTATCTGAGAAGTGGTTCCTAAAAAGGCTAACAATTACGTGCAATGACCTAACAAGATTGCTTACACTCATCTCGGATGACATTTACCTGTCTGTTTACCCACCCATCCATCTGTTTATGTTTTCGTCTGTTTATTTAGAAGGAAAAAATGCTTTGCCAATAAGAGAGAAGTTCACATACATAATTTATGAATGAGTCGGCAGTGACTGACGGGACTACCCAGAGTGTCAAAGTATCTTCTGTTTTAGCTTATCAGTTAACATGTGAAATTTAACACGGATGGTTGGTGTCAGCTTTATATTTACAGGATTGTTATATAAACAGAAGAAGCCACTGGCTGAGGCTCGTTTGGGAGTTTTCACCTCATTTAAATTCTTAATTTGTCCCTTCAGTTTAGAAAGAGTGGAGTGTCCTGCTTCCAATTAATTGCCAAGAGGGAAAAAAAAAAGGACTGAGTTTTCTTCCCTCAGTCATTCTGAAAAAAGACCGATCTTGTATTCCCCTTACTGAAAGTTGATGGACAAGTAAATATTCTATGATGCAAACTGATGAATATACAGAGGATAGTTCTGTGGCTTTCCTTTCTTTTAAACCTGAACTAAAACATAAATTATTGAGGGTTTCTTTTTTTAAGCAAACACACTAGTCTTTATTGAAAGAGGAAAAGAAAATATCCATTTAGCAGGAAGACCCAAAACATTGATAAAAATCCCAATTGCCATATTTCAAGTCAACATAACGAAACCAGCATTTGTTAAGTGGCTAATATGTACAAAGCAGTATCATTTTTGCTGAGGATACAATGATGAAATAATCAATCTATCAGCACTTATTAAGTTCCTACTATATATGGGGACTGCACTAGCTGCTAAGGATACAAAGAGAAAAAAGAGAGGGACCTTTTGTTGTTAAGTTGTTTCAGTTGTGTCTGAGTCTCCGTGACCCCATTTATCATTTTCTTGGCAAAGATACTGAGTGGTTTGCCATTTCCTTCTCTGCCTCATTTTGGAGAAGAGGAAACAGGCAAACAGGGTTAAGTGACTTGTCCAGGGACAAATACTCAAGGATATTACATGCTAATGGATCAGTGTGCAAATATTTATTGTCTGCTATGTGCCAGATACTGTAGTAGGTGTTGTTGCTACAAAAACAAAAAATGAAACAGTCCCTGTTCTCAAGGACCTTACTTTCTGTTTGTTTGTTTTGTTTTTGGAGGGGGGAAAGGCAGAGCAATTGGGGTTAAGTGACTTGCCCAAGGTCACACAGCTGGTAAGTGTTACAAGTGTCTGAGGTCAGATTTGAATTCAGGTCCTCCTGACTCCAGGGCTGGTGCTCTACTCACTGTACCACCTAGCTGCCCCTGGAGCTTACTTTCTGTAAGAGAAGACAATATATGTATACAAAATATATTGAAACACCATATGATCTTTGTGCCCATGGAAGTTATAGTCTAACAGGGTAAATAATTATGTACAAAATGATCTAAAATACAAATTAGGATAGAGTAAATGTAAAGAAGATGTAAAGACAATTTGCTCTGATAACATTTTCTATTCATTGAGATTATAAACAACAACAAAAGCATCTCTTGTTTTATTTTTGCCAGTAGGGAATTTTTTGATTTCTTTAACTTGAGGAGTTGTGAAATAACCTAAAGAGCAGGTTGAAAACTGGTCATTCGAAGGCTAGGATTGTGTAACCAGAATTAGAATGAAAACAATAATAACTACGTTTATAGTATAAGCAAGGTTGTTGTTCAGTTGTTTCAGTCATAATTGATTCTTTGTGACCCCATTTGAGGCTTTCTTGGGTAAAGATAATGGAATGGTCTGCCATTTCCTTCTCCAGCTCATTTTATGGATGAAACTGAGGCAAACAGGATTAAGGGACTTGCCCAGGGTCACAGAGCTAGATAATGTCTGAGGCCAGATTTGAACTCAAGAAAATCAGTCTTCCTGAGTCTAGACCTGGCACTCTATCTACTGTGCCACCTAGCTGCCCCATAAGAAAGCTAGGGATCTGCATTTATATGAAGTTGTACTTTGTGATATGACAGCTGAACTTCTGAAAGAGGACTCCTGATACCTGATCTGGACATGAGAGTGGCTAGTAAATCATCTCTACCAAATTTTATTGGGAGGTCTTAGTTCGGGGCACAGGGGAAAGGTCCTGGGAAATCTTAGGTGAATGGACTCACAGAGTGTGCTCCATTTTTGTTATTAGCTCATCACAGACTTACATTCCCAAGCAGCTATTGAGATTCTATTTGGGGTGTTTGAGAGGTAGAACTACTTCAAACATCCTAGCCAGGTACTTTTCAGAGCCCACTTTCAGTAGAGAATTAGTCTAAGAACTGATTTACATGAAAAAGGTTTGAGTGTATTTTTGTGATTGCCTAACGTCCTACAACAAGCAAGACTGATGATAGGAAAAATGTTGGTATCTGAGGAAAATGACTAACAAATTGACTAACCAATGTCCTATTTAAATGTCTTATGTGCATCAATGGGCAGCTTGGTAGTGCTGTGGATAGAGCACCAGGCCTGGAGGCAGGAAGACCTGAGTTCAAATTTGACCTCAGACCTTACTAGCTACGTGATCATAATAAGTAATAAGTAATATTAATAAGTAACTGGATTGAACTCAGGTCTTCCTTTTTCCAGGCCCAGCGCTCTATCCACTGTACCAAGTAGCCAAGTCTTTTGCTCAAATAAGATAATTTGATTGGCAGTAGAGGGGAAACATAATCTCACCAACATAAATAAACAAAATAAAATAAAATATGACTAAACCTAATTGTTTCCCTTAGTCACTTTAATGAAAATTTCAAACCTTAAAATATATCAGCACAACTAGAATCAAGACGTTTGCTGACACTTGATAAGATCAAGAGGCAATATGGTGTAGGGTGTAGGTGCATTTGTTTGGACTTAAAGGAATTAATTTTGAATTCCAGTTCTGCTACATATTACCTATGTTACCTTGGGCAAGTCACCTGACCTTTCTGGGTGTCAGTTTTCTCACTTCTAAAGTAAGGATTCTATGGTTCTTTCTAGCCCTAAATCTTTGATTCTATGGTTAGAAATAATAATTGTTCCCTGCCCATGTCAGAAGCTTATATCGATGGAGAGAATTTCAAGTTAAAATAAATACTTCTCTGACTTCAATCTGGTGAGGAAAATAGTTGAAATATTATTATGTTCATTTGTATAGATGAAGGAATTCATCTGGCAAATGTCATTGCTCACTTGGGAGAACTAGGGGAATTGTACATGACTTGTTCACAGATTTAGATCTGGGAGAGACCTTCAAAGTCATTTGGGACAACCCCCCTCACTTTTTTTTAATAGTTGAAAAACTAGGACCTAGTGAAAAAAAAACCAAATAAAATAAAACAAAAACAAACAAACGAAAAGCTTGGCTAAGGTCCTATGCCCTTCTCACGATGATATTTGATTTTTTTTTCTTCCAAAAAGAATGTGTGGGTTGCTGAATTGGTGTGGGAGGTAAGAGGTGATCCCATCCATTTTTAATAGATCTCTGAGCAAGAATTCAGCTCTACTTCCAAGGTCAGAGAAGATAATTAACCATGAATTCAATAAACATTATTAAATACCTACTATGTGCCAGATGCTATATTAGGTCCTAGGGATAGAAACACAAAGAATGAAACACAACCTCTACTGAAATGAACATGATATATGTCTATATTTACATCCATATATAACAATAAATCCATAAAATATAATGTATAAATACATATTTATGTATATATGATGTATGCATATATTATAGAGAGGGAGTGAACGAAGAGAAGGGGGAGACAGAGAGGGAGAGGGAGATGGAGAGAGAGGAGAGAGAGGTAAAGAAGGAGAGAGGAAAAGGAGAGATGGAGAGGGAAAGAAGAAAGGAAAGTTAAATACAAGGTAATTAGAAAGGGAGAACATTACAATTTGGGGTGGAATCAGGACTTCATACAAACAATGGTGCTTGAGCCAAGTGTTTTTTTTTAAGCTTTTAAAATAATTGCTTTATGAAAAACAAAAATTGTGCAATTTAGATCAAACATACATTTTTCACAAAACTAGGCCTGACAGGCAGAGGTGCTTATCCAACAGAAACCCACCAGGCAACCATGGATGCCATTTGCTGTTCTCCCAGAGCCGAAGAGACCCCAGAATCCCCTCTCCCTCTCACCCTCCCCTTCTTCAATTCCTCTGGCTTTGCCCTCCCCTCTCAGTAAAGGTGCTTAGGTTTAAACTCTAGGTTACTTAGAGCAAGATGCTCCAACCTCCTCTCCCCATGATAATCAGGTTGCTCCCATCCTTTCCTTCTCTGTAAACACTGATAAAGAGAGGAAAGATGCTGAGCTCTGGCAGACCTCTGTGAAATAAGGGGAGCACAGAAGACCCAAAGCACCAGCCCTGCCCTCCTCCTTCAGCCTCCTCAGCCTGAACGACTACCCCCTAAGGCTGCATGGCAATCCCAAATTCAAGGGAACATCTGGCATAAATACATCTCCCTGCACATTTGAGTCAAGTCTTAAAGAAGAGATGAATTCTGTGAGGTGGAGGTTGACAGGCAGTACATTTCAGGCACTGGGGATATCTGAGACAAAGACTGTTTGGCAAAAAAATGCCAACCATGATAAAACATGTTACCAGGTTCCACACACGAACCATGAAAACATATACCAGGTTCTGTCTCATATGCTTAGCTAAAGAGCTAAGTATAAAACTGGAAATCCTTGGAGAATCTACCCGTACAAGGATTTCTGGTATATAAGTACTTTTTTTGGTCATATGTTATTGCAGAGAGCCTGGCCCAATAGTCATCTGATAGACTCTTCAAAATGATCTGCTCCATACTGAAGAAATGTGGAGAATAGTCTCTGGAATGGTCACGTCTAAAAAACTCAATTTAAGTAGTATTCTTTGCTTTTCTAACAAGAGTAGTTAAGTAACCTTGATTTCCTTATCTGTTAAGGAGGCCAAAGGGATAAAGCATCTCTAATTCCCTTTTAAACTGTAAACCTATGACCCTATGATATGACTAAAGTCATAAAAGTTAGTATGGTGGAAAGAGGACTAGCTATGGAGTCAGGGGATCTGGGTTCAAATCCTGCCTTTGACATCTACTAGATGGTTGTTGTTGTTGTTGGTCCTTCATTGACCTTGAGCAAAATGCTCTGGGTCTCTGTTTCTTCACTGATAAAATGACAAATGCTAGAAAGGATGTAGGAAACTAGGTAAATTAATGCGCTTGGTAGAACTGTGAATTAGTCCAACCATTCTGGAGAACAATTTGGAATGATGCCTAAAGGGCCATAAAACTTGCGTGGAGCCTATGATGCATCAACAGCACAATGAAGACTATATCCCAAGGAGATTAAAAAAATAAAATATGTACAAAATTATTTATAGCACCTTTTTTTGTGGTGGCAAAGAAATGGAAACTGAAGGGATGCCCATCAACTGGGGAATGACTGAACAAGTTGTGGTGTATGAATACGATGGAATACTACTGTGCTAAAAGAAATCATCACCTCATAGCAAATGGTGATTTCGTATTTAAGTTTTAGTATTCAAGTTTATATGTTTCTTTTTCTTTTCTTATTGTGTACTTGTTTTAGAAATAAGAAAGAAAGAAAGGAAGAAAGAAAGATAGAAAGGAAGGAAGGAAGAAAAAGAAAGAAAAAGGAAGGAAGGAAGGAAGAGAAAGATTAAAAAAAAATGATGAACAAGATGGTTTCTGAAAAAACCTAGGAAGACTTATATGACCTGATGTAAAGTGATGTGAGTAGAACCAGGAGAACATTGTATGTAGTAATAGCAATATTATAAGGATAATTAACTGTGACAGATTTAGCAACTGATCAATCCAATGATCTACTGCAGTTCCAAAGGACTCATGATATAAAATGCTATCTACCTACAGAGAACTGAATTTCTAAGTGTAAACTGAAGCATATTTTTATTTTCCTTTATTTTTTCTTGTGTTTTTCTTTCTGAACATGGCTAATGTGGAAATGTTTTTCATGACTTCATATATATATAATGAGCATACTGTTTCTCAATGGTTGGGGGAGAGGTGAAGCGAAGGAGAGAGTTTAGAACAGAAATTAAAATAGAATTAAAAATTTTTAAAAAAGTTGAGGAACTGAGGCCTAATCTCACAGGTGACAAGTGGCAGGATCAAGATTTGAACCTAGATGTGCAGATTCTAAATTTAGCTTTTTTTTTTTTTTTTGCATTGGGCAATGCTTCTTTGTAACTCTGGTGCCTAGGACAGTTCGTGGAATTAAAGAAAACAAAACTAGGCATGGTTTCATTGATATAAGAAACTGTGGGAAGGAAACTCCCTCTGATATCTTAGAATCATATAAGCTCTTCAACTGACAGCTCTAGCAAGTTGCCTGGGACCTGGGGACCATGAATAATTTGTCCAGGATCACAAAGTTAGGTAGATGTGATAGACATGCAGACAGCTATATAAATAATTGATAAATGACAGATTGATAAAGTATTTACTAAGCAGTAATTTATTGAGTTTTTTGGAGCAGATAAGGGGGGCAGTGGGTAGAACACTGGACTTGGAGTCAGGAAGACTCTAGTACAAATTTGGTATCAGATTCTTATTAGCCATGTGACCCTGGGCAAGTCACTTAACCTCTGTCTGCCTCTGTTTCCTCATCTCTAAAATCGGTGTAATAAGAGCACCTACCTCCCAAGATTGTTGTAATGATCAAATGAGATAATATTTCTGCAATGTTTGGCACAGGGCATGGCACATGGTAAGTGCTTAGTAAATGCTTATTCCCTCCCCTACCTACCATGTACCATGCACTGTGATGGGAAAACAGCAAAATAAGCTGGTCTCCAGTCTCAGAGAGCTTATAGTTTAATTTTTTTGTTGTTATTGTTCTGTCATGTACAACTTTTTGTGACCCCATCTGGGGTTTTCTTGGCAAAGATACTGAAGTGCTTTGCCATTTCCTTCTCCAGGTCAGTTTTACAGATGAGGAAACCAAGGCAAACAAGGTTAAGGGACTTTCCCCATGGTCACAGAGCTGTTAAGTGTCTGAGGCTTGAACTGAGGTCTTCTTGACTCCAGGCCTGGTGCTCTATCTCCTGAGCCGACCGATCTGCACTATAGTTTGAAAGGGAAACAAAAAAAAAACATAAAGGAGAGTTGGAGGGGAGGGGAGGAGGTGAGGGAAGGGGGAAGGTCCTTTGTGGAAGTAGATCAGAATGTTGGGGTGGACTGGAAGTCTAATCAGCAGCATCACTGGGCCTTCTGATGATATGATGGTGCCAGGCAGGGACTCACCAAACAAATGGCTTCAGCCAATAAGTAACAGAGCCAGGATTTGAACTTTGGTCTTCCTTCCTTTAAGGGTTGCTGTCTATCCATTCCACAGCTGTACTTAGTAATACCTGCAGATGCTTATCAAATAGAATTGAATTTGTGAACACTAATCTTGATCCTCAGCATCATGTGTTTGAATTTTATTTTATTAGTTCTTTTTTAAAAAAAATTTTTATTTTAGACTCCAACACCAGAACACAAATACGGAATAGAGGAAAGAAAAAAAAATCATAAACTTAAATGATATGTTTGAATTTTAAAAGGGCCACAACCAAACCAAAACAAAAGCAAACAAGCAAACAAACATACAAACAGAACAACTCCAAGAAACATTAGCTTCAAACAACACAGGGTTTCTTTATGGGGTTGACATACCTATGTTAGTCAATAATCTGCCAAATTGCTGCACTCTATCCCACTCTGCCACCTAGCTGCCCTGAAGGAATCATTAGCCACCTGATTTGGGCAGCTATGTGGTGCAATGGATAGAGAACTGGGTCCAAGTTAGGAAGACCTAAGTTTGACTCAGATCTCAGATACTTACTAGCCATGGGACCCTGGGCAAATCACTTAAGCTCTGTTTGACTCAGTTTCCTCCTTTGTAAACTGAGGATGATAATAATAGTACCTATCTTTGAGGATTCTAACAAGAATCAAATGAAGTAATATTTATAAAATACTTAATACACTGCCTGGCACATAGCTGGTGTTATAGAAATGTTTACTATTATTAATTTGATTATAATATAGAGTGCCTGAAGGGAAAGAGAATGAAATAAAGCTGGAAAGGGAGGTTGCTACCAGACTATATAGGACTTTTAAAATGCCAGGCTGCAGAGTATTTTATACTACAGGGTAGATGTCTATTTCTTTCTCTCGCTCGTATTGATAAGCTCCTTTCTCCTACACTTTTGATAAAAGAAAATCAGATACCAGGGAAATCCAAGAATGCATTTTCCAAATTGAGAAGCATGTATCTATTTCCTATAGATCTAACCTGATTTATCAAAATATGAATTTGAATTGCATGTTTATTTAAAGTTTGTTTAAAAAAATCTGGAAGGAAGAAAAAAAAACAAACCAAAACAAACACCCAACAACAAAGACACAATTGTTATTTTCAGAGCCCAATTGTGGCAGTTGAAGCTTCCAAGACTTCTACCAATGAAAGGATGTTTGAGTCACTCCTTTTCTTTCCTAGGAATTTATTGGGAAATACTAGGCATTTGCTATGGTGGGTTGCTTTATGAAACTTCTAACCCAATTTTACACACTCTGAAGATTCAGATGGTTCTAATAAACTTTGGGAAACAATATGAAATTTTGGGTGTTCCCACCACAAAAACCCTCACAAGGCTTTTCTTACCCTATACCTGCTACTGTTGTGAAGAGACAACTATGTAAACCAAACTTACTTGAGTCATACCTCAAAGACACTGACATGGTATTTCCTAGTCTCCTCCCACCTTGACTTGTCTTTTTTTTTTTTTCTTTCAGTACTATACCCTCTAAACAGAGCAAAGTAGATAGTTTACCTAAATTTAGTCCATTTCATAAATGTTATGTTCCAGCAAAACTGGCATATTTGCTGTTCCTTATATAAAACATTCTCATCTCAAGTCTCTGTGCTTTTATATAAGCTGTTGCCTGTGCCTGGAAGGCTCTCCCTTTTAATCTCTGTCTCTTAGAGTTCCTGCCTTCATTTGAAGTTCAGGTCAAGTGTTACTTCATATATAAGGTCTTTCCTGATTTCTGTGTCCCTCCTCACATGTACCCTCACACTTGTATGAGGGGCGGGGGGAGGGGGAAAAGGCTGTAGGTTTGCTCTCTCTAACTACTTTCCCCATCCCAGTTCTGGACTCATGCAAATCAAGCTGGGGCTGGGGGATGGGGGGGAAGGGTAGGGAGGAGATTGAAGTTCAAAGAAAGCTGTGTGTGTGTTTTTTTAATCTCTTTCCCCCGCCCCGCCCCCGCCCCGCCCTCAGAACTCGCCCCCACACTTGAACCCTAGGGAAATCACTTAATCCTTAATTTTTAGTCTGTACTCATGGTTTTCCCAAAAGGTTTTATGAAGGTAGTCAATGCACAATATAAATCAGGGATAGGGTGGCTAATTATTTCCTCCAAACAAAACAAATATTTAACAGACTCCCTCGTACAAGTGCTTAAGGACTTAAATAAGAAGCCGTAATTTAAAATGATTATTTTCTTCCTCAGCGAGATTGATACCTAAAACATCCAGATATGAAGTATTTCACGATACTGCTGAATTGTCATTCCATCCTTGTCTTAACTCTGTACTTTCTCCCTGATGGTCATGGTCGGTATCTTTTGGCAAGCCAAACTTAAGAGTTAGACTCTTCTGTTCGGGGTTATCTGTTCCTCTGAGAAGCATTGTAATAGGTGAAGAGGGTAATTCCTGTGGTGTAACTGGGAGTAAATGAAGGACTCAGGATCTTTTCCAATTCAAGATGCTGTCTCTAAGGCTGGAAACATCCATCTTGGTATCACAGTTTGGTCACCTATAGGTGGGGAAAAAAGTACAAAAGGCAATTGGGAACTCAGGCTCAAGCTCATTGAGCTGAAACCCCAATCTAGCTCCCATGTGTGAATAGGAGGGGGGCAGAAAAGATTCCAAACTGAAGGGCAAAAGGGAGTTTTCTGACTACGTCACCTTATCAAAGAAATTATACATCCAGTTCCTATCCGTGTCCTATAAAATTGCTAACTCAATGAGCTTGGCATTAACTAAAACTTCCGGCTTTTTTCAATTAAAAAAAAATTCTAGTGATGCTTCTCCTAGGCTGACCTTGAGAAGTTCACTTATTGAACCTACATATGACTTTGTAGTAATTTATTAGAATCATTTCAGTGATCTTCCCTGTCATGACTGTTTGGGGCTCTAAATTTGTCATCTAATATATTAATTATCCCTCCCAATTTTGTGTGACCTGAAAATTTGAAATGGATGCCATCGATTCCCCCACCAAAGTCCTTGATTTAAAATACGAGACAGCACTGGGCCAGGTCTAGATCCTGAGGGGTATTTGATGAGAGACTCCTTTCCTTCCTTTGATGAGAGACCGTTAATGAGCATTCTTTGAACCAGTCATTTTACCAGTTCAAATTGTACTATCATCTAAGCCAGAATTGTCCATCTCTTTTTCAAAGAAAAGCATGAAAGAAACTGTCAGGTATGTGGCTAAACTCTAGTTAAACAGTTCTCTAAACTGTCTATTTAGTAACCCTGTCAAAAACGAAACAACACAAAATTACCCAAATGAGTTTGATATGGCATGACCTGTTCTTTATAGACCCATGTTGGCTCTTAGTGATGACCATTTCCTCCTTTAGATGTTTGCTAACCATCTTTTTACTGATGTGTTTTAATTTATCTCCAGGATTCCAAACTCACCTATAGACTTACTTTTTTTTTAAATTAATTTATTTTTAGTTTTCAACAGCCACTTGTTTTAAATTTTCTCTGCCTCCCTCCCCTCCCCCTTCCCCAAGACAGCGTGCAATCTGATATAGGTTTTACACATACATTCTTATTAAACGTATTTTAATATTATAGATTCACGTTCTTGAAAACTGGGACATTTACTCTTTTCTAGTGCATCTTAATATTATTGTTATTTAATAATAATATTATATAACTATTACATTATGGATTATTATATGATTACATCAATATGTTTATTTATATATAATTATAATATTAATATGATGATGGTGATGATGATGATGATGCTGATGATGCTGATGATGCTGATGATGCTTTAATCCCCAGTTGTGAATAATGTTGTGCTCAGACTCAGGCCCTCCTTACTGTTGTTTTCTGCATCCTGTCCAGAATCACAACTTTAAGGACTCCTCCCTTCCCCTAAACCATGCTGTCTAAGCCAAGGTGTCCCCAGAATGCTCTTTCTCTCTGCAGTGCCCACAGCCACAGCCAGGGATCACCTCTGGTCAGCAGCACTAGGCCTGGGTTCTGGAAATGGCAGGGCTGGGGTAGGAGGGGCCTTCAATCTTCCCCCACTCTGAGGTCTGCAGTTCCTTAAGTGAAAGTTTGTGAGGTGAAAATTTGTTCTTAATATAACATTTTATTCCTCCCATTCCCCCTCCCCGCCAATTATTTAAAACAATGAGAGGTGAGATTTCCTGAGGACATGAGGTGAAAGTTGAAGTGAAATTCATTGAGGCCAAGTCAGGGAGCTCCCCCTAGGGCATTGCTTTTTGTTGATTCAGTGGAATTGGCCCAGGGGTGTCTACACCTCACTCAGGCCCCTGAGGCCCTGTCTTTTCTGAGATCCCCTCAAATTATTTTAGGAGGACAACTGCTTTACTTTTGCTGCTCTACCTTCATTTTGTGGTGATTTTCTCCTCTGTGTGTGGAGGAAATCCAGAGAGCCTGGAAATTTCTGACCTATTCTGCCATCTTCTTAGAATTGTCTTCATGGTATTGCAATCATGGTCAATGGTGATTCAGCTATTGTTTTTGCCTGCTCTTTCATTACATGATGTAGCTCATCTGAACTAGGTGGTGAATCATCAAGGATAGGGAGATACTCTTAGTAATTCTTTATTTATCTTAGGTATCAACCTCCTGTTTGTCATTTTTGTTTCACCTTTTCCACTGCAAGGATCATTCTCTTTAGCCAAAAATACTCACTTCTTCTTACTAGTACCCAATACAGTACTTGTCTTATAATTGGTATTTCATACATGTTTGTTGACTTAAACCAATTGATTATTCACTGTTTAATAATGAATAACTTTGATTAAAACAACAACTATAGCTAACTGGTTGTTTTGATTTAGCTCTTCCTACTCTAAAATGCCCCAGCCCCGCCTTTTCATGTCCAATGCCTAATGCTAAACTTATTTATTTGTTTCCTTTTTCTTTTGTGCCCTGGCATTTTGGAGAAGATTGTGTTGCTTCAATGATGAATTCCAGAGAAATTCTATTCAATTTCATTCTGGGTGGGTGGGAACATATCCCAATTGCCATAGAACTGTCACCAAGCATTAACAAAAGCTTAAATTTTGGGGCTCTAAGCAAAAGCATGCAAGGGCTTCCCTTTCCACCCCTGCCAATTATTATGTTTTAGAAATAGCCTTGCTATGTAGTAAGGATGGGGGATAGGGAGTAGAGGCCTATAATGACTTTATGATGTGTCACCTCTCCCTCCATCTCTCCTGCCTTCCAACAATCACTCCAGAAGCTACAAAATACCTTAGTAGAACAGGAATAATTTTGTCATTAAGATGCCCCCAGGAATAGTTATAAAAAATACCTTGCTTCATCTAAATTTGACAAGTGTTGGAAAGATGAATGCAGTTCTGGGCACTATAAGTCCTCATGTGATTCTGGGACCCCTTACTGCTTCCATGGTTTTGTGTGCTACTTTCACTCACCACCTATCCAAACCTTGGTTCAAGCTCCATTGGTGACATCTCTATGCTAGACCACACAAAAGGTACAGGAAAAAAAAAAAGCACATGATTTCCACTACAAAAAAGAGACAAAAGAAAAGAAACACAACACAACAAAACCCCAAACCATAAATCAACATCACCGACAAAATCAAGGGGGTTGGAATCAATAATGGCCTTGAATGTCCCCTTTGGCTTTAAATCTATGTTCCTATTATCCTAAGACTAATCTAGGAAAGGATGAAGAAGCTTATTTCTGGTCATTTGGTGGAAAATTCTTGGCTTCCAAAGGGCCAAAAAAGGCACTCATTTCTGTCCCAATCCTTTACATTTCTGTGGTGATAATGTTAGTGGCAGAAAATGGGCTGAGTGCTAATTATGATAGTTTTTTGACTGTCTAGAACCATTGACAGCTGTTGGTACTGTAAATGTGAGATCCTGATCAATGCTCAAGGCCCACAAGTGAGCATGCTTTTAGATGGACTGAAATAAGAGGGAGGGGGAGGACAAGATTCCAAATATCTTAGGAAGAAATCTGACATTATCACCAAAAAAAGAAGGATACAGAGGAGATTGATTAACATGGAAAGAAAACATCGTCTTCATTCCTCTCCAGGCTGTACTCTTGATCCTTTAGACTTTCTCTACCATGTATGCTGCAGAAGCCACACCTCCCTTAGACTTCTCACACTGGAAGTACCACTTGCCCCTGATATTTATAACTCTAAATGGCTGGTTCCTCCCCAAACTCCCATTTTAAGGAGAACACCCAGACCAATCATATCTTTAGTTCTCTCCAGGTTACACTCTTAAATCTATGGATTTTCTCTAAAATGCTTTGATGCAGGGTTGCCTTCTCACAATCAGCTTAATTTTAAATGTTATCTTTCCTTGTTAGAATGTAAATTCCTTTTGAGGGTAGGGACTGTCTTTCCTTCTACCTATATTTCTACTCCCTGCACTTAGGACAGTGCTTGGCACATAGTAAGCACTTAAATACCTGCTTGTTGATTACACACACATAGGTTTACTTTTTCCATTTATATAGCATTTTTATGATAATACTATACATGTATGGCAGCTAGGTGACCCAGTGGACAGAGCACTGGGCCTAGAGTCATGAAGACCTGAATGCAAATCTGGCATCAGACATATTGTATGACCCTGAGCAAGTCACTTAACTCTGTTTGCCTTGATCCACTGGAGGAGGATATGGCAAAGCATACCAGTATCTTTGGCAAAACAAACAAACAAAAACAACAAAACACCATGAACAGTATTGGCATGCTGTGATCCATGAGGTCACAAAGAATCTGACATGAATGAATGACTGAACACCAACATATATATACAGTGAGGATTTTAGAAAACATAAATTCCCAAGCAATCTATCAGGGCAGACCACTTCTTGGTTATCACAACAATGCCTGAGAGAAGTAGAGCTTATAGCATTCACTATATTTAGTATTTGTTGATTATGAAATAGCATTTTAATGGCATAGAGGAAAATTTCTCTTTTAAGGCTCTCCTTCAACAAAGTTATAATATATGTGAGTGTTTTCTATGTGTATATATTGCTATGTGTACATATGTAATATATTTCTATGTATATCAATGTATACATAAACATGTATACATGTACAAATATACATAAATTATACAATATTCTTTGAAAAAAATAATAGAGATGATCTTATTTTGATCAGCAATATCAAGAAAGGCATTAAACAGAAAGATGTAACCGCAGCAAAGCTGCTTCATGCTATCTTGGAGAAGATCCAATGCCCATGCTAGGTTGAAGGGGGATTCTCTAAAGACGGTGATTTCCTCTAGACACTCCTGTTTGGGGATAATATCATGTGGATGTCATTAAGCCCTGGAACTTCGCAGAGCCTCCAAAATGAAATTAATAATTATCCTAAAGTGGAGGTTGTGTTTTTTTTTTAAACTTTGTATGTGCATGTGTGTGTGTGCCATGGATCCCTTTGGCACTCTGAGGAAGCTAATGGACCCCTTCTCAGAATAATGTGCTTGAATGCATAAAACACATAGGATTATAAAGAGAACAAATTTTATTGAAATAAAAATGTCATTTTCCCCTATCCCTTCAAGTTAATCGCCTCACCCCTGAAATCCATCCACACATGCTCTGATAATCTGTGAATCCTAGGTTATTTACTCATTCTTTTAAAAGTTTAGACTAATTCTGGAAAAAAAATAAGAGATTAATGAATGCCTATTGTCCAGGCAGTGCTTGACAGATGAATGGACAACCCATAGAACCCATCCATTAGTATATGTATTTTAGACAAGCACTACAAACAGACAATGGTTTAGTCCTAGAATTGAAGCAGAAAAAGAGAGCAAACTCGATTGCCTTTGGGAAATGGCAATGCTTTTAAAATAATTCTAAGCTTTCAATTGAAACCAAGAACTATCTCTTTAATTCATACGTGTGTGTGTGTGTGTGCGTGCGTGTGCGTGTGTGTGTATTTTTTCTTAGTGCTGTTGTACATCTGTGATTCATGGAAACCCATGGTTAACCCAAAAGGACACTGGAATAATGCATGATCAACATGGGCAGGCTTCAGCAAGGAGTCATGAAGGAGCAGTGGTGTAGAGAAAAAAAATTAGAGCAAAAAGGGTGGGCCGGTCATGTTGAGAGAGTTAGCGATGACTGTTAGACAACCAACATGCTTCCCCTACTATCTTTGTGATATCAGGAGTACTTGAGGAAGGCCCTCAATACATTGAGGAGATCTTCTGTGGTTGGTTTATGGGAACACACATACATTACACAGATTTCCAACCTTGTAGCCATCCTCAACTTATACCATTTTTAATTAATATCCAAGTCTCAGTGATACTATCTCCATAATGTCTCTCACATTTGTACCTTTCTCTCTACTCATATGACCTTCATCTTAGTTCAGACCCTCATCATCTTGTGTTTATATTATTTGTCAATAGCTTCCTACTTTGATTTCTAGCTTCCATTCTCTCCCCTTTTCAGTCCATCCTCTAATAATATAATTTTCCTGAAGGACAAATCTGACCATGTCACTCCCTTGATGAAGTTTTATCAATGGCTTCTTCATGTTATATGAAGAATAGAAGAGAAGCTTCTCAGACTGTCATTTAAAGCCCTCAATAATCTGGCATCAAGTTGTCATTGTTTTAGCCAAACATGCCTTTGTACAGTCTTTCCACCTTGCCTAGAATGCACTCGCTCTTCATCTCTTCTTAGAATACTAGCTTCCTTGAATGCTCAGTTCATGAGCTATCCCCTACCTTAGGCCATTTTTGATACTCCTCTATTAGTGTTCTTTCTCTGCTCTTCAATTCATCATATAATTAAATCATATACGGTGTGCTCCAAAAATCTGAATGCAGGTTTAAGCCTTAGGACTTTTGGTATAATCTGTATTTAAATCTTACATTATCCCCTAAAAGAACTTTATGTTCTTGAGGGAAAGGGTTGCTTTTTATGTTTTGACTTTTAACCACCAGAACTCAGAGCAGTACTTTGAGTGTAGTAGGAGCCAGGTGATGCAGTGGATAGAATGCTGGTCCTGGACTCAGGAAGACCTGAGGTCAAATCCAGCCTCGGATAATTTCTGGATGTGTGGCCTTTGACAAGTCACTTAAACTCTGTTTACTTTAGTTTCCTCAATTGTAAAATGAGGATAATAATAGAACCTATCTTAAAGGTTGTGAGGTTCAAATGAGATGATATTTGTAAAGTGCCTAATACATTATTGGTGCTATATAAACATTATTATTGTTTTTGTTAGGGGCATAATAAATACTTTTCAAATTGGATTAAATTACATAAATCTCAGTTTTGTTGTTAAGTCATTTCAGTCATGTCCAACTCTCCATGACCCCGTTTGGGATTTTCTTGGCAAAGATGCTGTAGCAGTTTGCTATTTCTTCTCCAGCTCATTTTACAGATGAAGAAACTGAGGCAAACAGTTACTATTAATTTAATCATTAAAAACACTACAATAAAAATAGGCAGAAGCCAAATATGTTTTTTTAAATGGTTCCTAAAACCTTCATTGAGATAAGTATCCATTTCTTCATAGTTTACCTATTCTTTAGGAAAATGTCAAAAGGCAAGTGTAACTTCTATTGCCAACCATTTTTGAGTAAGAAGAGAAGAAAAACTTTTTTTAAAACATTTTAAGATCTCTGCCCCACCCCCATCCTGCCTCTCGAAGAGCCAGAATTTTTTAAAATCCTGGTTTTTGAAAACCATACCCTTTTGTAATTTCCCTGGCGGACAGCATTGTACTGGGTTGTATTACATGTGGTTAATGTTAGTCACATCCTTGATGTAACATAACACAAACTGACGAATGTAATCTGATGTGACAGATGACAGCATGGCAAGCCAGCCTGGGAAATTTGAAAAGATGCCATCTTACTAAATAAAAAAAGAAAAAGAAAAACATGGGCCCATAGGATGGCTAGCCATCATTGGAAATGTTGCTGCATTAATTTGAATCAACAAATGGGTAGGGGTTTCTGTGATCATTCAAGGTCCACTTCCAACCTAATAGAATCAGATGGAAAAAAAAACCAAGGAAAGAAATGTTAGAGAGTTATTTCCCATTCTGGGGAAATTCATAAATAAATTTATAATAAATATAATAGAAATAAATACAATAAATAATATGTAAATAACTAATAATATAAAAATAAATGATAAACAATAATAATAAATACAGATATAAATGCATTTATAAATAAAGTCATTGAGAGTCATCATGACATCACATATAGAAGAAAGTGGCCAAATGCTATTAGAAGAACCCTTTTGAAATAGCAAGTACTCAAGAGTAATGAGTAGTTACAGCAAAGGTAAGGGGAAAGGAATAAGCATTTATATAGGGCCTACTATGATGTAGGCTAAGTGCTTTTTATACATGTTATCTAATTTGATTAAAAGGAAAGTATATAGAGTTTACAAAACCCAGAAACAGTGTGACCGTGGGTAAGTTACTTGATGTATTTGGGTCTGAGTTTTTTCATCTGTAAGATGGGGTTCAGAGAAGGAAATGGAAATTCACTCTAGTATCTTTTCCCAAGAAAAACCCTCAAAATGGGGTCTTGGAGAGTCAGACACAACTGAACTGACTCAACAACAACAACAAAAATACATACCTCAGAGGTTTATCAGCAAACGATGATGAGGAAGACGATGATGATGATGAATAATTGCTAACATTTACATAGCTCTTTAAGGTTTGTGGTGCTTTACAACTACTATTCCCTCTCGATAATCCTGGGGGGCAGGAGCTATTACTATCTCCATTCGACAGATGAAGAAATTGAGGCAAACAGGGGTTAAATGACTTTCCTGGGGTGTCGTGGTTAGTACATGCATCAGGCAGGATTTGAACTCAAGTCTTCCTGAATTCAGGTCCAGCACTGTATCTACTGTGCCACCAAGATGCCTATAGAAAGTTTTTTTGTAAGCGTAATGTCTAGATAAGGGGAAATTCACACAGATATTGTTACAGAACATTAGTAATGTGTCTTTCACAAGTCTAGCCCAAATATTTATCAGGTGGCTAAGTAATGATTTATTATTGCTCAAATATTGATTCTGGAGGCAATTACCAATCAAGTAATTATTGATTACATATTGACACATCAGTATTTAGGAGGGGGATATGGATCTGTGATTGTTTTGTTTTTAGTGTGGAAATTCTACTGATGTCTATTGGGAACTCCTTTGCAATTTTTAGTTTTAGAGTTGTAGGTCGTAGGGAGGGTAAGTGATTTGCCCAATGTCACATAGCCAGTATGTATCAGAAATAGGATTTGAACCTATGTCTTTCAGACTTCAAGTCCATTATGCTGTGCTGCCTTTAAAATGTTCACCCTCTGATTTCCAGAGGAGTATTTTCTCCACGACTCATTGGCATTCTTTTTTTTTTGTCATGGAAAATCATTCATCACTAGTAGGTTGACCACTGGTTGATGGACTGTTTGACCATGACAACTCATATAGCCCCCAAGTATCAGGAGGAAGACTAAAGCACAGATCTCATGCTGGTGATAGGAAATTGAAGATGCCATAGTTAGATAGGGCACTGGACTTGAAATTGGCAAATCCTTGGTTCAAATTCTGCCTCAGACACTTAAGAGTTATGTGATGGGGACCAAGTCACTCAACCTCCCTGATTCTCAGTTTCCACATCTGTAAAATGAGGGTGCTGAACGTGGTGATATGTGAGGTCCTTTTCAGTTCTAAGTCACCGATTATATGATCCAATATTGGCCCTCTCTCCATTCCACCACGATCCATTTCTTATCATCAGCGAGAGAAGAGCCAGCAGTCTGGAAACACGAGGAGCAATACAGCCAGGGCACCATGGAGAAAATCTAGCTTTTCTACAGATGTTGCTGTGTTTTTCTGTAACAGATCTCCCGTCCCATGCTTAATTTGTTGTGCAGGCTGTGGAGAATTTGAAAACCATGTTTTCTTCTAGGATTACTTCAAGATCAACTTCTTTGGTTTTAAATTTGTTTCACATTTGTTTGAGCAAAAAATACTAGCAATAATAATACCTGATGAATAGTGATGAAGAGCAGGAATGAAAATAAATACTCTAGAAACAAAAGCCAATAGTGAAAAGGAAAGTGAAAAGGAAACTGCTCCTAATACTTAGGTCTCAAATGGGGAAGTAAAAGATGACCAAACAGTTAGAGATGCCTTGATCAATCAGTGCTTCTGAGAGTCTGAGGGATTAAAAAAGACTTCATTTACTTTAACTAGAGGCTACAAGTTCTTGGAGTGGGGATAACACTTGACTCAGTTAAGAAGATGTATATTGAAACCTTGCCTCGTGTACCTACTATCTCTGTTACTTTAGGTATCACCTAACCTCTCTCAGTCTCAGTTTTCTCATCTTTAAAAAAGGTTTGAGAAAAGCAAGTATCTCAATGGATTTTTGTAAGGATCAAATACAATAATATATGCAAAACTCTGTTAACCTGAAAGTAATCTATGCATTTCACTTAAGAATGCTTGGCCAACTGGAGGCATAAAGACCTGAGATTAAATCTGCTCTCAAACACTTAATAGCTATGGGACTGGATAAATAACAGCTCTCTGCCTCGCTTTCCTCATATGTAAAAGGATCACAATGGTAGCACCCGTGTCGCTGGACTGTTGCAAGAATGAAATGATAGTAATTTTATCAGTATTATAAATTATAATTATTATAAATGCAATAATAATTTAAATAATAATGATTTGAAAACCTGAAGTGATGTGTGTCTACATGTGTATGTATCTATATATGTATATATATTATACACACACACACACACACACACACACACACACACATACAGGCTATTGTAGCTCTAAATATCAGCTAAGTGGTGCAGTGGATAGAGCCTAGGCCTGGAGTCAGGAAGACTCATCTTTCTGAATTCAAATCTGGCCTCAGACACTTAGTAGCTGTGAGGCCCTGGGCAAGTCACTTAACCCTGTTTGGCTCAGTTTCCTCATCTGGAAAATGAGCTGGAGAAAGAAATGGCAAACCATTCCAGTATCTTTGCCAAAGAAAAATGGGTTCACAAAGAGTCAGCCATGACTGAAAAAATGGCAGAATGTTGTTATAAACTATATTAGCTTCTGATTTTTCTAAATTATTTGATTTTAAATGCTTCTTCAAAATACTAAACCTTAGTTTTTCATAGAAGGATGTGAAAAGTATTAGGCATTGAGAAATGAATTCAGTTTGGGAGTATCCCAGTGTATAAAATATAAATATATATTCATCTTTTACATTTACATTTTAAGTTGACATTTTCATTGTTTATATTTTTTGATACAAATTTTTTGATACAAATGTTTGACCCAAACAAAAAATATAAAAATACAAGAATCTGATTCTTTGGAGAGCATGATGTTTCATGATACCTAACTTTATAGTATTACCATGGGTTTGCTTGAGTCAAAAAGATGAAGATCTGTCAGAGAACAGTTCTGGATTTTTGAAAGTGCTCCTTAGTTCTCCAAATGAAATTCTTTCCTATTCAACTTGTGTCCTACCTTATTGTCCATGGATGTTGTCTGTCCAAGATAGATGTACTCATGGGCTAATTCAGTGAACTTCCCACTGGATCCCATGGATCCCCAAAATGATGTTGATATGGTAATAAAATAGTTATCAAGGCTGCCCTGCCTTGAATCTCTTGCCTTCTTAAACTGCCTCTGGCATTGGTAGGCTTAGATTTTCAACGGCAATTAGGGAAATAGCCAGTATTTGCCAAACCATTGGCTAGCTACTATTTTAATTCTACCAGGGAGAACTCCACTTTTCAAAATGGAACATCTTTATGTAGACATGTCTTTGCAACCCATTTTATACAAGTTGTATTTTGGGCCCTTCTGGCTTAGAGTGAATGTCAGTGGTAACTGTTTTTCTTTGGAACAGCAATCCTGAGGGTCTTCCCCTCCCACCTTGATTTTTTTTTCTTTTTTTCTAATTAAAGGGGCCATCCCTTGACTCACTTCTTAAACAGGCCTATTCACTGAATGGGCATTACCTCACTCTAAGTGAGTACATGAAAAAGCCTTAGGCTGAAAGGGCCAAGGGTCTCCCATTGCATTCTGGGTCATCTCTAGTCATCCTGTTGAAGAACATCAGTCCACTGGATCCAGATGGCTCTGGAGGAGAAAGTGAGACTGGTGACCTTGCGCAGCCCTCCCTCACTCAAATCCAAGTCAACTGCAAGTCATGTCATCATTTCCCTGATGTCATGGTCCTCTTGGAACAAAGACAACCTCTACAAGCTGACTCTTAGTGTTTGTTATTATAACTAGACTTGAGGGATGGGTTGGGTCATAACTTCCCATTCCACTGCATGTGCATTGACAAAGACTGGGAACATTAATATATAACTCTTATAATGTTTTCTCAGGATGTTGGTATTAGATCATTAATGAGATTGCTTATAATCATTTTAACATTACCTGGGCTCTGTACTTTCCAAACAACTCCCTCAAGGTCCATATCTCCTGGCAAGCCAGGGCATGGCCTGATCTCATCGTCCTGTTGGTTGTATCTTTTCTGAGAAAGGTATACTTGCAGGAAACACCTGTTGCCAGTCAGCTCTGATTGAGGGACTTAGGTGTTCTTGACCTTTTGACCTTATAAAGCTGGCTTCAAGGCTCAAATTACTCATCTCAGGCTGGTCATTTATGCTTAGGAAAAGAAACAAAAAGCAGAAGAGATAGCCAGTTTTGTTGTGTAAATAGCTGCTGTGACTGTAGAGAAAGAAAAGTCTCCTTCCTAACCATGTGAAGTCTAAGAGACGGACTTATAGATTTTCCTACAAGTTCAAGAGAGAGGAAGAGAGGGCACCAGATAAGAGAATCTGAATGGGTCACTTTTAATGTATTGAGTGTGTCATTCTTTTAGGTTAGGGGGCCAATCAGTTTTGATGTAACATCACAGAAAGTTTGGAGGGAGATGATAGTGTTGCATATTTCCTTTAGCAAAGGTCAAAACCATTGCTAGGACTTTATCCCAAAAAATCATGAAAGAAAAAAAAAGGACGCCCTAAACAACAACAAAAAAATTCATAGCTGTTCTATTCTAAATAGACAAAAATCACAAATGACCCATCTGTCCAACAATTAGAAAATGGCAAAATAAATTGGCTTCCATTAATGTAATTGAATATAATGATGTTATGAAGGTAGTAAGTATGAAGTATAGGAAAAATATGGAAGAATCTACATGGGGTGATGAAGAGTGACATCAGTAGTACCAGAACTATATACACACTAGCTACAATTACATTCAACAAAAACAGGAAGAAAAGAGAGAAGAAAAACTGGGTCAAAGGTGTCAGAATTTCTTGTAAGCCTGGAAGGCGACACCGAACAAAAGCATTTTCTTTGCTTGTTGTTTTTTGTTAATTCATTTGGTTCTGCCTAGTTAAAGGCCAAGAGGTTGGAATGAGATTTTTGCCTCTTGTTTGGTATGTCTATTGTATTGTTTATTTTTGTTGATGGTTATTACGTTTATAATCTTTTAAGAAAACTTTGAAACAAGTTTTTGGAAGAACATGTTTGCTGTCTTTAAGCATTTTCAAGACTGTTTTGTGCAAGAGGGATTTGAATTGTCATGTCTGTTTCCAGAGGGTTGAACTAAAAGCAAAGAAATCCAGAAGTGAAGATTTCCCCACAGTATAAAGGAAAACTTTCCCAAATATCGTCTTCTTGAAGGCTAGCATTGTTTCATTTTTGTCTTTGTATAACAATCTCCTGGCAAAGTATCTTACACAAAGAAGATACTTAATTGGATTTAATTAACTCTCAAAGAGTGAAATAAACTAAGTTGGGTGGTATTGGGTTCCTCATTACTGGACTTCTTCAATCATGGGATAGATGAGTATTTGCCCAGGTATACTGTAGATAGAGTTCTTGTTTAGGTATGGGTTCAAAATAGTGATAACTGAAGTTCCTTCCAACTCTGAGTTTGTATGATTTTGTAATTTGCCAAATAATGAAGTATGTAGCTCTAGTAGACCTACAGCACATATGGGAATACTTCAATAAAGCTTGGAGTTGTGTTAATGATGGGGGCAGTTTCTTATATTTTAATTCAACATACAGATAAGTTCTGAGAATGAAAAAGAATTTCAGTTGTCACCAACTATGTCTCTTCTAGCATTCAAACAAGTGTTCTATCTGTCTCTGATTGAAGTCTACAACTTCCTAGGGCAGTTATAATAAAGATGACAATTAGTATTTATATAGTAATTTAAGGTCTGCAAAGTGCTTTGCAAATATTATCATGTTTAATCCTAACACCAACTTTGAAAAATAGATATTATTATCCTCATTTTAGAGATGGGGAAAACTGAGAAGAAATTGAGGCTGATGAATTAAGTGACTTGTCCAGAGCCAGACAACTAGCAAGTGTCTGAGGCAAGATTTGAACATGTCTTCCAGACTCCAAATCCAGTACTTTATCCACTCATGCCACCTAGCTGTATCATTCCATTTTGGGACAGTTTGTATTGTTAGGAAATGCTTCACATAATTTTTCTTTCATGTCATCGAACATATTTATCATGCCCCTCCTATATATTCCTTTCTCTAGGTTAATAGCCTTCAGTGGGTTCCCATATAATTTGTTTCAAGTCTTTCCACCATCCTCAACACATTCCAGATTGTCAATATCCTCCTTGAGGAATGTCTTGTGGTGGAAACATCACTAGGTTTAATGTCAGGAAACACCTGAACTGGACTCCTGCCTTTGATACCTGCCATGTGATGACAGTCAAGCTCTTCATACTAGAAGGACCAAGAGGAACAATTGACACAGATTTTAAAAAATACAATTTTATTGTAATTTATAATATATTTATTATAATATATAATATAATTATAACAATTTCTCCTATCAGTGAAGATGTTCTTTAAACATAAACATTTATGAGCAGATGTAACAATTTTACCTTGAAATAAAATTTTCATTCAAATATCTCTATTTTCTTTGCCTTATGGATTAAAACAAACAAACAAACAAACAGCAACAAAATTCCATTGTACCAGTTGACACAGCTTGGTCCTTTGAGGTCTTCTTAACTTTTAGTCCTTTAAAAATGAGGAGAATGTTACTGATGGCACCTACCTCTCTGAGATGTTGTGAGGTTAAGGTGAGAAGATGCATCTAAAGTGTTTGCTGATCTTAAAATGCTACATAAATGATAGAAATAATGATTATCATTCCTAAACTGTGGTTTCCAGGACTGATAACAATTTCTCAGATGTAGTTTGCTCAGGGAAGAGTACAGAAGAAAAAGAATCTCTTCGATGAACATTATTCTTCTATTAATTCAGCCTAGAATAGTCTTTTTTTTTCTTTTTTGGGGGTATGGAGGGATGACATTTCACACTCTTCTAATATGAAGCTTGAAATACACTTAACTCCTCATATATTTTTCACATGACCTCTTTTCTAGCTGGCCTACCTCATCTTTTACTTCTTCAAGTTGATTTTTTTCAATTTAAGTGTAAGAATTTACATGTATCCCTATCAGATTTCATTTTATTCAATTCAGACCATCATTCTAGCCTGCTGAGATCTATCTAGTTCCCGATTGTGTCATCCAATGTGTTAGCTATCCTGCCAACTTCATGTCAACCATAAATTTGATAAGACTGCCATCTGTGTCTCTATGTTATTAATTTGAAAATAATTGAAGAATCCTGAGCCAAGAAAAGAACCTCATGTCATTAGCTTGAGGTCTCTCTTTAGCTGAACAATAGTCTGAGTCCTGTTGTTCAATAAGTGATGATTATATCGAACTATAATTTCATCCAGTTTGCATCTATCCATCATGTCTACAAGGATATCATGGGGGATTTGGTCAAATGTTTTGCTAAAATATAGCTATGTTATATTTATGACTTAGAAACCCAGTAATATTGTCCCTCCAAAATAGAAAAGAAATGTGGTTAGTATGGGATGACCTGTTTTTGAATAACCCATTGTGGCTGCTCAGAGTTCATTTTTCCCTCATGTGCTTATAGTCTGCCCCTTAAACAATTTGTTGTAAAATTTTACTGGCAATCAAAGTCAAGTGCTCAGACTAAAAGTTTGAGGTTGCTACCCCAATTTTGAAAATGTGGAAAATATGTTTGTTTCAAATTCTGTCTGTTGTCTCAAAGATCTCTCACAGTGGCTCAGCAAGCATATTTCCAAGTCGGTGTTGTTGTTGTTTGTTCCCCAGCAAGTCCTTTATCCTTTCAAGTAATTTTTCTGGGGCTGTTGGCTTGGTTCCATTAAGCACAGCTAAGTTGCTTTCTTGCTATCCACTCACTTACCTTGGGTTTCAATTCTTCCAATTGAGAAGATAATTTTATCTCCTTGGTAGATTAAATGGAAGGGAAACAGGAGTTGAGTAGTTTAGTCTTTGTTACCCATAATCATTTTCTCATTTATTCTGAGCAATGATTCTATTCCTTCTTTTATATTTTATGGTACTACCAACAGAGTTTCAAACGTTTTATGTTTTTTATGTACTTCTTAGCATTCTTAGAAAGCCCCAGGTTGTTTTTGGGCTTTAGCATTCCTCTTATTTTTGCAGGACCATTCTACTTTTTTTCATCTATTCTTTATTATCTATCTCCATTTCTTTCTCCTGTGTATGGCTCAAAATAATAATGAGGGGGTGGTGGTGGTAGCCAAAATGGCAGAGTATTAGGATGCACTATGGTGACCCCTCCTCCACAAAGTCCTTCAAATAGAAATAGACAATGCACTAGATCAAATTCTGATGAGGAAGTCAAGAATAAATCATGATGAACCATTTGTCTAGCCAGAATTGCTACAGAGAGAGAGACAGGGAGGTCTGTGGACACTGTGAATGAGTCCAACCAGGAACACCCTGAGCACTCCAGCACCCAGGAAAAGGCTATACACCAGGGCAAGAGCAGGTCGGAGACCTAGGTCAAGGTACTCCAGAGTCATAACTGGGCACTGCTATAGAGATAAATATGAATTAGTAGTTTTGTAACCCAATACCAACTTCCAGTGGAGGATGGTATTCCCAGGTAGGGAGGTCCTGGGTGGCATAGGAAGAAAGGAGAAAGTTCAGAAGCCAAAAGCAGTGGCTTGGCACAGACCCCAGACTCAGAATATGGTCTCACTTATAGTTATTTACCCCAGAAGACAGAGTAATAACCACAGCTGGAATCCTAGACCAAAAAGGAACCTACATTTATGTCACTGTGAATGAAGGAAGCTTTCCAGTTGGCTTATGGGGGCAGAACCTAGCAGTGATCTACTCTTGTTTAAATCCAGACCCAGATCAGGAACTTAAAAAGCTCAGAGCAGGGGAGCAGCAATCAGATTTTACCCTGGATCAGGCCACACTGAGAGCATTGAAAGCTTGCAAGTCCAAAATGAGTATCTGTGATGCTGAAATAACACAATTTCAAGAAAACAACCATAGAACTAGCCCAGCCCTGACATTGTCTGAAATCAAGAAGTAAACTGAAAGAATGGGCAAACAAACAAACAAACAAACAAACAAAAAAAGAAATCCACCGCAATGACTTTTTATAGTAGCAGGGATACTCAAGATCCATATTTAGAGGAAGAGAATATCTCTAGAAGATCTAAGAAGATATTTCCCAAAGAAATCCCTCAGAGAAAACACAGCTTAGTACAGTTAGAATGGGCCAAATTGAAGCCAATGACTTAATGAGGCAACAAGAAACTTAAAAACAAAGACAAAAGGCTAAAATTAGAAGACACTGTGAAGTATCTCAAAGCAAAAACAATTTATTTGGAGAACATTTCAAGAAGAAAAAAAGAATCATTGGACTATCTAAATGTCTTGACCAAAAAAACAGCCTATGCATCATATTTCAATAAATCTTAAAAGAAACCTACCCAGATCTTTTAGAACTTAGAAGGGCAAAGAGGAAATAAAAAGAATCCACCGGTTACCTCTTGGAAGAAATCCCCAAGTGGAAACTCCCCAGGAATACCACAGGTAAAATCCAGAGCTTCTGCATCAATAAAAAGATACTGCAAGCATTAAGAAAGAAAGAATTCAAATTCCAAAGAGTCACATTGTGATCACAAATGATTTAGCAGCCACTACTTTATATAAAGGTGTGAAGAGCTTAGAATATGATTTTCTAAAAGGCAAATGATGTGGGCTTAGAGCCAAGAATAGCTTACCCAGCAAAACTGAGTATAATGCTACAGGGAAACAAGGGATCTTTGATGAAACTGAGGTCTTCAAAGAATTCTCGATTAAAAGACCAGAGCTGTGTATAAATTTTGAAACTGAAACACAGGGAAGGGGAAGGGAATAAACATTTTATAGCACTTTCTACATGCCAGACACTGTGCTAAGCAGTTTACAAATAATGGTAGTGGAGAAAGATAAAAAAGATAAATGTGAATGAACAAAGATAAAGAACTAAACAAGGATAAACTGCTTACATGGGTGGTGATATATATGTACCCTCTGAACCCTATCATCAAAAGGGTTCATAGAAGGAGTCCAATTAGACATGTCCTGTGAGTGGTTTTTTATGTCTTGATCATCTTAAGAAAAGAATAGAAAGAGAGGGGAAGAGGAATACATGGGGATGGTGGTGGAAGAGAATGGAAGGATAGGGAAGGATTATCTCAAGTTACCAGAGCACAGAAATAGGTATTCTACAAATAAACAGGAGACGTGTGTGTGTGTGTGTGTGTGTGTGTGTGTGTGTGTGTGTGTGAGACACTTGAAACTTACTCTCAACTGGACAAAAGAAGGAAAAATACACAAACTTAGAAATTAGCACAGAAATATATTTTACTCAATAGGGAAATAGGAGAGAAGAAGGAGGAGGACTTATAGAGAGTGTAGATTAAATGAGGAACTAGTCCAAAGCAAAACAAACTCTAAGGAGTACACAAATATTGATAGCTCCTTTTGAGGTGGCAATGAATGGGTTTCTGAGGAGGTACCCATAAGCTGGGGATTAGATTGATAAATTATGCATATAAATATGACAGAATACTATTATTCTGACATTACATCAGTGTAAAGACCAACCAATATTCTAGAGGACCAATGATGAAATGTGCTGCTTACCTCTTAATGGGGAGGTGGACTTAGAATACAGAATTAGACAAATTGTTTTTTGGTAATGGTCAATGTGGAAATTTATTTTAATTGACTATAGATGTTTGTAAATGTTTGTAATAGGTTTTGTTTTCTTGTGTTCTCAATTGTAGGAGGGTCAGGATGGGAAGGTGAGAAGACAGATCTTGGATGATTAAAACAAATAGAATATATTTCTAAAATTTAAACTAAAATAAGAATGAAAAAATAAAAAAAAAGAAGTTGGTTGATAAATTTCTTATGAATCCATATCGATGATCTTATATCACTTCAACTTTTCTTCCTCATGGAAATGACAGGTTTTTATATTACCAAAATTTTGTTTTTGGGAGACTTCCACTCTAGTCAACTTCCCTGGTAGAATTGTAGCTGATAGAATCTTATTTATCCTTTCTTGAACAACGTGGAATAAATCCTTCCAAAATCTTGTGTCTTCACCATAGTATTCTTGGTTTCACTATTTTTCTTTGCTACAAATTGAGATCGTATGATAATTTCTTCCCCAAGTTCCTGCCATTTCTATATTGGAAACTTCCTTATTATACAGAATAAAATACAGAAGATCTGGACATACTTTCCCCATTCCCACCCCACACCCCAAAATGTAACTTGCAGTGTTAGGTACTGAATAATGACAAAAATGAAACAATCCCTACTTTCAAGGAGGTTATATTTTACTGAGCATGTGCATATGTGGAGGGAGTCAGGTTATAACATATAAACAGAAGATGAATAAGTATGTGGTAAAGTAAAAAGTGAGAAAATGTGAAGAATGGTGGGGTGGGGGGACGGAGGCAGATGATTATTGAACTATGCCTTGAAGGAACTTAAGAATTCTAAAATCAACATAGGAGGAGGGAGTGATTTCTAGGATTCTTTTGAGAAGTGAAATTATCATTAAGGTGAGAGAAGAACTTATCGGCTGTTCTGTGTTTAGTACAAAAGAGAGATCTAACAGATGTATGGATAATCTCCATCATTCCTATTATCATATGCCATGTTTTATTATATGCCACACATTATCATATGTGGTACTTCCCAAACTCATCTTCTGTTTTCTCCTTGTGGCTAGAAGATCTGTAATCTGCTCATACCACAATATCCTTTTGGTTTCAACCTCCATTGATCCATTCCCAAATACTTTTATTACTTTGGTTTGTGGATCTTCTTATAGGTACAGATATTTTTATATATATAATACTATTCCAGCATCCCTTTGATCTAATGTTTCTTTTGAATTAGAAAGCATATTACTTATGCCATCACTACATTCTAGTCATTAGTAAAATCTCAACATATCTCAAACAAATCTATGATGTCAAATTTACCTTCTTTCCTTAGCATCACGGGTTCGTTTTATTTGGTAACCACACTCTGTAAATATTCATAGACATCTGAGGCCAAGAATTTTGTTACTGCACTTATTGCTGTACATTATCTCCTGTGGTAGAATGCTTCACTGTCATTATACGTTTTGCCTAATGCTTAATATCTATGGTATCTGGCTTAACAGATATATGTGAGCAATTTTCTTACTCCCTCTGTTTTTTGACTAACATAATCCAGATTATATCCCCAAATCTCCAGGCAAATATATTTTTCCAACCAGCATTAGATGAATTTTATCTTTACCACATGCCCATCATTCCTGTATCTTAAACTTTGAACTGAAATCCAAATCATGTTTTCTGACAACAGCTTCTTTAACAGTCATTCGTTTTGTCTGTTTCACTTTTGAACCCCTTTCATTTGGGAGCAATGATGGAAATACTGCCTGTGCCCCAAAGGTCCTTGGATTCCATTTGAGAACCTTTCTTTTCTGTGTTTCTTCTGATGGTATCATGTCCTCATGTAAATCACTAGAAGTGGGCAGTGGGTAGCCAGGTTGGCAAGTCTTGGAAGACTCTCCATGCCATCCTCAACATAGCTCTAGCCTACCCTGATTGTTTATATCAAAATGGGAAAACAGCATATGTAAAATTTTGTAATTCTTAAAATACTATATAATAATAATAATAATAATAATATGCACCAACCAGCAAGACTTTTTTCTTATGACCGAGTTCTAGATGTCTTCTTTCCTTGAAGAATCTCTTAATCCTCATTCTTATTACATGGAGCCTCTAAATTGCTTCTTTGTCAGAGGATTCAACTTAATCTTTTCTTAGAAAAGTCTCATATCTATTAGGTTTCTTCAGTGGTTCAGTAGTTCTTCCTTTCTTTTTTCTGTCATATTTCCCTAACCCTTACCATTATGATACAGATTTGGATTTTCTTCTTTCTCCTTATAATTTTTTCCCCTGTGGATTTCCTATTGAAATTTTCCTGTCATTCCTTCAAGGAACACATCATTCTACCTGACACGTATAGAACAAAAATTCTTTCTTTCAGCCTTCACCTTAAATTGGGAGATTAATTTAAGTTTGATACTTGGCACCGGGGGAAAAAAACAAAAAACAAACAAGTATAGGTTGTTGTCAATGGAGCAGATTCTTTACCTTTCATCATCGCTATGTTCAAAAGTGTCAGATTCTTGGATGTGTTGGCTGTTGACAATTCAAACCTATATGCCAAAGCAAGTTGTTGGGTGCTTGTTTACTGTGTGTGTGTCTTGTCGTAAAGCATCAAGAATCTATTATTTACAATTAAGTCTAGACAGTTGCCCAATTACCAGAAGATTCAGTATCCATGATACATCGTTGAAATGTATAACATATAAAGAGTTTAAAAGTAGCTGTTTTTGATGTTTCTTCCCTTAAAATCATTTTTAAAGATTATACTTCTAAGTTATAAGACAGATGCTTTACATAAAATGTTGACATAAGCTATTTTTTCATGCTAAGCCCATAAAGACTTCTGGCTAGTCTGTTTGCCATTACCCAGAGACCTACAAGAACTATATTATGTGAAAATTCTATGGACAGTGGCATTTCTAATTAGAAATCTAGCCACAGTGAAGAGATTAATGCTTTCTCCTCATTTCCCTATAGAGAGTAGTTGTTGTAAAGTTGTTTTTCTATCACCTACAAGCACTCCAGTCAAAGTTATATATGGGAGAGTATAAGAATATTTGAGATAATTAACTAATGGAAAGTCATAATGCACATTCTATATTCATAATGCTGTGTAAGCATGAGAGACACAAATATAAGTAAATGAGTCTTTTCCCTCAAGGAGCTTATGTTCGAATAGAAGAAGACAAAATGTGTAAGGAAGTGATGAAGTGTTTTAGTTAGGAGAGCCATAGGGAATTGGAGCCATAGTGCAAATGTTTGCCATCTTTTTTTCCTTTCCATAAATAATAGCGTTAAATTGATTTCTGTTCTCAGAGCTAGAGTTGGAAAGCGAAGGGGAGGAGAGTGGCCAGGGAGGGAAGTGATGCATGTTTCAGCATGTCATGGCATGGCAATGTTCAGGAAATGCCAAGGTGAGGTTAATTACTAACCATTAAGAAACCATTGAAGAAACGTTCTCTCCCAACTACTCTAGTCCTAGCTGTTCTTTTTTCCATGCCTTAATCTATCCCCAGGTTTTCCTTATTTAGCTGATATTTATATAACACTTTAAAGTTTGTAAAGCAACTTAGAAACATGATCTCATTTGAATTTCACAACCAACCTGTGGTATAAGCATTATAGTTATTATTATTGCCAGTTTATGGATAAGAAAACTGAGGTTCAGAGAAGACAAGGGACTTGCTTGTGGTCATACTGATTTCCAAGAAATAGAATTGACAGTTTCAGAGTTGAAAGATACGTTAATGACAATTTAATATACCCCATAACCTCGAAAGGACCCCCTCTATAGTACACCATGAAAATGGCCATCCAACCTCTGACTGAGAAGCTTTCCAATGGCAGGAACCTGCTGCAGCCCCAGGGAACTCATTCCACTTGTGTATAGCTTTGATTATTGGGAAGTTTTTTTTTACTAACATCAAGTATACATTTTCTTCTTTGTGCCCTCTACATTTGGCTCCTAGTTCTATTCTCTAAGGCCCAAATAGAAAAGCCTAACCCTTCTTCCACCTGACAATTGTCATATTTATGCTGAGTCTTCTCTTCAGGATAAATGTCTCCATTTCCTTCATCCATGAAATATATGATATAAACAAAAGAACTTGGATCATCTTAATGCCAGGTAATGAGTATTAGAGGTAATATGTGAATCCACATCTTCCTGCATCCAAGTTAATTACTCTATCCACTATGTAATACCACCTCTGGATGGAAGTCCTGCAATTTTATTTGTGCCAACAGAGGAAGAGTGACAAAAAGAAAGCCAGTGGAGTGTCACCAAGGTAAAGAAGGAGAAAGTTTCTAGGATGAGAAATGTTTCCTTTAAGACTTGCTCAGAAAATGAGAAATTATGATGAAGTTTTAAGACTTCTTTTTTGTACCTTCTATAAAACAGTTTTGAAAGTTTCATGTTTGAATGGAAAAAAAATAAAGTGATATTAAAGAGTGAAAAGTGGCATTCAAGAGGCATGAAGGCCATAATTTTGTGTAAGAATTATATTATGGCAAGAAAAAGTTTACTTCAGAATTTTGTATTCTGTAGCTCTATGAACTAGAGTTATCATAGAATAAAGTTACATATTCAGAGCTTCTGAGAAGGTCCCTTCTCTCTGTTCTGTGGTTCATTCCAATGAGAGTTTTGTATGAGTAATGGCCTTGGTCTCAGAGACTTTTTTGGATGATCCTTTAGAAAAAAAAATATAAGTCTTGTCCTCTCTCTCTGAGATCAAAACCACCACTATATTTTTGGAATGAAATGAATTTTGTTGGAGTAGCCAAAAATACGCCTTTCCCCCATCAATTGTGTAGCGGTCATGAGGTGATTGGCAGTGTACACATTCACTCCAGAGGTGGCTGCATTTCACTTAGATCATGGTACCTAATTTGGGAAGTACTTTGAGTTCTTTTGCAAGGAAATAAATATATCTTACTTTCTACTAACTATGTATGAACAAAACTTTGTTTTGAACAGATCAGATGTGAAGTCAGGAAATAAACTTTTGTCCCTCCACAAATACTCAATAATGAGCATTTACTTGTCCTTTTAAATGATATTTTTCCATATTAAGAAATAATTCTAGATTCAGACATTTCAATATTTTAGTTTGAGTAAATTTTGAGGCTTTATTAGCATAGATTATAATTAGTGAATTTGAATCTAACAAATGTATCTGACATTTGAATGAATGAATGAAGCATTTATTAAATACATACAATGTCCTAAATTCTGGGGATGCAAATAACAAAGTTAGCATGATTCTGCTACCAAGGTTCTCACCTTCCAGTGGGGGAGACAACACATATGGAAATTTACTTTTATCCCTAATCAAAATTATATCTGCAGCAGAAATCTGTGTAATATAAGTGGTTTGGATATAGCATAGATTAGCACTTTCCAAACCATATGAAGAAGAACTTTGGGTGTTTTGGACATTTCAAATATTGAGATTTCTTTCCTTAATTTTTGAGTTTTAAAAAAATTTTTTCTTTCTTTTTTTTACATGTACAATCATGTAAAACATATTTCCACATTAGTCATGTTGTGAATGAAGGAACAGAACAGAACAAAAAAATAAACACAAAAAAGTGAAAATTGTATACTTCAATCTGTATTCAGATTCCATCAGTTCTTTGGATGTGGATAGCATTTTCCATCATAAGTCTTTTGTAATTGTATTGGACTACTGTACTGCTGAGGAGAGCTAAGTCAATTATAGTTCCCACAATCTCACACAATGTTACTGTTACTATGTACATTGTTCTCCTGGTTCTGCTCACTTCACTCAGCATCAGTTCATATAAGTCTTTTCTGGTTTTTCCTAAAATAAGATTTCTGGAGAAAATGTTGATGCTAATAAAGTTTGGGACTACAAGGACCTCCTGGGACACCAAGACAATTCCTTTCCATACAACTCAATTCAACAAACACTTTTAACATGTACTAAGTTTAAAGATACTGACACTTGAGTTAAGAATACATAATTAAATATTACACAAATTCTGATCTCAAGGAACTTACAGTTTAATAGGAAAAAAAGATACATGTACAAGTAGCTATGATATGAAGGAAAGTAAGATAATTGGCTGAAGGACTATGAGAAATTGGAAACAGGGCATAGTAATTGCTTTTACTTCCAGGGTTAGGGTAAGCTTTAGGGTGAAGTACCTGGGTTGAGCTTTGAGTGTTTTAGAAAGGGAAACTGAATCAGGCATGAGGGTCAGTGGGAGCAAAAGTAAAGAGATGGGAAAAGGCAAAATGAGAATGGATGAAAAAGAATAGTCCAACTTTGCCTAGAATGTTGAGTACAAGAATTAGCTTAAAATAAGATTGGAAAGATATCACATTATGTCAGAAATTGAAGGAAGCTCAGAAGTTTTCCAATCTATCCTGCACCCCTGTAAGAATCTTCTCTGCATTTTGGGCATAGTTCCAAATTGCTCTCCAGAATGGCTGGATCAGTTCACAACTCCACCAGCAATGTAACAATGTTCCAATTTTCCCACTTCCTCTCCAGCATTTATCATTTTCCTGTTTTGTCATTTTAGCCAATCTGACAGGAGAGATGTGGTATCTAAGGGTTGTTTTGATTTGCATTTCTCTAATCAGTAGTGATTTCGATCATTTTTTCATTTGCTTATAGATATCCTTAATTTCTTCCTCTGAAAACTGTCTGTTCATATCCTTTGACCATTTCTCAGTTGGGGAATGACTTGTATTCCTATGAATTTGTCTCAGTTTCCTGTATATTTTAGAGATGAGGCCTTTATCAGAGACACTAGTTGTAAAGATTTTCTCCTAATTTTCTGCTTCCCTCCTAATCTTTGTTGCATTGGCTTTTTTTATACAAAAACATTTCAATTTAACATAATCAAAATTATCTATTTTGCATTTTGTAATGCTCTCTATCTCTTGTTGTGTCATGAGTTCTTTCCCTTCCTCTCTCCTTCTCTCCCTCCCTTCCTTCCTTCTCCTTTAATACCAACTCCCCTTATAAACAGAACACTAGTTTCAAAAAGTTCTTCTATAGAGTCCATAGGACCTATTACTGTTTCTTTAAAAGGCTTCAAGACTCTTTAAGTGACAGTTTCATATTCAATCTCTTTACAAATGCTGGTTAAAACCCTATCATCTCACAGACTCCACACAAATGTCCTTGCTACATATACGTTACCGTTGCTGCTCACCTTATCTTTGTTTCTGACACCCATCCCTTGAGTTTTCTTCATATCCATCCACACAGGCACACATCATTGCTCATCCCTTGCATCATGTCTACCATCCTCCTCATTCCTTATGATTTTTTTGGCACAAAAAGCAAAATTATGAGGTGTGGCTGAAAGAAGAATTGCTGTATAGTCAGAAGAATGTTACCGGGCACTGCTTCCTTACCTACGTCTCCTTTTCTTCCTTTTCCTCTTCTCCACCTTCTCCAAGTTATGCAAAGGAGCATATCCCCTATTTCCCCATCTGCTGAACAAAGACGCTTCTATTCCCACCTCTGTTCCTTCTGCCATTCCCCCTCCCCCCAGTAGATGAAGTCATTGGTGTGAATAGGGCCCTCTATGGCTGGACAGCTAGAGGTAGCTGTTACTTCCTTCATGGCCTAGCAGTAGATGGAAAAATCACAGACAGCCCTGATTCTAGAGTCCACACCTCAGTATTAAGAGTCCATCAAAAGTTTCCAAATCAAAGAAGCCTTACTTTTGCAACTGGGAGGCTGCCATTTTGAACTTCCCAACATGTGACATGAAGATGGCTTTTAAGATTTTACCTTTCTTTATATGCCTGGCACATAGTACTTGCTTATATGCTTGTTGACTGTCTGGCAAGGCTCAAATTAAATTTCTACATCTACTACCTAACTTTTGATTTATGAGCAGAATGTTCTATGTCAATATGTATAAGAATGGAGATGTGTTCATTTTGATTTGGTTTCCTGTTATTACTTACCGACAAAGTTGAGAAATATCTTTAGAGGTAGAACCATGCTCAAAATATCAGATTTTGTTGAGTATAACCCCATCGATTAAGGAATCCACCACTTTTCTCTGGCCAACACTGATGCTTCAGGTATGTTCAGGAAATGGATGGATAGTACAGGAAAAGACAGAATGTGCTTAAGTCATTATGAACAGGTTTGGCCTACTAAAGGCAAAGTCAAAAGGCATGGAGTAAATGTCCTTACATCAAAACTCAAGTATTACAAACTCAATTATCTTCCAGTGAAAGCCATTCAGATTTATTTTATGATAACCTATACAATGAAGAAAAGGATGATAAAGAAAAGGAGGAGTCGGTCAGGAGAATAGAGGCTGTCATGAGAGAAGAGGTCCTGACAGTAAGGTGATTAAAAGGACTTTTGAGTTCAGAAAGAGATAATTCATCTGTGATAAAGGTCACAGCTAGGTTGACAAATGCAGAAAAAGAGCAGTTATGTATAGGTGGGGCAAGGTCTAGATCCAAAGATTTGAACAGCTAAGTACAACCATTTGGAGGTATTTCCTTTTAGAAGGATGTTATAGCTTTAGCCTGGCAATCTTCTTAGCAATAGGACCATGACCCCCTGGGAAAATACCACCAGAACCA
The DNA here is from genome assembly GCF_011100635.1 of Trichosurus vulpecula. Lineage (NCBI taxonomy): Eukaryota > Metazoa > Chordata > Mammalia > Diprotodontia > Phalangeridae > Trichosurus > Trichosurus vulpecula. The sequence goes on along the minus strand of NC_050577.1, from coordinate 230,310,383 downwards.
TGGCGGCTTACTCCTGAGATGAGCTCTCTGCAGATTTGGCAGGCCTCTCATGAAGAGAAGATGGGTGTGTTCATAAAAAATCTTAGGAAAGAGATATCTGGACTGGCGTATAGCTGGCCAGAAGCCAAGGTAGCCTGATATCACCTGGCAAAGACGCTTGTAAATCCCAGAGAGTCATTTTGGCCATGGTGAGACTTCATAGGAGTCATATATTGTATGTAATCATTCTATTATTTCCTGTAGAGAAGAAAAAGCCATTTGAGTTCTTGAATTGGGTGTATCCTAGGCTACAGGGTAGGGGTACCTGATAATAAGGATATGGTTGGACTATAGCAAGCTTCATAGGACCAAATATTTTCTCCATAGCATGAGTTAGGCCTGGTCTTTCTTCCCTCTGGCAGCAGAAATTTGCTTTCTCTAAAAAAGAGACAAAACTTTACCCAGTACTCAATCGGCCCATGCTTTCCTTGATGCTACTTTCTTCCTATCTTCCCTTCCTATATGTGGTAAGCCTGGGATCCTCCTCCTCCTCTCCTGGGACAGGGATTAACTTTTCCTAAAAGGAGAGAAACCTGGCCCTAGGATCTGATTGGCCTCAGTATTCCTGATGCAGCTTCAAGATCACCTAAAGGCATAAAGAGTCCCAGCCATGTGGAGGCTTGGCTTCTCAGACTTGGTGAGTGCCTGAGACCAATTGAATCAAGCCTGCTGACCAGATGAATTTTCATAGGGAAGTGAGGGAGGCCACACTGAAGCTGAGGCCAAGTGCTGCTGTATCCTTGTTACAAATCTTTTCTGTTTTAGGATAAAGTTAAAGCCCATTTTGTTTGTTCTGAGTATATTAGAGAAACTTGATGACCAGACAGAAAATCTGAAATTTGAGATAGCTCAATTAAATAAGTAATTGGGAAGTGGGAGAGAGCAAAGTCCTATGCTTGCAAGAATTCAACATCTTTACATTTCAAATAAAAGTATAATAGCTAGCATTTATAGTGTTTTAAGACTTGCCAAGCACTTTAATATATTAACCTCTTTGTTCCTCCACAAAACTATGTGAGGTAAGTGTTATTATGATCATCCCCATTTTACAGATAAGGAAACTGAGGCACAGAAAGATTAAATGATTTGCCTAGGGTCACACAACTAGGGAGTAACTGAAGCAGGATTCTAACTCAAGTCTTCCTGACTCCATTTCCTTATACACTCTGCCACATTGCTGCCTATAGATATAGAGGTAAATATTGCAACAAGCCATTGGCTTGATACATGACTATTAAAAAGGATTAAAAAGGAATTTGCTACAATGAAATAGCAACTCAAACTTGTTTCTTATTTCCCAGAACTACCCCCACCCCAAAGGTATTGCTTTCCATAATTTTTTTCCAGTGTATTAAATGAATAATTCTTAGTAACCCAAAGTGGGGGCTCCTAGCTAATTGTTTAACTTATTAGAAATGTATTTCATTTTTAATAACTAATAAAGAAACATTCAAACATACCCCTGGATTTACTTTAGGCATTTGGTATGATGAGAATGAATATAGAAACAAGTGAAATGGTAGGCTGAGGGGGTGATCACCCCATGTAGGCTACAAATGAGTTTGTTTGACCTTTAACTCCCACTTCATAAATGTCAAATATTATGTCACAGAAGTGTTTGTAGTCTGTTGTGGCTGTCCATTTACTTCACAGGTCAATCCAACTTAATGTACCTACCTAGTCTAGAAGCCCATGCTAGCTCAGGCACTGCTTCCCCTTTCCATATGCAGCATGCTAACAGCTTCCTGATGATGTGTCTAAGCTACCAGTTTAGATTAAGAAATGATATATTCTTAGTGTGTTTTTATGGCCTGTGATCTGGTTTAAATATTTAACATCCTAAATTATTTTAGTGTGATTCATCCTGAGGGTTTAAGAAAAGGGAAGAGTTTAATCAATCATTCAATCATTGAGCAGTGATTAAGCACTTATTTTGTTTTAGGCACTGGAGATATGAGACAAAACAATGAATGACGTTAAAAAATCTTCTAATCTCATTATGTTCTAAAAAACAACAACCTCCCCTCCCAAAAATATAGAAACAACCCAGTTCTGTTATTTATTAGAAATGTTTGTTGCAAATATAAATTATTAATTTTTTGTGATATACACTTATAATGACTCTCCATAGTCAAATTTCCTGAAATTTCTTCTGATCTTTTCATTGTTATTATAATTGGTCCCTGCTACTTTCTTAGGATTTCTACCTCTTAGATATTCTTTTCCATGTTCTTCCTGACTATTATGTAAAGTCAAATTGTTCTATTGAGAATGATGCTGGTACTGTGACAAAAAGGGTGACTTTCACAGTGCCTGCACAATCAGACATTCAATAAATCCTTGATAATCTCCCACTTATTTAGCACTTTCTTCATAATCATCGTGTAATTTAGTCATGTTTGACTCTACGTGACCCCATTTGGAGTTTTCTTAGCAAAGATACTGGAGTAGTTTGCCATTTCCTTCTGCTCATTTTACAGATAAGGAAACTGAGGCAGAGTTAGGTAACTTGCCCAGGGTCACACTGCTAGGAAGTATCTGAGACTGGATTTGAACTGAGGTCTTCCTGACTCTAGGCTAGGCACTCAATCCATTATGCCCCCTAGTGTTAGGGGCTCTGAGAGGTGAAGAAATTTGCACTTACTGTCTGCCCAGCAAAGTTTGAATCCCCATCTCTTGACATATGCAAAATACTATGTTGTCTTTCACAGAGTGGACATTATTACTGGTCTGAAATGACCTATTGATTTGTACGGAAGGCACCTTGATTGCCATTCATTTTAATCCATTAAAAATTTAATAAAAAATCTACAAAATGCTAGGTGCTGGGGCTAGCAAATCAAAAACAATACTGTGCTTATCTATAATGTTACCAAATTAGGAATTATTAAAATTCAGATAATAGGAAAATAATTTGCTAACATTATGACTATTCTGAAGAAAAACTATATGCAATTATTCTGTTTCAAAATCCTAAATACTTAATTAAAATTCTAATTCCTATCATCCAGCTGTATTGAGTTCATTCTGATGAGAAACAGTTGATAGTCTCAGTTTACACCCTTATCTATACTCATTTTCCTATGTTGTCTATTAAGCATTCAATTAAAAAAAAGCAAGCTAGATTCATTGTAAAGATTTTTTTTAAAAAATGTAATTGCTATTAATTAAATTGTTGTAATGAATGAGTTTTCCAAAAATAAGTGGCAACTGTCTAAAATAATGTTTTGTCACTTTCAAAAGTGTTTTTCTAAGAATTATTTCCAGGGTAGGAACCCATATGGAAGTAGAAAATCATTATCGAACTGAACTAAGATGGTTTGTATCACCTGCATAACTTGTTTTGTTCTGTGCCTCCGGGCTTCAAAGCCCGCTTCCCATATTTTTTTTTCTTTTCTTGAAAAATAATGTACATCAGTTTAATTTATCCCAGGTCCTGACAGAAGGATCAGATTTTAAACATTTAATGCTGTGGTTTCAAATCCAATTTTTCAGTGTTCATCATTTCCAAAGTGGCAGAATTTTGGTTTTGAAAATGTAGGAGAACTTGAGGGAAGCCCAGCATAGTTCTTAAAGCCCCACATTAAAGTTAGAGCAAAATTTTACAGGGCAGGGTAGTTTGGTATGAATTTTTTCTATAATGCTCCAGGAAATCATAAACCCAAAGTTGACTCTAACAAGAGTCTCTTCTTATTGGTGGCAGCACAGAAATATTTTCTAAAACTCATAAAGCATATTGAATAAATAATCTATTTAGGGTTTGGTGAGCAAGAAATCTGATTGGTTGATGGAGTTTCCAAAAGGGTGGATGTCTATATATCTGCTTAGGGCTTAATTCCATCGTCCTCATGCAGAAACAACTTTTCCTTGAAACCAACGGGAGTTTTATCCATTCAGAGACTGAACCATGGTTTGCACAGTGAATTCATTGTTGCCCTCCTCTTTATTGGTAGAATGGGGGAGCCTCTAATTTTTTTTAAAAAGGATCAGAAGTCCATTTTGCTTTCAATATGCACCCAGAAATTCAGATGCTGTTTTTGAAATGTGCCCAAAGTTTACTTGAATCTTTTTCTTTGGTTTGGAAATCAGGCTGAAAATTTCACAGAAACAGATTTTCTTGTGAGATCCCAGAACATTGTGGTTTGAGTAAAAGCATAAACAAACTTGAAAAAAAAGCAAGCCAAAGCTGGCTGAAACTCACCTGGTTTGCAATTCTATGAAAAAAGCCCGAAACTGAGTAATACTGTGGAACTTCTGAAGACTGAAGCCAGAGTTTGGCTGTGGTTTAGCCAAAGACCCTCAAATATTTTTTTCCTAAGTGGTCTGGATATCTTTTATTTTATTTTATTTTATTTTATTTTATTTTATTTTACTTTTTTGCCACTTTTCCCTCTGCCCTTGTGTCTCAGTTACTTAGAAGGGTTTTTCTTTGTCCCTTAGTTTTCAGTTTGGTACATCTAGGGGATTACCTGCTATTCCTGAATTTGTTCCAGTTTTCCATTGCCCTAAGCTTGGATCTCCTCTTATTCTAATGTGATCTTCCTAATGAGTGTATTACACAATATGGACTAACCCTGTGGCAGTATAGAATGATGACCTAGCCTGCTATTGGATCAAATATACTTGCATTCAAGTCCAGCCTTGGTTGGACAACACATATAGTAGGTTGTGTGGTCCTGGATGAGCCATAACTGCCCCAGACAATTTTCTGTCAGTATAAGTTGCAGTTGGTAATGGGAATTTCCTTACTTGGGACATGAAATCACAGTTTCATACTAAAAGCAAACAACAATAACAGTACACCACACATGACAAAACATTTGGAGGATACCTTTATATTATTTTAATATCTTTCGGAATGGATGAAACGACAATTGCAGATTTCATCTAGATGGGGAGGCCACAGAGCAGAAACTCTTCCCTGGTTCAATGCAGATGAACAACTCATCTTAGAAAGTTGCCTGGGGGCACTGAAAGGTTAAATGATATACTTATAATTAGAGTCAGGAATTGAACCCAGGTCTTTCAGACTCCAAAGCCATCCGCTTTTACTCACTGCTTCACCCTGCCTCTCACTTTTAATCACAATTGGGTAATTTGTCAACCTGACTGAGCAGTAGTAGAAGGGACCTCAGAAATCACTTAATCTAAGCAATTTATTTTACAGATGAGAAAATGGTCCTTCTAGTCAATGAATTTTACAGCTATTGTATTAAAAAGTGTTAGGTACTTAGGAGATAAGATCATAGATTTAGAACTGGCAGGAAAGTTAGAGATTGTAGGAAATCACTATAGTTAGGAAAATATGCATTATTTAAAAAAAATGCTCACCAGTATTTTGTGGTCAGAACTCCTAATACTTTGCTTTATTTTCTCATTTAATTTCCTTTTCCACTAAGTCCAGTTTGTACTTTCTCCCCAGTGCAAATCTGTATCTTGTATATTTCAGGGACTTTCCCATATATTGTCTTCCTGATAGAAGGTACTCTGTGCAGAATATGAAAATCCAAACGACTTTTACAGAGCCCAAAATAGCCTCGGACACATGATCCTGGAGCTTTTCTTGTGCTACCCATTTAAGTTATGTATCAAGTCTAAATTTAATCAAGACCACATTTTATTTATATATTTCATGCATTAAACTCATTTAAACTTTTAGTCAGATTTCATTAGGAGAAATACTACCGTGTACCTCGTGCAGTAGTAAAGCTAATGTGCTTCAGGAATTTGAAAGGATTGAGAGATCGGAGGGTCTGATTTCAGAATTTCTCTTTTCTCTCTCCTCTGCTTGCTTGCAGCAGGTCTGGGCGCTGCACACAGTTTGTTTCCTGGGCCTCTAATACACTCAGCATGCGCTGTGCAAATGTGTAAACACAGACATTCCCTGTAATCAGGGAGGTTTGGTGTCTTAAGGCAAGATTATGTTTTTTTAGGAAATGCAATTTATGTTCAGGATTAAGTTTCTTTTGCAGACTGATAACGTCTGAGGTTCAGGGAGATGATAATAAGAATTGTGTCCTGACTCCCCTATCCTAGATCTGTAGCTTTGATTGTCCTTTGGGATAGCCCATGATCCAGGGGGTAAAACTGGTTAGAAAGATGGAGGGAGGAGTTAGATACTAGCAAAATGTACAATATATCAGTTTTTAAATTTAAATGTTAAATAAAGGGCTGAACAAGCCTATTATTGGGAATGGAAAGGGAAAAGAGAGAGAGAGAGAGAGAGAGAGAGAGAGAGAGAGAGGGAGAGAGAGAGAGAGAGAAAGGGGGGATTACAGAAAAAAGAGGCAATGAAGGGGAGAGAATGAGTTAGAATGAGGGAGAAAGAGAGAAGCAGAGAGAATGAAAGGATTAAGAGAGAGGGGTTCAGAAAGAAAGAAAATAACTATATAAATGATAAGAAAACAAACACAAAACTGCACTATTCAACAAATCTCAACACATATATGATTTTTTTCCCTTAGGCTGAAGTGGAGTTGGGGGGGGTGATTTGGGGGTGAAAAGATAGATGCAATGGATTTCCCTCAGAATGTAATTATTTTAGGCTGCATTCATCAGGGCCTTTACATTCAGAAATAGCTTTAAAATACAAGATGAAAACGATATTTTCCAAATGAAATTGAAAAAAAATGTAATAGCTCTTTATTCTCAGTTAAAAAGCACTTCTGCTTACCCCAGTCCACCCCACCCCCAAAAAAGGAAGAAGAAAGAAAGGTGGTTTTCACAAACTAAGAGTGCGGCTTCCAAACCAAAACATAAGCTTTTTTTTTTTCTCAGTGGTAAATTCATGTGTGTTTTTTCCCTCCTCCAGAGCCAGCAAGCTAAGTTTTTTTTTTCTTTTTCTTCTTTTACAATGAATTCAGAGTACGCTAGGCAGAGAGCTGTAGGGCTGATCAGACAGTTGAATTTTCGTCATCGTTTGTTTATTTTGTTTCCTCTAAATGAATTGAGTGCTCAGAACAGGGGCTGTATTGACCACAAGGAAGACTGAAGTGCTTTTTTATCTCTGTAACAGGTATGGCATGGGTAGAAACCTTACCACAAAACCTCAATTGGCCTCAGATGTGACTTTGGAAGGGAGCACAGAGGATTGGGGAGTGGGAGGTGAGGAGAATTTGCTTGTTTCTGCAAGTAGATTTTGGAAAATCTGCTTATTTGTATCCATTGTGAGAATGGCATCTAGGAAACTGATTGGACTCAGTTTGTCATGGAAACAAGAAGTCCTCTGGGAGCATAGTATTATGGAATGAATACTACATTTGGAGTTGGGGGAAAGTATTGAAATAGGTCACATACCTCCTGTGTATACTTGGGCAAGTTACTTAATCTTTCTGTTTCCTCATTTGGAAACACCACCACCACCAACACCAAAACCAAGGTATTAGGCAAATGGGTCATAGAAACATGGAATTAGAGTGGGAAGGTACCTCAGAGATAACCTAGTTCTACCTCATTTTACATATGAAGGAGGTCTAGGGACTTGTGATTAAGTCATGGTATTTAAATTCTCTTCTAGTTCCAAATCCTAATTTGACCAATGAGGAAAGTGAATAGATATTGTATTGTAGAGATCCTAGATTTTCAGCTAGAAGGGGACCTTATGGGTCATCTAGTACCGTTCACTCATTTTTCAAGGAGAGAAGACCAGAGAATTTAAATGGCTTGTCTAAGATCACACAGATCGCAACTAACAGATCTGATCATACCAGCTGGGACCTGAGTCGTACCCAGGCATGTGCCTGTAAGTGTTTAACAATTGACTCTCCGGGAAATATAAATATATATATATATATATGTATATATATTATATAAAACATATTTTATATATGTAATATATAAAATGTACATTTTATTATATATATATAAATATATTATATAAAATATATATTATGTATATATACATATACACACAGGCATTTTAAAGTAGAATCTGCATTATTAACCCTTTCTTAAGTCTATACAATCAATAAAACAATAAATCATGCCCAAATTTGTAGGGATTGCCAGTTTCTGAGGTAAACACACTGAAAATTTGAGAGCCAGCTCTCAGGAGCTGATCTGATCTGTGCCAGGATATGCCAGTACTCACATGCAGGTCCTGGGACTCCAAAACTAACCTCATCTTATGTAATGTAAGCAAATTCCTCCTTTATTAAGTACCTACTTTTTTTTGCAGGGACCTGGCATATAATAGGTACTTAATAAATGCTTTTAGATTGAACAATTGATTCACCATGATGCATGTGCCTAAGGTCCAAACTTTCTAAATCTCAGGTCTTCCTTATTCTATTCTTGTTCTTTCTCACACAATACAGTCCAAGTTGAAAAGAAATGCTATGATTTTTTGAAACCTTCAAGGGGATAAAAAACCACCCCCCTTCCCTTTCTAACACCCCCCTGAAATGTAGTTTCATGATGGCCAACCTAAACTTCTTGCAGGAGAGTTTATTTAATAAGAAGAATGTCCTCCTGGTTGGAGACATGGCATGATTGAGTATGTGTTTCTCCATGGAGTTAATGTTTATGGCAGAGTGTTAAATCCCTGAAAATAGGGAGCTGAAGTGGAAACTCTGACCTAACCTTAACTGCAATCCTGAGGCCTTAACAGCAGAGTAAAATATTAGCTCTTGAGTAACTTATCCTTTCCATAAGGTGTAAAACCACCCTGGACAAAGGGAAAATAGGAAACCCAGAGCTCGTCTGATTGCTTGCGTGCAATTCTGATACTCCTCCATTGTTGTGAACTGGCACTAGGTGACTGTGCTGATTCCAACCATATGGTTGCTCCCATAAAGGCTTGGGGGTTGGAAGGGGGAGTTTTCCCCAGAGTACCATGCAGTGTTCTCCTGGGTTCCTGGCTAAAAGGAGAGAAAATGAAAAATCTGAAAGCCATAGGAGTCTTTTAGACTCCATAGGAGGCTTTTAGAAGCAAGATTTTAACAATGAAGAAAGTATTTCCAAATGGCGCAAACTATTTTTGCCCACTAGGTGGCACTCAAAGGCAACAGGAGAGTACCAAAAAAAAAAAAAAAAGTGAAAAAACCAGAAGTCTGGTTGAACAACAGCTCCATTGCTCGTTCATACACATGCACACATGGATGGGGACACACACGCAAGCGCGGACACATACGCACACACGCACACACACTCACTTTTAAAGGTGAATCACATGTAAACTACTACCTTGCAAATCTGATTTCCTGCCTGACAAATACTCCTGAATGCTACGAAAATCATACTTTCCTAGACGAAGTTAATCAGCATAGTAGAAACCATTTACAAGAGCCTAGATCTAGTTTAACAAACCAAAATTCTTTAATCATACAAATTCTTGTCATTCCATCCTTCCTTCCTTCCTTCCTTCCTTCCTTCCTCCTTCCTTCCTTCCTTCTTTCCTCCCTCTCTTCACACACATCCACAGCTTCTTTCAGTTGTGAGATGGTCTTTATGTGTCATATTTTTTTTCCAGTGTTCTCTGGAGTCAAACAGAGCAAGTCTAAGGAGTCTTTCACATCAGAGTCCTTCCCATATTTGAAGATAGCTATCATGCCCCACCCCCTGAATCTACTCTTCCAGGCCAAATATATCCAATTTCTCTAATAATATAGACTCATGACCCCTCACCATTCTTCTTGTCTTTCTCTGAATGTTTTCTAGCTCATCAATGTCCTCAAACTATGATGCCCAGAACTTTACACAGTATTGCTGCAGAATATGGCAGGTCCATCATCTTCCTTTTCCTGGAAGCTTCACTCTCTTAATATAGCTCAATATCACATTAGGGATTTTTTTTTGCTGCCACATCACTTCCTTGATTCATAATTGAGTTTGCAGTCCACTAAAATTCCCAAATCCTTTGCAGACAGCTGCCGTCTTTCTATGCCAATGATGCCTCTTCTGTCTCCTACTTGAAAGTTGATTTTTTTATACCCAAATTCAAGATGTTATATCTATCCCTTTTCAATGTTATCTGATAAGATTCATTCCAGTGCTCTAGTCTGGCAAGATTGATTTGGATCCTGCATGAATCTAACAATGGATGAGTTATCTCTGCTAGCTTTGTGTCACTTGAAAATATGACTGTATCATTTAAACCTTTATCCAACTCATAGATACAAATATTAAACACAACAAGGTCGAATCCACATCCCCCTTATATTCCACTGGGGGAGACTCTTCTGTTACTTTTTCTTTCAATGATTCATAACAAACTAGTCTTTTAGTCCAGACATCTCATGAATTTTAAATTAATTGTGCAGTATTGTAGGCTAATCCAGTTCTCCCTATCTCCTCCTAAAGTAGCATACCAAAAACTTTCTTAAAATCTAGGTTAAACTATAATTATGTCATTCTTATCATCTAGTTATATGATATAATTAATAGTTGAACATGGAGTTGAGAAGACCCAGGGTCAAATCCTTCTTCAGACACTTACTAACCATATGACCCTGGACAAATTGCTAAACCTCTGTGAGCCTCAGTTTTCTCATTTCTGTAATGGGAGTAATAATATCATCTACCTTACAGGGTTGTTATGAGGACTAAATGTGATAATATATGTAAATCCCTTTAGTAATTGTAAAGCACATATTAAATGCTAACTATTATTGTTGCTTTAGTAATCCAATTAAAAAAAAAGGAAATGAGGTTACTCTGTCATGACCACTTCTTTATGAAGCCATCCATGTTGTCTGTACACTCACCACATCACACTCCAGTTGGTTGCCAACCATATTTTTAATAATCCATTTTAGAATTTGTTCAAGGAACCAAAGCAAGCTGGCTGACCTTTAGTTATCATACTCTTCTCTTTTTGAAAATCAGGGCACCATTTGTGACCTTCTCCAATCTTGGGTTACTTCTTTGTGGTGCCTTTGTTTCCCCTGATATTTCTTTTTTCGTTTGTTTTTTTTTGTTTGTTTTGTTTTTTGAGGGGGGAAGGCAGGGCAGTTGGGGTTAAGTGACTTGCCCAAGGTCACATAGCTAGTAAGTGTGTCAAGTGTCTGAGGCCGGATTTGAACTTAGGTCCTCCTGACTCCAGGGCTGGTGTTCTACTCACTTCACCACCTAGCTGCCCTCCCCTGATATTTCAGTCATTGCCATTTCTTTTTAGTACCAAGGATGTAAGTCATTTGGTCAGATGATGTGAGTTTGTCAACGGATGCTGGGAGTTCTCTTAATACAACCTTACTAATATTGGGTGTCAGCTGTTTCATTTTTTTTCTTGCATGCCTAGTGGCTAGCACAGTGCCTGGCACATAGTAAGAACTTAATAAATGCATTTTGATATGTTAATTGATAAAATGCTCACTGTGTGCCAGACACTGGGAAGGTGCTATAGATAAAAAGGAACAAGTCTCTTCCCTGAAGGAGCTTACATTCTCTTGGGAGGAAAGCATCTTGAGTTACTTTCATTCTTTTTTTTTTAATTTTACCTCAACTTCTCCCATCGTATCTTTATCAGCCTCTTACTTAAAAATGTTTTAGTGGAGGCCAATCTCATCAATGTGTCTTTCTTCTAATAGGGCCTGTTGAAATTGATCTCTGACTTCTCATCCTGTGAATGTTTGGTCCAGTTATTTCTATGGGTCTTTCGTCTAGGATATCCAATGCTCTAGATGCTGTTTAATGCTTCTTTTTAACATTTCATGGATGTAAGTGTACTCATTTGTTATCTTTACAAATGATGAAGTTCTTTGCCAGTAGTTTGGCAGCTCAGTGATGATTTTTTGACCATCAGTAAAGAGAAAAAAGTATCAAAGAATCTTCTCCTTACCTTTCAGGCTTGGATCTTATTGACGTGGGCAGTCACTCCAAGGATGCAGATCACAACCTATCCTATGTGACTCTTGCCAATATACTCCTATACATCTTCCATAGAAGTTATTCTTGATATGCTGGTAACCTTCCTCTAGATGGAATATAAACTCCTCTGAGGTCTGGGACTATTAATTTTGTTTTTGTTTTTGTTATCCTAGCACCTAGTAAAATCCTTGGTATATAGTAAACAATTTATAAATGCATATTAATTGATCCTTAAATCTTTCTACATACCAATGGTCCACTTTGACTCTCCATTGATTATTCCCCACTATTGCTATATATGCTACATGATTAGCCCGTGTTTGTCTCCTGCCCTAATATTACATCTCTCTAATGGCAGATCAGTCAATCAGCCAAATAATATTTATTTAATGCCTATGATGTGCCAGTCATTGTGCTAGTCTCTGTGAGAGCATGTGAAATATACTATCATGGAAATTATAAATCTGGAAGATAATTTCTTTTACAAATAATCCTTTCTAAAATGTGCAACCTCTTCCTGAACTTCCCCAATGAAGGGGAGCCCATTATACTTTGAGACAGATCACTTTTGAATACCTTCAAGAACATCTATGATATATACCCCTTAAAGACATCAATAAATCAATCACAAATATTTATGAAGCACCTACCATATGCAGACACTGTGTATGTATGTATACTTACATGTATATATGTGTACACATATGTATGTATGAGTATATATATATACACATGTGCATATGTGTATACATGTATACATACATACATGCACACATATGTAATGAAACAGAGCCTGCTTTCTAGGAGCTTCCATTAAATCAGGGCAGACAATACATATATGCAAAATTTATTCAAAATAAATACAAGGTGATTTGGGAGGGGAAGATACAAAACACTGGGGGTGAAGGAAAGCTTCATGTAGAATGTGATACTTGAGAAGAATTTTGGAGAAAACTAGGGATTATAAGAGGCAGAGGAGAGTATGTACTCCAGTCACCAGGGACACCTGGGCAAAAGCATGGAGAAAGGAGGAGGGCAAGGAGGCCAATTTGGCTGGGCCATAGAGTCAAATGTGATACATTTGTAAAGCACTTTATAAATATTTTTTGTATTTTATTACAGTTTAATTGATTTTTAATGTTTCCCTATTGCATTTTATTTTTATTTATTTTCATTTATTTATTTAGTATTAGTTTTCAACTTTCACTTCCATAAGAGTTCTAATTTTTCTCCCTTTCCCTTCCCTTCCTCCTCCCCTAGATGGCATGCAATCTGATATAAGCTCTCTATATACATTCATATTAAACATATTTTCCCATTAGTCATGTTGTAAAGAAGGATTAGAACCAATGGGAGAAAACACGAGAGAGAAGAAAAAAAAAGAGAGCAAATAGTATGCTTCAATCTGCATTCAGACTCCATATTTCTTTTTCTGGATGTGGATAGCATTTTCCATTATGAGTCTTTCGGCATTATCTTAGATCCTTTCATTGCTGAGAAGAGTTAAGTCTAGCAAAGTTAGTCATCACACAATGTTGCCGTTACCGTGTACAGTGTCCTCCTGCTTCTGCTCACTTCACTCAGCATCAGTTCATTCAAGTCTTTCCAGGTTTTCTGAGGTCTCCTTGCTCATCATTTCTTATGGAACAATAGTATTCCATTGCATTCATATACCACAACTTGTTCAACCATTCTCCAATTGATGGGCGTCCCCTCAATTTCCAATTCTTGGCCACCACAAAAAGAGCTGCTATAAATATCTTTGTACACGTGGGTCCTTTTCCCTTTTTATGATCTCTTTGAGATACAGACCTAGAAGTGGTATTACTGGGTCAAAGGATATACACAGTTTTATAACCCTTTGGGCATAGTTCCAAATTGCTCTCTAGAATAGTTGGATCAGTTCACAACTCCAGAAACAATGCATTAATTGTTCCAATTTTTCCACATCTTCTCCAACATTTATCATTTTCCTGTTTTGTCATTTCTGATTTGTCAGTCTGATAGGTATGATGTGGTAACTCAGAGTTGTTTTGATTTGCATCTCTCTAATCTGTAGTGATTTAGAGCATTTTTTCATATGACTATAGATAGCTTTAATTTCTTCATCTGAAAACTGCCTGTTCATATCCTTTGACAATTTATCAATTGGGGAATGATTAGTATTCTTATAAATTTAACTCAGTCCTCTATATAGTTTAGAAAGGAGGCCTTTATCAGAGATGCTGGTTGTAAAAATTGTTTCCCAGCTTTCTTCTTCACTTGTAATCTTGGTTGCATTGGCTTTGTTAGTGCACAACTTTTCAATTTAACATAATTAAAGTAATCCATTTCATTATGTTTTCTATCTTTTGTTTGGTCATAAATTCTTCCATTCCCCATAAATCTGAAAGATAAACTATCATTTGCTATCCTAATTTGCTTGTAGTATCAGCCTTTATATCTCTAAATCATGTACCCATTTTGACTTTATCTTGGTAAACAGTGTAAGATGTTGGTCTATGCCTAGTGTCTGCTATACTCTTTTCAAGTTTTCCTAGTAGTTTTTGTTCAATGGTGAGTTCTTATCCCAGAAGTTGGTGTCTTTGGGTTTATCAAACAGCAGATTAATATCGTCATTGACAACTGTGTCTTGTGTACCTAATCTATTCAACTGATTCACCACTCTATTTTTTAGGCAGTACTAAGTGGTTTATAATAAAGTTTATGCTGATTTACAATACAATTTAAGATCTGGTGCTTTATAATACAATTTAAGATCTGGTACAGCTAGGCCACATTCCCTTGCATTTCTTTTCATTAATTCCCTTGATATTCTGGACCTTTTTTTCTTGAGATGAATTTTGTTATTTTTTCTAGCTCTATAAAATATTTTTTGGTAGTTTGGCACTTTGCAAATCTTAAAGCACCATATATAGCTATTGTTATTGTTATTGCATAATGTAGTTAGTTTGGAAACTGTTGTTCTAGGTTGACCTAATCTTTGAATTGAGATCAGAGATTCCTGAGCTTCATTTTTATTTTTAAAATATTTATATCTTATTTAATTGTCTAGGTCATGCCAATTTTTTTCCCTTTCTAAACTTGCATGATTCACATAAGATATTCAGCTGGGTTTGAACACTGAGGTATTGAGTTCATTTTTCATTTGATCTAAATGACTTCTGTCTTCAGTGAAGTTTTTTCTTCTTCTAATGCTTGGTAAGGTATAAAGTTTACTCTGTACCTATACAAGGTGATCTTGCCTAGGCTCTAAAACATTGTTAAAGTACAAAAGTTAGAGAATCGTGATTTACAGAATCACAGAATTTCAGCTTCAGAATGGACTTTGGAAAAATTCAATTTGTCAAATGTCTAAAAAAAATCCTCTTTGTATCACATCTGACAGGCACAAGGAGGGGTAACTCCCTATATTGTGAGCAAAACTGTTCTGAGAAATGCTTAAAAACAGCTCCCCCCCAAAATATGTCCCCATCACTTTCTTAAATATAGACAACAAAACAATAAATCAAGCCCTGAGTTGTAGAATTTATCAATTTCTGAGATAAAATTGCTCACACTGAAAATTTAGCAATTGACTCTTTTGAGCTGATTTGAGCTATCTCCAGCACACCCCTGATATTAAGGTATTTCATTTTCAGGTAGTTCTAATTGTTAGGAAGCTTTTCCTGATAGCAAGCCAAAATTTGCCTCTTTGCAACTTCTCACCATTGCTTCTAATTCCATTCTCTAGGGAAAAATAGAAAAGACTCTTCTCTCTTCTGTATAATTGCCTTTAAAATACTAGAAGTCAGCTAAGACTAGACTGACTTCCAGTTAATCTCCCCCCTCAAAAAATCTTTTTTTTCTTTAGGTTAAATATCTCTTGTTCCTTTACTGGGTCCTTACATGACATACCCTTTATTCCCTTTGATATTTTAGTTGCCTTTTTTTGGAATTTCTCTATCTTTTCAAGGCAGCTTCTAAAAATGTGGCTCCCAGAACTGTGTATAAAATTCTCAACATGACCAAACCTGGACAGACTATTTAAAAAAAGTATTATTGCCTCCGTAATCTAGGATATTATGTTGTCTAAGGTTGTAGCAGCTCGCTTGGCTATCTCATCATCTTGTTGTCTGAAATTGAGCTTGATGTCCACTAAAAGCACAAATATCTTTCAGATGAGCACTGCAATGTCTTTATCTATACTTGTGACATTGCTTTTTAGATCTGTGTATTTTCCTCATTCAATTTAATTTTAGTCATGATTTTTATAAACCCTAAGTCTTAGATTCAACTCTATCCACTAAATCCTTCCCTACTCCCTTAATCTAAAGTGGGGGATTCTTACTCTTAGACCCAACAAAGAGAGAAGGAAATGTATCTCCCTCCCTTCTTTGCAGAGATGTGGGAGTATGGGTTTAGAATATTCCACATACTTTAAGACTTCGTTGATATGTTGGGTAGTTTTGCCAAACTTTTTTTTTCCTTTCTCTTATTCATTGTTCCAAAGGAGGTTTTGGGAGGCGGGGGGAGGTGAAGGGATATATTTGGAAAGAGAGGCGATAGAAAAAGAAAATATATCAATAACAATTTACTTTAAAGTGTAGGATGTAGCCATGAGACAGCCAAAGCACTGTAACCCTTTATTTGCTCTCTAGCTACATCTCACAAGAAGGGGTAGCTAATGAAGGTCAAAGTAGTCAGGGAAGACTTTATGGAGGAAGTAGTCCTTGAACTTGATATTAAAGCATGGATGTGTATAGTTGGAAGGGGTGGGGGAGGGAGAAGGCACATAAAATGAGGGGACTAGCATAAGCAATAGCATGCAGATGTTTAATGTCCACTGGAATAGACATTATATTAGCAGTTATTGGAACTAAATGTGGACAAGTAGGTGGTAACCTTGAAAGACAGAAACAGGATTTTAGAATTTGTTGTGATAGGAAACAGGGCACCTTTGAAGTTGCTTTATTTTGTTTTTTGGCAGGGGGTGATATGAGAGAAGGGGATAGTTAAGGAAAATTAAGCAGGCTACAGTGTGTAGGATGGGATAGAGAAGAGAGAGCCTGCAGTCAGGGAAGTTGTTTAGGAGGTTGTTGCAGTGATCTGGGTGTGGACAAATGATTCATTCAGCACTTACTGAGTTACTACTGTGTGCATAATGTACTGAATCAACTTTTTGTACTATGTAGAAATGTAGAAGGGGCCACCTATGTAGCTTTTGGCTTGTTCTTGAAATCTTTCCTTTGCTGAAATTTAGACTCACCCCACAAAAAGCCCCCACAAAGTGCTATGGTTGGTTGGGAGTTCTCTTTCCTGATGTGGGAAAAGATATCACTTCCTTGGGTGGGAGGCTGGACCACTAAGGATGCTTCCTAATCTGAGATTTGGTGAACTCCCCATACATTTTGACACTAAGTTCTATCTAACACAATTATATTTCAGTCACTTCAGCACCAGACTTGACAGTCATCTTTAGATGTGGGAGAGTAAAGGATTGGGTATCCATAAGTTTTTGTTTATTTATTTAGCAAGACAAAAAGTGACCAAAGCTGTTCTAAATATAACTAAAATAATTTGGTTGAACTTTTTCTTTTCCAAAAAAATTACAATTCAAGAGAAATATAAACCATTTTATAAAACCAAAACATTTCAAAACCTATAGCTTAGTTTTATTCCATAAAACTGAAATTTTGGAAAGAGATTAGCTAACAATTTTTCTACACACTGTAAAAATTGTTTTTGATGCTGGCACATACAGCTTGTTTAAATTTTTCTTGCCAGCTACATAATTTCTGGAACCTTCCTTGGGAAGGACAGAATTACTTTCTGGATTCACTTTTGTGAATAGAATCACAGAGTTAATAATCTAAACCCAGAAGGAAGATTAGAGGTAGCCCAGTCCACCCCCTCCTTCATTTTATAGATGAAGAAACTGAAGAAGAGAAGGATTGGGTGACTTGCCTAAGAGAACATGGATAGTAACTTCTAGAGCCAGGATTCAAACACAGGTCCTGTGACTCCAAGCTATGTGATCTTTCTGCTTTCTCACACTACCCTTTTTCATGTTAGCATTAGAATAGTAGGTTTCTATATGCTAGGTTCAAGTTGCTAAATGTGACAAAAACGTTCTTTTATGGGAATGTGGGAGTGGGCTTCCAGATTTATGATTTAATTAGTATAGGAAACTCTTTGGGAGAAATTGTCCATTGTCAGTGTGGATCTTCAACTTATCCATAAGTTCAAGTCTTAGAGAATTGCCTAGGAACACTGAGTTGTGGAATGATTTAGTCTAGATCATAAAGAGTATATGTCAGAGAGAAGACTTGAATTTATGTTTTCTTGACTCCAAGGTCAGATTTCTATCTGTTATGTCACACTCGACCTCATTCCAACACCTTAGTTTTCTCAATACTTGTTTAATTAAACTTAGGTTATATTTGTGGAAGATGCCAGCTTTTGCCATCTCCTGAAAAAGACATTGTGATTTTAAACCACAGCTTCAACAAATGCGATCATCAATTATTTTTATTAAAAATAGTATTGATCCTTTCTGTTTTTTATCACCCTCATTTATGAATCTATCTCCCCTTCCATCCTTGAAAGCTATGCCTTATAACATAGGTTAAAAAAGAAGAAAAAACACAGTATGCAAAACCAAAAATTCATCAGTTGGCTAATGTACCATTTCAAGTGAGAACTGGTTCAAATTTTACATGATTTATTGTTGTTGGCCATTCATTTACAATTTTCCTTGTGGATAGTAGGAAAATTGGCTTCCTAGGAGTTAGAATCACTGCCCTCTAGCCATTGTAGTAAATGAAGCATCTTATCTATAATAGGTCTAAATTAAAAAAAAAATTCCAAATCAGTTTTCTTCCTTCTATATGACACTATATTCAGTAATCATAGATTCAATCTTGTCCTCCTTGGGAAAAAATGTACTGGAATGCCAATAGACTCCTGGTTTAAAGAAGAATTAAGAAGCAGATTCTCATTCTTATTGGAGCAGATATATAAAGATGATAGATGTAAAGAAGGACGACAGTGAAATGCACAAACATTCTTAGCTACAATTCTAGATTAATTGCGTACCTGGAGAAATAATGTTTTTTTTCATCCTTTTTTCCTTTTGTCATATTTATTTAAACAAATGTGGCAATTCCCCCTTTAAATATCTGATCTTTGATCCTTTTTACTATAGAATTACAGTACACATCTGTTTACAAGTTTGCTCATGTGAAAATAGCACCATCTTGTGGGTAACAATACATAGATAACTTGAAAACCACTCAGACAATGGAACACTGGAACAGATGCTATATATTCGAAAAAAAAATTTATTTGTGAAGCTATTGTCTGATACTTTGGATACTGTTGTTATCTGTATAATTTATTTTATGTGAAACTGTGTCTGCATGATAGCAAAATAGCTAGCAGTTCAACATATTCAGTAAAGCAACTGGACAAGCCAATTAAAAGTCAATTGAATTGGTTATTTTACTGGACAGGTTGATGTTCAATTGGATGTAATCTAATCTACATTCAAGTAATGGGCTGACAAAGTAGTGTTGCATAATGAATAGGGAGCTAGACTTGGCATCAGGAGAACTTGGGTTCAAGTCCAGCCTTTGGCACATGCTGGCTATAAGAATTTGATTAAGTCACTTAACCTCTCACTTCCCCAGGAAACTCTTTATGACCCTAAATTGCAGATTTGATTCTAATCTACATTGGCAGAAGGAGTTTCCTGACTGGAATTTTCCTATATTGATAAAATCACTAATCCACAAACAAAAAATATAGCCTAGTAAAATGGTTATCTTAAAATTCCAAAATTTATTTATTCACCTTACAAAATATTTGTGGAGTATTTCTTATGCGAATCCACCATTAAAGTCATGATCTGACATCTCTCCGTGTTAGGGTGAGGATTCTGGGTAACAAAAGGCTTTATAATGTGCAATCTCTGGAAAGTGCTACTAAGCTCAGAATGTATTTAGCAAGGATGGATGACTATGATTTTTGAAAGAAGTCAATTTTGTTAATTATAGAAGAAAAACTATATTATTTTAAGTTTGGTCATCAGGTGATTAAATCTATGAAAACTTTGTCTTTGAAGAGTTGCAATCTATATCTGTTGTGGCATATGTACAAAGGAATGATGCTGATCAAAGGTATGGAGGTAGTAATGTACATGATTTAATTAGAGGAATAGTTAAGAATCAATCAACAAGCATTTATTAAACTTGTATTTTGTGAATATAGGGAATGTAGGGACACAAATGAATAAATCTCTGCTCTCCAGAAAACAAATCTGGATAAAGTGGCATAGAAGATGATGTTAATCAAGGCAAGTAGCAAAGGCTCTTTTTGGGACCTTCCCCTCTCAAACTGGTATCTTACAAACTATAGTTATCCTTAAGCCCTCAATATCTATTCATTTTAAAATAATTTCCAACTTCACTTTGATAAATTTAATTCCATTCATACCCTTTCTTACCTCAGATACTAGTACAGGATGGAGATGCATTATTTGAAAGAATGAGAAGGGAGGAATTTGTTGATATAGACAATATTGAGAGATTCAAGTCTATCTTGTTTTTCATGGTATCTCCCTTTCCATCTAGCAAGAGACTTTCAAAGTGCTAGGTATTTAATAATATGTGTGGCATGTTGAATGACAGAATCCATGTTCTTTGATTGGGGACATCCTACCATGACTGATAGCTCATTAACAAGATACACTGCCAACTTCTGGGTAGGATAATTATGCTAGGGTTCCTGGAAGAATAGTGTATTGAAGATTTTCCATACTAATCCCTATTGGATAAACAAGGCATGTAGGACCTTGTCTAGCCCAGAGTTGCTTCCCAAGTCTGATGTCGGAGACCTCTAAGATGGCAACAAAGGAAGATACTGTTTTCCTAGAACCTACACCTCTTTGAAGGACCAGGACCCTTTAAACCCTTGGCATATACCATTCTCCAGGGGCCAGTTCACCCATTAGGATGACAAACTGACTATTAAAAAGAAATATTTTATAGAGAGATTTTCTATCTTCTAAATCAGTTAAGTCTTTTCCTGACCACTCCTCCTACATCTCTAATCGCAACCATGGTCATTGATTATCTCCAGCTGACCTTTCTGGAAACTATTCAATTTGTTCTTTCCAGTAGAAAATTCAATCTTGCTTCATCTTATCCTGGCTGTTGATCTAACTTCATTGCTTCACCTGGTTAATATAACCATCTTTAACCTCCAGTTTACCTATTAATGCATCTGCCCAAGCTTGCCTTTACCCAAAGGTTGCACTTTTGTATTGTTATGACCATGGTCTTTTGTCCTTTCCATAAATGCCCTGCCCATGTTCATGAATCCCAGGAACTAAGTCTTTCCATTCCAATTCAGGTAAACCATATCCGAAATTAGGAGGCTACTAAAAGAAATTAGATGTGAGATACCTTAAATTGGGTAGCACTGATGTGCATAGAAAGGAAAAATCACATTTAAAATGTTATAAAGGAAGAATTTTTGAGACTTGATGATGGGGAATCTTGTCATTGTTAATTAAAAAATACGTGGAACTAAGGGGGATTCAGGTGGTTTGTTCATTTGTTTTGAAGGAAGATAATTAATTTGGTTTCAGACATGATAGGTTCAGGATGAATGTCTAATTAGAAGAGGTATTAAGATAGTTCAGAAGAGAGATTTGTGATTGATGTATAAGGCTAGAAATCATTTCTATAGAGGCGATGCAGTCTTTGAAATAATGAAAATGAATGAGATCTTTGAGGAAACGAATAATACTGGCTATATCAGAGGGCCAACAACTGATCCTTGAAATTTGTGGCATGTCCACAATTAGAAAGCAGGAGAAAGAAGATTAGCAAAAGAAACAAAATAGAAGAGAGTTAGTAGAACTAGAATGATCTAGAATCCCACAGAGGCAAATAGAGGGAATTCAGGTGTCAAAAACTGCAAAAATGTCAAAGAGAATAAAGACTGAAAAAACTTGTCAATTAGGTCATTGGTGACCTTTGTGAGGACATCTTCAGTAGTTCGGGAAATGAAATGAGATTGTAGGAGCTTTCCTGAGAGGATGAGTTGTTAGGATATGATGGTACCCTGTCTAAAAGTGGCAGTGAAAGAGAAGAGGAAAAAAGGCCCAAAATTGGAAGGTACATTGGGGTTTACAGGCAATTTTACAGACAAACCTGTGCACATGTGAAGGCAGAAAGCAGAGTATAGAAAAAGGACTTTGTTGTTGAGTCATTTCAGTCATATTTGACTCTTTGTGACCCCATTTGGAGT
Organism: Trichosurus vulpecula; assembly: GCF_011100635.1. Lineage (NCBI taxonomy): Eukaryota > Metazoa > Chordata > Mammalia > Diprotodontia > Phalangeridae > Trichosurus > Trichosurus vulpecula. The sequence continues at coordinate 230,288,243 of NC_050577.1, read as the reverse complement.
TTTCTTGGCAGAGATAATGGAGTAGCTTGCCATTCTTTCTCCAGCTCATTTTACAGATGAGAAAATTGGGGCAAACAAGGTCACACAGCTAGTGTCTGAGACCAGATTTGAATTCAGGAAGATGAATCTTCCTGACTCCAGGCCTCACACTCTATCTACTGTAACACTTAGCTGCCCAGGTATAGGAGTGAGGGGTAGAAATTTTATGGTATAGTGTATTTGTATAAATATTATCCTTTTTAAACTTTTGGAAAATTTTCGGGCTGTAAAGGTCCATGAAATGATGTATGGTGGGAGTAATGAGTGGCAGCAAATTGCCGGTGATGATTTCTAGACATGGAGTGGCACAATAAGAGAGGTCATCTAGGAAATGAAAAATCAGAAAAGAATTAAAATTGGGTTCAAGAAAATCAGATCCTCTTTGGAGGACTTACTGTAAGAGATAGAAAGTAATGAGATGAACCAGTGACTTTATTTGTTTAAAATGCAACAAGTTACCACCAGTATAGCCTTGGCCAAGTCAGCAAACCACCTAGTGCCTCCATTTCCTTTTTCCTAATGTGTAAAACAAGGGCTTTGGAATCTAGATGGTCTCTGAAGACTTTTAAAGAAATTTATTAAATAATGATTAATAATGCCTATTGTAAGAAGTGAAAACTCTGATATTTTGATCATAATGACAAAAGGTTTTTTTTATTTCTTGTATAATATAAGGTTTTGCTCCCACAGAAGCTATCCATATAGCTGAGTTAACACTTATTTGTCAAGTCAATGGCCATCCTGGTGTCAGGGAAACTAGAGAGGCCAAATCAGTTGAACCAGTTCAAGCTTATCATGTCAGTTCCAGGGTCTGGTCTTGGTCAAGGGTCCAGGCCTACTGATTTGCATAATTTGCATATGTTAAAGAGGGAAGGTAGGAGAAATAAAGAATGTAGATTAATCCTAACTCAGACAAGGAAGATCTAATTAACTTCACTTCTGCTTCTGTATCCTTATTATCCTACCTATATAAGCTGTATAACCTAGGAAAACTATGTAAAAAGCAAAGAAAGTAAACCAGCCATAACTCAAGCAGGAGTGGAGATGATGGTTACCCCCACTCCTGCTGCTGTATCATAAAATAAGTAAATGTGGGTAATGATGCATTGGAATCACACCGTTGCTTTTCGAGTAGTTTAATAATTTTATTAAGGAGCTCATACAGTGTCATATCAGAGGTGGGACAATTATGATTACCTTCAGTTTGGTAGGCAATTAAGAACTGAAAGCTTCTTCACTTTTTTTATCCACACTTGTGATTTCATTCCTGTGGGGAACTTCTAGTGTGGTACTTCCCATCACTTTTACAGATAAGCAACTGAGCTTAGGGGCACTTAGAACTTAAATGATTTGCCAATGGTTATATACGCAGTATTAGTCAAAGGCAGAAGTTGAGACTGTCTTCCTGATTCTGAGGCTGGCTCTCTTCCCACCTCACCACACTGCCTCTTACTTTAGCTTTCTTTTCTTTATTAAGGTTTTTATTAGTTTTCTTTAATTTAACACAATTGTTTGAATCCATAGTACTAAAACTGCTCTACTAGAGAAGGGCTCCCCCAAATCAATATGTGAATGCTACGTTTTCTAGTTCTGGACACTTTATTTTTATTGACACAGTCTAACATCACATAGATATCTCAATAACCAATTACATTCTTGAGTATGCAATTCACTAAAAACTTCATGATTTTTGCAGATATATTACTTTTTTGTAAACTATTGCACATTTAACCAGTTGGTAGCTTTGCCTTTTTTTTAATCCTTGTGTTCATTCTATATGTATATTTGTGTGTGTGTGTGTGTGTGTGTGTGTGTGTGTGTGTGTTTCTGTGTTTGTTATCTGCCTGAGAGTAAGGATCTTTTTACATTTGTATCCCCACCTCCCTAGCAAAGCCCCTCCCCCCCCACCCCACCGTAGTGCTTAATAAGTGCTTTTAGATTGATTTATTTTAAATAAGTCTACCCCATTTTGTTTTTATGGAGGTGATATTTTGAAGCTAAGTTCATTCCTTTCCTTCTCAGATTTATTTCTTAAATTATCACCCATATATTGACCCCTAACTGTGAGTGGACTCTTCAAGGTCCTCTTCTCTTTTCTCTCTATATTCTCTCTCAGTGACTCATCAGCCATGAAGGTTTCATTTATCAGCTCTCCACAGATGACTCACAGATTTAAATATCTAGCACTAGTATTTCCCTTGGTCTCTAATCCTGCCTCTTGTACATTTTCAACTGGAGGTGTCTCAGGCATTTCAAACTCAACATGTCCAAAACAGAACTCATCACATTCTCCCAAACTCTCCCTTCTTCCAAACTTCCTTATATCTTTTGAGGGCACTGCCATCTTTGAGGACATGCAGATTGATGACTCCTCACTCTCACTCCACATATTCAGTAATTTGCCACCTTGTCAGTTCCACCTTCTCAGCATCTCTTTATCCACCACTTTCTAGCTGCTCTTATCTTAACCATCCTAATTCAGGCCCTATTCACTTATCTCCTGGACAATTGCAATAGCCTCCTAATTGGACTGTTATTTCAACCTTCTCTCCTTTACACTCTACCATCTGCCTAGGTATCAGATTCATATAACTCAAGTACCAATCAGACCATCTCACTCCCCTACTCAGAAAGTTCCAGTAGCTTTTGGGATTATTATTTCTAGGATAAAATAGCCTGTGTTTATCATTTTAAAGCCCTGGCTCCAACCTGCCTTTCCAAGCTTATTAAGCCTTCTTCCCTTCACATACTCTATGTTCCAGCCAAACTGGCCTCTTTTCTATTCCCTGAACTTGACATTCCATCTCCTGTATCAATGCTTATGCACAGTCTGTCCCTTATGCCTAGAATACAATTACTCCTCACCTCTGCCTCTTAGTATCTCTAACTTCCTTTAAAGTTCAGTTCAATCAGCATCTTCTGTATGAAGCTTTTTATTGATTCCCTGAAGCTGCTAGTGCCTCCCCATGAAATTATTTTATATTTTATTTACATATATTTCATTTTTTTGTTTTAACTCCCAAAGAATATTAAATTGGTTGATGTATGGGGAGGGGACATCTTGTAAAAGTCCATGTAAAGTTGAGTTTTGTTCTAGTGAATTAAATGCTTTGATTTTTTTCCTTAATGAACAAATAATAATCAAAATTAGATCAGATTACTTAAGTCTTTTAGGATATAAAAATGGAAATAACTCTCTTCAATGATTGTGTGATGGTAAACATCTGGGGATGTGTAAAAGATGGGGATTATATGCTTATCAAAGGAATTCACCACTGTGACGGACAGTATCCAGCACAAGTCTAGGTCAACAATGGATACCCTAGGAATTGTGAGATCCTACAGATGCTCCTGTATGCAGATGACATCATGATAATTACATCAAGCCAGAAAACATTGTATACCCTCCCATGGGAACTCTGTAAACATTTAAAGGAATTTAGCTGATGCATCTACATGCATTGATTAAATAGGTGAAGAATGTCTATTGTCCAGTTTTTAACATGCATTTAGATGGATAACCTATAGAGCTTGTCCATCTGTATGTATATTAGGGCTAGAGAATGCACGTGGACAATGAAGTGAGCCCAGAATTTATCAAAAGGAATTGAGCAGACTGGATTACTATGGGGAAATTGCAAAGCTCCTTTGATGACTCCAAACTTTCCATGAAAGCAAAAGCCTATCTTTTTAATATTAACATTCTAACAGCATCGTTATATGGCAACAAAATATGGCGTACAACTGTTTCTGGAGAATTAAAAATGACTATGCCACAGATGGCAATGGAAAGGAACATTGTAACTGTGAGTAGGCTGCCACATATAATCAATGAAGAACTCTAAGAAAAACAAAACAAAACAAAACAAAACAGGAGTAAAACATGTCGTCAAGGAATTATATAATAAGAAGGTACAATGGGTTGGTCATATGGAAAAGGTGAGGGATGGCGAAATGGACAGTTGAAGGGCTCCATTGATACCCTCATGATATTGATAGGAAGCAAAGAAAGCCCTGGTGCATCAGGAGGATCCCTTGTGTCAGACTTTTGGGAGATCACAGATGAGAGGTGCATAGGATGGCAGGCATGGATGGGTTTCACTGAATTGTTGGAAAGGATTCCTGAATTAATGAGATCATAGATCCCTTAGAGCAGTAGTATTAAACTCAAATATAAATGGAGGGCGGCTACTAGTCTTTACATAAAGATCCTTGAGGTACGCAAGTTACCTTTGTTTCAGAATCTAATGTTATTTACATTTTATTGTGTTTGTATTTATTCTATTAAATATTTCCCAATTATATTTTGATTTTCTTCACCCTGTACTCAGGAGTATTGTAGGCCACATGCTCATGGGATATATATTTGACACATATACCTCTGAGTGTTTGAATAGGTTTCATATTTACATATATGTCCACATACATACATATATGTATGTATATATCTGTATCTATCTATCTAAATACCTATCTACACATACATACAACCCTTTTATAGTCCAATGACCTCAGTTTACAGAAGAAGAAACAGAGACCAGGAGATTGAAAATTCCCTAAGGTCATACATATTTCTGATGTCTCTATCATGATGTCCTAGAGTATAATGTCTCATTATATCCATAAGGCCTTTCACAATGCCTGGAATGTTTTGTTATTCACTTGTTTCAGTTGTGTCTGACTCTTCATGACCCCGTTTGGGGTTTTCTTGTTAGAGATGCTGGAGCGGTTTGCCATTTCTTTCTCCAGCTCATGTTACAAATGAGCAAACTGAGGCAAACAGGGTTAAGTGACTTGCTCATAAGTGTCTGAGGTTAGATTTGGACTCAGGGAGATAAGTCTGCCTGATGCCATGCTCAGCATTCTATTTACTACACTGCATGGCTCTGCCTGGAATATAGTAGGTATTTAATAATTGCTGTTGTCAAGTATAAGTTTCAACTATAAGTTGTCAAGTATAAGTTTGATACTTAACTGTATCAAAATCCATCATTAGATTCATACCAGTGTTTCATTTTTTTAGGAAGTTGTGATAACTCCACCCAACCTTGTTGAAATTTATTTCACACTTTTCCCCAATTTTCATATTTCAATCCAGTAAGTCCAATATTCTCACTGTCCTTCAATAAATGCTTTGTCCTTTGCTTTTATTAATGTTGTTTCTTCTATGTCAAACCTATGCTCTCTTATAATGTTTCCTAAAATCAGAGAATTAGAGAACCTCAATATGAGAAGGCTGGAGTCCATGTAGTTTGACTAATACATGAACAAGAATCCCCTCTATAAAACACCCAATGAGAAGCCACTAGGCCTCTGCTTAAAGGCCCTCCAGTAAAAGATAAACTATTACATGCCAAGTGTAATAGTAATTAAGGTGGGACTTTTTGCTATTCTTCTCTTAAGTGCCTTTAATGATTCTGACCTTTGTTTGAATGGGGCAGGTAAAGTGGGATTTTTTTGTCTTGGAGTGTTTCTCAGCCCTGAGACAATTGGGAGCCATTGGTTTGTATATGATGTGATACTTGGGATAGGGAACTTTCCCACATCCAGCCTGGGTGAGGTCAGAGCCCTCAGGGCTCTGAACAGGATGCAATTGAGGAGAACTTTGTGTTTGACTTTTGGGGCACACTCATGGAAGGAGTCTTGAGACTCTGGGCAAATCGTAACTGCCCCCCAGCTTTACAACCCAGATGTTGGTTCTTCTCTGGTAACTATGTATTGTGATTTGAATTAGACAAGGTTCATCTGTTGATATTTGTAATTTCTGTTTGTATTTGCCTTGAAGTTCAGGGGGCTGATCTTTCCCCCCCTGAACTGTGAATGATATTTGTATGTTTGATTAAACTGAGATTGTTAACCCCTTAAAGGTGCTTTCCTTAGAAAAGCAGATCAAAGAACGGGTGTTGGCAGCTTTCTGTGTGCTGGTTGTTGGTGGGTCTTACACCCCTACAGCAGCTGCTAGCAGATTGTTGCTACACCAAAGTATCCCAGTCACTTTTTGAATTGCTCAAATTATTTGAAATTTTTTTCGCATCAAACACTAATTTGCTTTTCCTAAACTTCCATTAAATGTTCTTTGTTTAGCATTTTAGGAAAAAGCATCACAAGTGTATTTCTTTTCCTACATTGTTTTAGGAAGAAAGACAGAGTTCATATGACTCAAACATCTTCTCTTCTCAGTATAAACATCTCCAATTCATTTACTCAATTTTGTGTTATCATCTCAAGAACCTCTACCCTCCTCATTGTCATCCTCTGGATATTATTCAATTTATTAATGCTTTTTTTGAAATTTAGTGACCAAAACTGAACAAAATAATCAATATGTGAGCCTACCAAGTCAGAGGAAATTATTCTAATCACCTTTCTAGTCCTGGACACAGTGCCTCTTTTCATGTAAAATGCATAGGCAGGCTTGGCTTCCATATAACACTGTTGGGTAATGCTTAACTTCCAGTCCACTAAAATGCCGAGTTCTTTTGCAGAAAGACTGCTGCTTACCTATGCCTCACTCATCTTTTACTTGTGAAGTTGTTTTTGAACTAAAGTGCAAGAATTTACACTCTCCCCCTCCTTGAACCCAGTTTATATGTCATCTATCTTTAATCCTAGTTCAAATCCCATTTGTCATTGAATACTTCCAATCACTTGCATACAAGGAGGAGTCTTCTCTGAACTACTGCATTTAGAGTCTATGCCACATTGTCTATACATGTAATCTAGCACTTAATTATTTTCTAATTTTTAATGTTATTAATTTTGACTCCACAGCTAGGCTGACTGCAAAGTTCATAGAGCTGAGGAAAATGTCAGGGGAAATAGCATGGTGTAACAGAAAGGGAAAGGAAGGACTTCATGATACAGCCATCAGAAATATGTGTGACCTTAGGGAATTTCCAGTCTCATTCATTTGAGTAATCCCTAATCTTTCTGGATAAATTAGAGCTTACTTTGTTTAACCAGATATTTGGAAGCTGAAAAAGAAGGCAAATTTAGTATAATGACAGTCAAAGAGTTTAATAGTTTTCAATATGTTTTCAAGCATACTATTTATTTGGAATTTCTCTCCTCCCTCATTAGTCATTGCTGCTATCTACCCTGAGCAATGAAAGTCTCATTGAGGACCAAAGGAAATTCTAAGAACTTTCACCTTGTTTTTGTTGCCAGGGCAACCATTTCCTTGGCACCAGCAATCCAGCAAGCCTGCCTTACTTTCCACTCAGTTTTAACAGAGGCAGCATTGAAGACTGACATTGGGGGAACATATAGAAATAAACAAGGAAAAACACTCAACAAAAGTCATAGAAAGCAAACCCAAAATTGTCGGTGTGATTAGCTGAATTAACTCTTGTCTGTGCAGGAGCACAATTTGGAATGTTCATGGAGGCTGACTTGTAGAATTTCATCCAAGCTCTGGCTGTATGCCAGCACATAACCTAGTGCCCTTCTAAGCCCGTGAATCACCCCTCAAATTAAAATTGTGAAAACAAAGATACAGAGGAAAGGAGGTATTTATTTAGCACTTAAAAACCTTCAGATCAAACTTTTTAACTGAAATACACTCATCAGGAAATCTGTAATTATCTCAACTTTTAAAAAAGGTCGGGAAAATAGGTTGAATTGAACCATAACATGAAGTTGCTTCATGGAAGTCTTGTACCTATGAGCACTTTCTTTTAGGAAATATGGAATAGAATGTGTTTCTTTGGGGTTTTCCATGATGATGACTATCTGTTTTCTCTGTGTCATTTTCTTTCCTGATTTCAAACATGGAAAACATGGACTAATGTTAATATTCTAATTTTCAATGTGGCTACTCCTTTGGCTGGCTTGCTTTTTCATGCACATCAGTGTCATTCCCCATTCTTTACAAAGGTCACACTCTTATTAACTGGACAGAAAATATTCAAAATATGGTAGAAACCTGAGCCAGATGGGAAAACATGCTAAAGCAATAGGTGGACAGGAATTTAAAAAGTACTTAAAAAGTTCATCCTTAGTTCTTTTCTAAGACTTAACTTGAAGAGGACCAATGACAATGAGACAGACCTGTGCAAAGTTATCAGCCTCACTATCTCCTCCAGAGTCATCAAAGTCCAGTCCAAGACAAAAGTCAAGATGACTGGTTATGGTCCGGGATGCAGTGGGTGACCTTGGCCTTTCTAAATTAAGGCCTTTCCCAGGTCTCAGTTTGTCTGAAGTGATGAGAGACTTGGCTCAGCTGAATAGACTAACATGATATAACAAGAAGTCAAGGGTATGATGACAATGCATGATAGAAAGAACAGAAGATGACTGTGTTTTGATTGTTTTTTAAGTACTTGAATAAAACAAATATCTATACTGTTGCAAATTTATAAGTGATCCTACTGTTTGGCATTTCAAATTATTGAATATTTAAGATTAAAGAGTATCATTGGAGTAACTGTTGAGCAAAACACTAGGTGTTAAATATTACCATGTCACAAACGAGCCAAAGTCTATGATTTAATGCATTTCTAGGGAGACTAGGTTAAAAAGAAGATAATTTGATGCATAACTGATTATGGTCAGAATTCAGGAAACTTGGTCTTTTTCAAAGCTGTGAATCTCTTGAAAGAATTTATTAAATGGTTGTAGAGTTTTCTATAGACAACTTTAATTTCGAATTCGAAAGAAATGAAGTGAGGCAGGTTGACTTATAAACCACTGGCCTCAGAAATGGTTGGAAGAAAGTGTCTGAGGCCCAAGATACATGTGCTCTGAGGTAGTTAAAAACACCAGCTTTCACATTCTGCCCCACCCTAAATCTCTATGAGGTTAGCCATCCCAACAACACTATTGATCCTATCATCTCTTGTTATATCTTCTCACTTTCTAGAATCTTCAGTCTCTTCCTACCGACAGTCTTAGATTTGGAGTCAGAGAAACAAGAGTTTCAATACTGACTTTGCCATTTACCTTGTACAAACTATTTAACTAACCTGGGCCTTATTTTTTTTCATTCATAAAGAGAGGAGATTGGACTAGGTAGCCTGTGAGAGCTTTTCCAGCTCCAAATCAAGTATATTATTGTCTCTCCTACCTTATCACAAGCCTCTCTTATTCCTAATTTTTTTTTAAAAAATGGTTCATTGACTTTGCTACTTTGACAAATTGTCCTATATTCTTCTCATTCCATGCCTAGTTTCTCAAATATGTAGTTCATAATTATGGTCTCCATTTCATGACCAATCCAACCCTTTGTGAACCATTGTCCATTTTCACCACTATATTCATTTATAGAATTTTAAAATTGGAAGGAACACGAGATGTCATCTACTCCAAAACCCACCCAGATCTTCTAAAAAACGTTGAAAAAATGTTCTAATTGGTAAATCCAGTGCTTTTTCTTTGTACTTTCTATTTTTCAAAAAATTTTGCAGCATTTGAAAAAAAAGTACCTTAGGTTTCTTGAAACTGTTTCATCTGTGTTTTCTATGTTGCCACACTATTCTGTTTTTCTAACTTCTTTGACTCCTTTATACTCGTTATAGATCATTTCATTCCTTAAATCCTAAGTCTTTAGTCTTTTACACTCTCTTCTTCTGTTGATTCACAGCTTCAGGGAACACGTCTATCATTGCAGCTTCTAGAATTCTATCTAGTATATATGATAGATATCTAAATTATAGCTTTATTCCCAGTCTCTTTCCTGAACTTCAGGAATGTCATCAGTTTCCTGCTAGACAGGTCCATTTGAAGTTCCTGCCACTGTCTTATTGAGAATATAAAAAGGAGTATGATTCTTTCCCAACTCCCAGCTCCCCTGGTCAGTAAAACATATATTGTTCACATAATAACAGAGGTATATTTATGCCTTGGAGTAAAAGGAGTTGGGTAAATCTCAACATCCTGGGCATCCGATAGTGGCCTAAAGAAAATAAATATCAGATCAAGAACTAACTTTTTCTCTGAAAAACCAGAAGAGGAGCTCTCAAATACATCTTTCTTCAGTGGACCCTGTTGCATACAAAGAAGAATTTGTTTTATATTCACCTTCTGGAGCTTTCTGAAATCTATTGGAACTTTAACAATTTAATCTGGAGTTTGAAATTAGCCTGTTCTCTTGGATTGTTGCATTGTTCAAGAAGGCACTTCCTGGAAGATCTCAAATAACATAATTGCCTGACAATTACTTTGAAATACACTGAACAATTTTCTTCCATTGAGAGGAAACTGAGTTCTTTCCAAAAAAATTGGAGTGATTAGCTGTAATGGGTTGGATGAGAAATCTAATTCGCAGAATTATTTCTTCTGCCTCTGACTTGCCAGGTAAGCCTCCATTCTCTTGCCTCAATTTTCCTTTCTGTAAAAGACAGTTTAAAGATCTATTACACTCTCCTTTCTCATGGTCTAGAAGCTATAAAATTAAGCCCTATAAATTACAAAGGCAAGAAAACCCTAGTTTTGTTCTCCTAAATAGTAAGCTCAAATCAATACTATTTATGGAAGAATAGACATATTTTAAAATTTATAATATGTTTTATGAAGTAAATAAGAATTTCTCCATTGTCTCATTCTGATCTCTCATTGTGACATAGGATTGACTCTACATCTCAAAAGTTTTATCAGTATAGCATAATCCTGGTAACTCTTAGAAGTGTCTATCAGTGGTAGTGTGAGGTAGTAGAAAGAGCACTGGGCTTAGAATCTAGAAAGGCCTGAGTTCAAATTCTTTAGACACTCAATAACTCTGCGAATTTGGACAAGTCACTTTATATAATGGGTGCTTCGTTTCCTCATCAGTAAAATGAGAAGTTGGACATGATGTCCTCCAAGGTCCCATCTACATCTTAACCTCTGGCCAACCTACCTCAGTTCAGAGAAACTTTTTGACAGAGAGCTAGCCACTGGGGGATGGAATGGCTTTGCCCACAGCAACTCAAGAAAACTGTCATATAGGAGAGAGGTGTCAAACTCAAATAGAAATAGGGGTCATTAAATCATACATAAGGATCCCTTGTGGGTTCCAGATTGATTTAGAAAAAAACACAATTGTCTTCAATTTTTAACTAATGTTATCTTTGAATTCAATATTATCTTGAACTATATTGAATGTTTATTTTTTAAATACTTCCCAATTACATTTTTATATTTTTAAATTTTTTATTTCCAATTACCTGTAAAAAATTTTTTAGCATTCTTTTCTTTGTTATTGTTTTTGTTTGTGAGGCAATTGGGGTTAAGTGATTTGCCCAGCATTACACATTAACATTCACTTAAAAAAATTGAGTTCCAAATTCTTTCCCTCTATTTTCTCCCTCTTCCTTGAGATGGTAAACAATTTGATATAGGCTATACATGTGCAATCATGCAAAATATATGTTCATATTTATCAAGTTGTAAAAGAAAACAAAAATCCAGGAAAACAAAAACAAAAATAAAGTGAAAAATAGTAGGCTTTGATTTGGTGGTGGATCACATTTTTCATCCTGAGTCCTTTGGAATTGTCTTGGATTGTTGTATTGCTGAGAATAGCTACCATTACTATGTACGATGTTCCCCTGGTTCTGCTCATTTCACTTTGTGTGAGATCAAGTCTTTCCAGGCTTTTCTGAGATGATACTGCTCATTCTTCCTTCCTTCCTTCCTTCCTTCCTTCCTTCCTTCCTTCCTTCCTTCCTTCCTTCCTTCCTTCCTCCCTTCCTTCCTTCCTTCCCTCCTTCCTTCCTTCCTTCCTTTTTTCTTTCTTTTTTGTTTGTTTATCATTTATTATAGCACAATAGTATTCCGTTACAATCATATACCATGACTTGTTCAGCCATTCCCCAATTGATGGGCACTCCCTCAATTTCCAATTCTTTGCCACCATAAAAAGAGATACTTTAAATATTTTTGTACAAATGGGTCCCCCCACCCCACCTTTTAAAAATATTTCTTTGGGATATTGACCTAGCAGTTCTATTGCTGAATCAAAGGATATGCAAAGGATAGGCCTTTGGTCATAGTTCCAAACTGTTCTCCAGAATGACTGGATCAGTTTACAACTCCACCAATAGTGCATTAATGTCCCAATTTTCCCATATCTCCTCTAACAGTTGTCACTTTCCTTTTCTGTAATATTAGCCAACCTGATAGGTGTGAGGTGGTATCTCAGAGTTTTATTTTGCATTTCTCTAATCTATAATGATTTAGTGCATTTTTCATATGACTATAAATAATTTTGGTTTCTTTGTCTGAAAATTGTCCATGTCCTTTTACTATTTAACAATAGGGGAATAACTTGTATTCTTATAAATTTGACTCAGTTCTCTATATAGTTGAAAAATGAGGTCTTTGTCACAGACATTTCATACACACACACACACACACATGCACACACACATACACATACATATATATTTCCTTTCCAGCTTTCTGCCTTCCTTCTAATCTTGGTTGTGTGTGTGTGTGTGTGTGTGTGTGTGTGTGTGTGTGTGTGCATGCACACAAACCTTTTGAATTTGATATAATCAAAATTATCCATTTTGTATCTCATAATGCTTTCTAATTCTTGTTTGGTTATAAATTCTTCCCTTATCCATAGATGTGAAAGGTAAATTATTCTATACTCCCCTAATTTGCTTAAGTTGTTACCCTTTATATCTAAATCATTAACCCATTTGGACCTTACCTTCATATATGGTATAAGATGTGGATCTGCACTTGGTTTCTGCCATACTGTTTTACAATTTTCCCCAGCATTTTTTTTTGTCACATAGTAAGTAAGCCCTTGTCCCCAAAGCTTGGGTCTTTGGTTTTATTAAACATTAGATTACTGTGGTCATTTCTTACTGTACACTGCTTACCTAATCTATTCCACTGAGCCACCACTCTATTTTTTAGCCAGTATCAGAATGTTTTTATGATTACTGTTTGTGATACAATTTGAGATCTGAAACTTTAGGCTAACTTCCTTCACCTTTATTTTTATCAATTCCTTTGATAATTTTGATCTTTTATTCTGCAGATGAATTTTGTTATTTTTTCTACCTCTATAAAAGATTTTTGGGAGTTTGGTATACACTGAGTAATTAAATTAATTTAGACAGAATTTGCTTTTTTCATTTTTGATACTGATAATTTGGTTTTCCCCTTTCTTTTCTTAAAAATCAAATTAACCAGTGGTTAATCTATTTTACTGATTTTTTTTCATAATACAAAATCCTACCTTTATTTATCAGTTTAATGATTTACTTCCTTTTAATCTTATCAGTTTCTTCCTTGATTTCCAGCAATTCCAATTTGATATTTAATTGGACATTTTTAATTTGTTCTTTTTCAAGTTTTTTAGTTCCATGCACCCATTTATTGATCTGTTCTTTTTTCTATTTTATTAATTTCCCCTATGTACTATTTTGGCTGCATCACATAAATTTTGATATGTAATCTCATTGTTGTCATTCTCTTTATGGAATTATTGATTGTTTCTGTGATTTGTTCATTGATCCATTCTTCCTTTAGTATTAGATTGTTTAGTTTCCAATAAATATTTAATGTATTTTTCCATGGACTTTTGTAGAATGTAATGTTATAGCATTATGATTTGAAAATGATGCATTTGATATTTCTGCTTTTCTGCATATGATTATGGGTTTTTCTAATGCTCTAATATGAGGTCAATTTTTGTGTAGGTGTCATGTACTGCTAAGAAAAGGTATATTTCTTTCTATTCCTATTCACTTGTCTCCAGAGGTCTATCATATCTAACTTTCCAAAAATTCTATTCATGCCCTTAACTTCTTTCTTGTTTTTTTTTTTTTGCATTAAGCTTTTTATTTAATGTTACAAAAAATATCTAGTCAAACAGACTAAAGCCCATGTCATCATCGGACTCCTCGGATTCTTCTTTTTTTGCTTCTTCTTTATTCTCCTCAGCTGGGGCAGCTGTGCTTGCAGGAGCAGCCCCTCCAGCACAGGCAGCACCACCAGCTGCTGGGGCAGGTCCAGCAACTCCTGCATTGAAGATGAGACTTGCAATGTTCACATTGGACAGGGCCTTTGAAAATAATCCAGGCCAGAATGGCTTAACATTTACACCTGCTGCATTAATGAGGGCATTGATTTTATCCTCCATGACCTTAACCTCATCATTGTGAAGGATGAGGGCAGAGTAGAGGCAAGAGAGCTTGGAGACAGCCATTTCAGCAAAGAGATGAGGAGAGACTTGTTTCTAGTGGTGTTAATTGCTAGCTAAAGTGAGAGTTCACCCCAATGTAACCTTTCCAAGAAGAACCAAACACCTTATGGACAACAGAAGACAAAAGACCTTAGCTCCTTTCTTGTTTTTTTTTTTTGTTTGTTTGTTAGATTTATCTAGTTTTGAGAGGGTAAAGCTGAGGTCCCCCAGTAGAATAGTTTTACTATTTCCTCCTGCAACTCATTTAACTTATCCTTTAGAAATCTGGGTGCTATAGTATTTGGTGCATATATATTTAATATTAGTATTACTTCATTGTCTATGATCTTTTATCATGCTGTGGTTCTCTTCCTTATCCATTGTAATTGAATCTATTTTTGCTTTTGCTTTTTCAGAGATCATGATTGCTGCCCCTGCTTTTTTTTGTTTATTTCAGTTGAAGTATAATATATTCTCCTCTAGCCCCCCTTTATTCTGTGTTTGTGTCTCTGCTTCAAATGTATTTTTTGTAAACAACATATTGTAGGATTCTGGTTTTTTTATCCACTCTACTGTCTGCTTTCATTTTATGGGTGAATAGCTGTTCATTTCACTCCATCCTATTTTTTCCTCTTCTCTCTCTCTCTCTCTCTCTCTCTCTCTCTCTCATTCCTCACCAGTGTTTTCCTTTTGACCAGGGGCTCCCCCAACCTGCCCTCCCTCCTTCTCTTATCTCCCTAGACCCGCATTTCTTTATAGTGTGAGATATATTTTTATACCAAGCTGATTGTATGGGGTATCCACTCCTTGAACTAATTCTGATGAGAGTTCAACTATTGTCTGCCCTGCCATCTTTCCCTGTAGTATAACAGCTCTTTCCCACCATTTCATGTTAGAAAATTTACCCTAGTCTACTTCTCCCTTCCCTCTTCTCCCAATGCAATCTTCTTTATCACCCCTTAATTTTGTTTTATTGGACATCATTCCATTACAGTCAACATATACCTGTGCTCTCTGTCTATGTATACTCCTTCTGTCTTCTCTAATAATGATAAAGTTCTTAAGAATTACAAGCATCATCTTGCCATTTAGTTATCAAAATAGTTTAACCTTATTATGTTTTCTCTTTTCTGTTTATCTTTTTTATGCTTCTCTTGAATCTGATGTCTGAAAATCAAATTTGCAGTTCAGCTCTCGTGTTTTCATCAGGCATGCTTGAAAGTCCTCTATTTTATTGAATATCCATTTTTCCCCATGAAGGATTATACTCAGTTTGCCTGGGTAGGTATTTCTTGGCTGTAATCCTTTTGCCTTCTAGAATATCATCTTCTAAACTCTCTGATCTTTTAAGGTAGAAGTTGCTAAATCCTGTGTAATCCTGACCGTGGCTACAAAATATTTGAATTATTTCCTTCTGCCTGCTTGCAGTATTTCCTCCTTGATGTGGAAGTTCTGAAATTTGAGTAAAATATTCCTAGGAATTTTCATTTTGGGATGCCTTTCAGGAGGTGATTGATGGATTCTTTCAATTTCTATTTAACTTCTGGTTTTAGGATGTCAGGGCAGTATTCCTTGATAAGTTCTTGAATGATGTCCAGGCTCCTTTTTTTTTTGATCATGGCTTTCAGGCATTCTAAGAATTCTTAAATTTATCTCTTCTGGATCTATTTTCCATGTCAGTTGTTTTTCCAGTGAGAAATTTCACATTTTCTTCTATTCTTTTTATTCTTTTGCTTTTGTTTTATTGTTTTGTGATGTCTTATGGAATCAATAGTTTCCACTTACTCAATTCTAATTTTTAAGGAATTATTTTCTTCAATAAACTTTTGTACCTCCTTTTCCTTTTGGCTTATTCTACTTTTTAAGGAGCTATTTACTTCAGTAAATTTTTGCACATCTTTTTTGTCCCATTTTTTGTCTTCTTTTATCAAGCTGTTGACTTTCCATGATTCTTTTGTATCATTGTTTCTTTTTTTCAGTTTTTCTTCTACTTCTCTTATTTGATTTTGAAAATTCTTTTTGACATCTTCCAGGAGTTCTTTTGTGAGCCTGAGAATAATTAATTTTTTTTCCTTTGAGGCATAGTATAGAGACATTTTGACATTGTCGTCCTTTTCTGAGTTTGTGTTTTGATCTTCCCTGTCACCATAGTAACTTTCTATAGTCAGATTCTTCTTTTTTAAGATTCTTCTCATTTTCAACCCTATTTCATGACTTTTAACTTTATATTAAAGTTGGCCTCTGATTCCGAAGTGGAGTGGGTATTGTTCCAAATTCCTTGGGGCCTCACTGCTGGCCTGTGCTAGTTGCTACTGGCCTACTCAAGGGCCATGGGGCCTTGTTGCTAGCTTGCCAGGATACCACCTGCTCTGGACTGCATTCCTTTTTTACCCTAGTGAGACAGACTTTTTCTCCTGAACTTCTAAGTTGTCTTGGGCTGGAAACTTGTTGTTTCACCCTATTGTTTTGTTGGTTCTGCTGCTCTAAAATTCATTTTGAAGTGTTATTTTATGATTTTTGGAGGTGAATTTGGAAGAGTTTAGGAGACTCTCTGCCTTACTCCACTCTTTGTTCCACCTCCTGAATGTCCCCAATTACATTTTAGTTTGGTTTGTGCCACATTCAGAAGTGGTGTGACCTGGATATAGCCTGTAGGCTACATTCTTTTCACCTCTGCATCAGAGGAAGGCATGTTCATTTCAGGAAAAATTCCTCCTTGAAATGATGAAGGAATTATTTTGCAGATGACTCAATAAAATTGAATTCACCTATGGCTTGTTAAGCACCTAGGTTGGGCACTGTGTCAGGTGCTACAGCTATGAAGACAAAAGTGAGACAATCCTTGTCCTCAAGAACCTTACATTCAATTGGAGGAAACAGTTATTGCCACTGGTAATACCCTAAATGTTGATCAGATAAATATTGTTACAATGTAAGTATTTTCCAAAGTTACTTTTAGGGAAAGAAATATGACATGGTAGATAGAGATCAAGACTTGAGACGAGGAAGACCTTGTTCAAGTCTGGACTCTGACATATTAGCTACTTGATGTTGGATAAGTCACATCATTTCTCAGTTCCCTCCAGGACAATCTCTATGTTTATAAATTTGAGATTTGTTTATTTCATTTCAGTTTTGCATTGATAGAGAAAGCATTTTTCCTTCTTTTAGTTTTGAATTTTTAAAGCCTTTATTAAACATTTACCTTTTTTAAAATTATAAATTTATTTTTTTATTTTTAGTTTACAACACTCAGTTCCACAAGTTTTGGGTTCTAAATTTTCTCTCCCTCTCCTCCCCTTTTCCCCCTCCAAGATGGCATGTAATCCAATGTATGTTCTACATATACCTTCACATTGAACTTATTTACATAATAGTCCAGTTGTAAAGGAGAACTATAACCAGTGGAATGAATCATGAGAAAGAAGAAATGAAACCAAAAAAGAAGGAAAAAAAGAGAGCAAATAGTTTACCTCAACCTGCATTCAGACTTCATAATTCTTTCTCTGGATGTGCATAGCTTTTTCCATCATGAGCCTTTTGGAGCTGTCTTTGAACCTTGCATTGATGAGAGGAGCCAAGTTTATCAAAGGTAGTCCTTATAGATACCCTGTGTCTGTAATTGTGTATAATAATCTCCTGGTTCTGCTCCCCTCACTCAGCATCAGTTCATATAAGTCTTTCCAGGTTATAATAAAGTCTGTCTGCTCCTCATTTCTTATAGCACAGTAGTATTCCATTACATTCATATGCCACAATTTGTTTAGCCATTCCCCAATTGATGGGCAGCCCCTTGATTTCCAATTCTTTGCCACCACAAAAAGAGCAGCTATAAATATTTTTGTACATACTTGCCCATTTCCCACTTGTGTGATCACTTTGGGATACAGCCCTAGAAGCTAGGTCAAAGGGTATGCACATTTTTATAGCCCTTTGGGCATAGTTCCAAATTGCTCTCCAGAATGGCTGGATCAGTTCACAACTCCATCAACAATATAACAACGTTCCAATTTTCCCACAACCTCTCCAGCATTTATCATTTTCCTGTTTTATGATGTTATCCAATCTGACAGGAGGGAATGTGGTACCTAAGAGTTGTTTTGAGTTGCATTTCTCTAATCAATAGTGATCTAGAGCATTTTTCATATGATTATAGATATCTTTGATTTCTTCTTCTGAACACTGCCTGTTCATATCCTTTGACCATTTCTCAATTAGGGAATGACTTGTATTCCTATAAATTTGGCTCAGTTCCCTGTATATTTTAGATATGAAGCCTTTATCGGAGATACTGTTTGTAAATATTCTCCCCCAATTTTCTACTTCCCTCTTAATCTCTGTTGTATTGGTTTTGTTTATACAAAAACTTTTCAATTTAACATAATCACAATTATCCATTTTCCATTTCATAATGCTCTCTATCTCTTGTTGGATCATGAATTCTACCCTTTCCCAAAAATCTGACAGGTAAACTATTCCTTGCTCTCCCAAATTACTTATGGTATCAGCCTTTATTCCTAAATCATGAATCCATTTTGCATTTATTTTGGTATATGATGTAAGATATTGGTCTATGTCCAGTTTCTGCCATACAGTTTCCCAGTTTTCCCAGTGAGAAAGCATTTTTCACCAGAAGTTCCACACATCAATGAATAAAATAATTGGGACTAGATAGACAGATGATGAAGAGAGAGACAGAGAGAGATAGACAAATGATGATTGAGAAATATATAGATGATACATGGAAATAGATTAATAATACACAGAGAAATAAATGAATCAGGTAATCTAACCAAGCCCCACATCAGAATTGCTATGCCAATTAATCTGAGTGTGTGTCATCAAGTCATCTATTTGATAGCAATCAAAACACATTCTAGGTCTCCAGTAGAGCAATTAAAGCTAATGTTTGCAGTAATTGCCTTAATCAACATTTTATTGTGAAAATTAAAAATTCAAGAGTATTTATCTCTTCATCTGTCTCTGTCAGATGGAAATAGACTTAGATGTATACCACCAGGAAACAATATAGGCAGGTGACTGAGTTTCTTCTGTTTTTTTTCACACCAAGACTGATGTGATTGGGATCAGTTATAATTTTGTTGTTTGTTTCACGGGACCAGAATAATAAGAGATAGTCCCAGGAGCTCCCTGCAGAAATAAAATTATTAGTCCAAGAAAAAAGAATTAATTATCCCCACTCTATGGTGAAGCATTAAAGGAGGTACCTTACTGGGTACAAAAGGATTGCAGGCTAAGACACTTTGGGTACCAACACTACGATGCTATGTGTCTGCTGTTTGAGTACCAGCCTAACTAATAAATGCAAGGTGTTTTATCCCTGGATGGTGTGTCACCATGTGATCAACATTTTTCAAACATGATAACTCATGAAATGGACCATGATTCAAATCCCTCCTTTATGTAGTCACATGAAGAGTGATAAAGTCACATAAGAGACTTAGACAAGTCTCTTAACCTCCCTTGCTCTCAGTTTCCTAATTTGAAAAATGAACAACATGGATTAAATGGTGTCTGAGTTCTATTCTAACTCCAAATCTATGATCCTATGGGTAAAATGACCCTCCATTAGTGCTAACTGCAGCACCCTTCTCTAGTCAGTGTCATAAGGAACAATATCAGGTCGGAAAATGAAGGTAGGAAGTGCAAGAGTGGATTTTATTTATGCTCCCTATATTTATATAAGCTATGTGAGGACTTAGAAGCAATATAAGGCATGATCTTAACTATACAACCACCACATAGTTATGATAAAAGGAGAAATTATTTAAGATCAAATCTCATGAGTGCCATCACCATAATGTGCTTTCCAACCATTTTGTCTTCTTCCATTGTTTCACCAAATCTCTTATCACTACCAGTCTTTTTCAACACTGATGGTATCACCAAATTACTTCTACATCAATAACCATCCTACTATTTGATATCCCTAAATGCCATGGCAGAAATGCTAGTACAACTAAGTTAAATTCAACAAACATTTATTAAGCACCTACTATACATAAGGCACTGAACTAGGGGCTAGGTATGCAAAGGCAAAAAACATCTTCTGACCTCAAGGAGCTTATATTTTCCTAGGGGTTGAAGAAGTGGAATATGACATGTACACAGATAAGAAAACAGAAAAGTGATTTAGGGAAACAAAGAATCTGTGAGGGATAGCAATGATTTCATGTAAGAGGTGGCCTCTGAATTGATCCTTGAAGACAGCTAGAGATTCTAAGATGTTAAAAAAATAGGCTGAGGAGGGCGGAGCCAAGATGGCCACATGAAGGCAGCATCTTACCAGAGCTCTCTCACAAGTTCTGTCAGATTCCTATAAAAAAGTGAATTTGAGCAGATTTGAGAGAGTTAGAAACCACGAGAAGTCTGAGTGGGGCAAATTTCCCAGCCAGGAGAGTCTGAAAGGCCAAAGGAATGAATCTGTGCGCTAGGAGAGCACTTGGTATGCAGAGCTGCTTCAGACGGGACCAAAGTGGAAGTGGCTGGCCGGGAAACCCATGTGGGAGACAGGCTGGGAGAAAACCAGTGCCCCAAACCAGCAGAGATCCCCAGGCCTCCCAACACAGGACTTCAGTCTGTGGAAGCGATGAGAGGCAGCACAATGCCACTGACCATGAGATATCAACTCCTGAGGCTTGCAGCCCAAAGGTATGAAACACTTCTTGAACTTCTGGGAGACATAATGGCCAGGTAAATGGCTCTAATCCCTCCCCTCCCCACCCAGAGAATTCCTCAGGGGAAAAAAACAAAACAAAACAAAACACTGGAATAGAGGATACAGAAGTGGGGCTTCAGTGGCCAAGTAGTGGGAGTGCCTGAGTCCCAGAGGGGCAGAGCCAGCAGGGGTCAACACCAGGAGCCCAGACATACTCTTGCTCCCCCAGGGGAAGTGCCAGACACCCAGCTCAAACAACAAAGAGCTGAGACCATTGCTGAAGAGCAACAGTGCTGGAGAGCAACACTAGGGGAAGAGACATCAGGGAGCCAGACCTCTCCACCACACCTCAGGAAACTGAAGGCTATAATTCACAAAGCCAACAACGAGACTCACAATCTCCAGATTTAGAAGGCTGGGACAGAGAGCCCTGAGCCCCAAAAGCAGTAATTTGTTGTAAAGCCAGGAAAAGGCTAACCAACATGAAGAACACCAAAAACCCGAGGACCATTGATTCTTTTTATGGAGACAGGCATGATCAAAATACCAATTTGGAAGAGGATAACAATGACACTATACCCACATCTGATACCTCAAAAGGTAGTGTGAACTGGTCTCAAGCCGAAAAAGCATTACTGGAAGAGCTAAAGGAGGATTTAAAAAACCAAATTAGGGAGCTAAAAGAAAATATGGAAAAAAAGATTGGCGAAATGGCTATGGAGATTCAGAATCTAAATAGAGAAAATGACACCCTGAGAGGTAAAAGCAACCAATTGGAAAAGGAGACTCAAAAGCAAAATGAAGACACTAACTCATTAAAAATTAGAGTTGAGAGGCGGAGCCAAGATGGTGACTGAAAAGCAGGGACTAGTGTGAGCTCCCCGCCGAGTCCCTCCAAAAACCTGTAAAAATTGGCTCTGAACCAATTCTAGAACTGCAGAACCCACAAAATCGCAGAGGGAAGCAGGGCTCCAGCCCAGGACAGCCTGGATGGTCTCTGGGTGAGGTCTATAATGCACAGAGCTGGGAGCAGAGGGGAGCAGGGCTCCAGCCTAGGACAGCCTGGATGGTCTCTAGGTGAGGTCTATCCCACATGGTGCTGGGAGCTGGGAGCGGAGTGGAGCAGAGCCCAGTGTGAGCAGTATGAACCAACCAGATCAGGAGCCGGGCGGAGCGGGCCCTAGCACCCTGAATCAGTGAGCTGTGGCAGTTACCAGACCTCTCAACCCACAAAAACCAAAGACAGTGGAGAAGGTCAGTGGGAAAACCTGTGGGAGTGGAAGGAGTTCGTGGTTCGGCCACCGCCCCCAGGGGCAGCGGAGGTGGGGCAGCTACAGCTGTTGTTGCTTCTGGCCTCAGGCCCACCTGGTGGGAGGAATTAAGTGGCAGATCAGAGCAGGAGTGCAGAGCCTGCTGAAGATCTAAGTCCAGTCCAGGTTGGGGGTTCTTGGGGGAGGAGGAGTGCTGGTGTGGCAGAGCTGGCGCATCCCCCCAGGCATGGAACATAGAACTCTTTAGTCTACAAGCAGTCATACCCCGCTGAAAAACTCAAGGGTCACGTTAATTGGTTGGGAATATGGCCAGGCAGAGAAAATGCACCCTGATTCAGTCTCAGACTTTGGAATCTTACTTTGGTGACAAAGAAGACCAAAACATATAGCTAGAAGAAGTCAACGAAGTCAAAGAGCCTACAACAAAAGCTTCCAAGAAAAACATGAACTGGTCTCAGGCCATGGAAGAGCTCAAAAAGGATTTGGAAAAGCAAGTTAAAGAAGTAGAGGAAAAATTGGGAAGAGAAATGAGAAGGATGCGAGAAAGCCATGAAAAACAAGTCAATGACTTGCTAAAGGAGACCCAAAAAATACTGAAAAATACACTGAAGAAAACAACACCTTAAAAAATAGACTAACTCAAATGGCAAAAGAGCTCCAAAAAGCCAATGAGGAGAAGAATGCCTTGAAAGGCAGAATTAGCCAAATGGAAAAGGAAGTCCAAAAGACCACTGAAGAAAATACTACCTTAAAAATGAGATTGGAGCAAGTGGAAGCTAGTGACTTGATGAGAAATCAAGATATTAAAAAACAGAACGAAAGGAATGAAAAAATGGAAGACAATGTAAAATATCTCATTGGCAAAACCACTGACCTGGAAAATAGATCCAGGAGAGATAATTTAAAAATTATTGGACTACCTGAAAGTCATGATCAAAAAAAGAGCCTAGATATCATCTTTCAAGAAATTATCAAGGAGAACTGTCCTGATATTCTAGAGCCACAGGGAAAAATAGAAATTGAAAGAATCCATCGATCACCTCCTCAAATAGATCCCCCAAAGGAATATCCTAGGAATATTGTTGCCAAATTCCAGAGCTCCCAGATCAAGGAGAAAATATTGCAAGCAGCCAGAAAGAAACAATTCGAGTATTGTGGAAACATAATCAGAATAAACCCAGATCTGGCAGCTTCTACATTAAGATATCGAAGGGCTTGGAATACGATATTCTGGAGGTCAATGGAGCTAGGATTAAAAGCTAGAATCACCTACCCAGCAAAACTGAGTATCATGCTCCAAGGCAAAATATAGATTTTCAATAAAATAGAGGACTTTCAAGCTTTCTCAGTGAAAAGACCAGAACTGAATAGAAAATTTGACTTTCAAGCACAAGAATCAAGAGAAGCATGAAAAGGTAAACAAGAAAGAGAAATTGCAAGGGACTTACTAAAGTTGAACTGTTTTGTTTACATTCCTACATGGAAAGATGATGTGTATGATTCATGAGACCTCAGTATTAGGGTAGCTGAAGGGAATATTCATATATATATATATATACACATATGCATATATATATATATTTGTGTATATATATGTGTATGTGAGTGTGTATGTTTGTGTATATGTATGTGTATATATGTATATATATATATATAGAGAGAGAGAGAGAGTGGGCACAGGGTGAGTTGAAGATAAAGGGAAGATATCTAAAAGAAATAAAATCAAATTAAGGGATGAGAGAGGAATATATTGAGAGAGGGAGATGGGGAGCGATAGAATGGGGTAAATTATCTTACATAAAAGTGGCAAGAAAAAGTAGTTCTCTAGGAAGGGAAGAGAAGTCAGGTGAGAGGGAATGAGTGAATCTTGCTCTCATCAGATTTGACCTGAGGAGGGAATGCCATACATACTCAATTGGGCAACTTACCCCACAGGAAAAAAGGAGGAAGAAGCTGATAAAAAGGGGGGATGATAGAAGGGAGGGCAGATGGGGGTGGAGGTAACCAAAGCAAACACTTTTGAAAGGGGACAGGGTCAAGGGAGAAAATTCAATAAAGGGGGATCAGTTAGGAAGGAGCAAAGTATAGTGAGTCTTTTGCAATATGAGTACTGTGCAAGGGTTATACATAATGATACACATGTGGCCTATGTTGAATTGCTTGACTTCTTAATGAGGGTGGGTGGGAAGGGAAGAGGGGACAGAATTTGGAACTCAAAAGTTTTAAAAACAGGTGTTCAAAAACAAAAAAAAACTTTTTTTGCATGCAACTAGAAAATAAGATACACAGGCAATGGGGCGTAGAAATTTATGTTGCCCTACGAGAAAGAAAGGGAAAAGGGGATGGGAGGGGAGTGGGGTGACAGAAGGGAGGGCTGACTGGGGAACAGGGCAACCAGAATATACACCACCTTGGAGTGGGGGAGAGGGGTATCTTCCTAATGAAAAGGCCAGAACTCAATGGAAAATTTGATTTCAAAATATAAAACTCAAGAGAGACATAAAAAGGTAAATGGGGAAAAACCCCCACAAATCTTATTAATCAGTAAGGGCAAATTATTTTCATCTTTATATAGGATTACATCATCTTATGTATGTTTTATGTGTATAAATATATATGTCAATCTTAAGAATAGTACAGCTATTATGACAATTGAAAGGGATACACATAGACTGTGAATGTCTGTATAAAATAACTGATACAAAGACAAAAAACATAATTAAGAGATGTAAAGGGAGGGCTTTGAGAGAAGAGGTAAGGAGGTAGTAGAAAAGGGTAAATTACACCAAATGAAAAGGCACAAAAACACATTTTAGTAGAGGGAAAGAAGGGAGGGAGAAGAGCAGTATTTGATCTTTTCTGTCATCTGATCTGGTTCAACAAGGGAATAACATACCATGATAAGTATAGAAATCTAACTTTTCCTACAGGAAGTAGGAGGGGAAAGGGGGAAAAAGGGAGGGGGGTGGTCAGAAGGGAGGGGAGAAGTAGCAAGTGGGAAAAGGTAAGACAAGGGAGGGGAATAAAGAGGGAGGGTAAACTGAGGAAGATGGCAGTCAAAAGCAAAACTTTGTTGAGGAGTGAAAAGGGAAAGGGAGAAATAAAAGCATAAACAGGGGGAAATAGGATGGAGAAAAAGACACAGATAGAAATCATAACTGTGAATGGGATGAACTCTCCCATAAAACGGAAGCGGATACCAGAATGGATTAAAAACCGTAATCCTACAATATGCTATTTACAAGAAACACATTTGAAACAGGGGGAGACACGCAGGGTAAAGGTAAAAGGCTGGAGTAAAATATATTGCCCCTCAGCTAAAGTAAAAAAAGCAGGTGTAGCAATCCTAATCTCAGACAAAGCAAAAGTAAAGATAGATTTAATTGAAAGAGGTAAGAAAGGACATTACATCCTGCTAAAAGGCACCATAAACAATGAAACAACATCCTTGTTTAACATTTATGCACCAAGTGGTATGGCCTGCAGATTCTTAGAGGAGAGGTTAAGGGAGTTACAGGAAAAAGTAGACAGCAAAACTATAATATTGGGAGACCTCAACCTTCCCCTTTCTGAACTTGATAAATCTAACCTCAAAATAAATAAGAAAGAAGTTAAGGAAGTGAACAGAATTTTAGAAAAGGCAGATATGATAGACCTCTGCAGAAAACTAAATGTGGATAAAAAGGAATATACTTTCTTCTCAGCGGTACATCCACATACTCAAAAATTGACCATGTACTAGGGCATAAAAACCTCACAATCCAGTGCAGAAAGGCAGAAGTAGTCAAAGCATACTTTTCAGATCATGATGCAATAAAAATTATTTGTAACAAAGAACCATGGAAAAATAAGCTAAAAATTAATTGGAAACTAAACAATCTATTTCTAAAGAATGAGTGGGCCAAAGAACAAATTAGAGAAACAATTAATAACTTCATTCAAGAGAATGACAATAATGAGACAACATACCAAAACTTATGGGATGCAGCAAAAGCAGTTCTTAGGGGAAGTTTTATATCTCTAAATGCTTACATGAATAAAATAGGGAAAAAGAAGATCAATGATTTGGGCATACAACTGAAAAATCTAGAAAAAGAACAAATTGAAAATCCCCAATTAAATACCAAACCAGAAATACTGAAAATCAAAGGAGAGATTAATAAAAATGAAATCAATAAAACTGTTGAATTAATAAATAAAACAAAAGCTGGTTTTATGAAAAAACCAATAAAATTGATGAACCTTTGGTCAATTTGATTTAAGAAAAGAAGAAAATCAAATTACCTGTATCAAAAATGAAAAGGGTGAGTTCACCTCTAATGAAGAGGAAATCAAAACAATAATTAGGAATTAGTTTGCCTAATTATATGCCCATAAATTTGGCAACCTTAGAGATATGGATGAATATCTACAAAAACATAAATTGCCCAGGCTAACAGAAAAGGAAGGAAAATTTCTAAATAACCCCATCTCAGAAAAAGAAATTGAGCAAGCCATTAATGAACTCCCTAGGAAACAATTTCCAGGGCCAGATGGTTTTACATGTGAATTCTTTCAAACATTTAAAGAACAATTAAATCCTATACTTTGTAGACTATTTGGGAAAATAGGTGAAGAAGGAGTCCTACCAAATTCATTTTATGACACCAATATGGTACTAATACCCAAACCAGGTAGAGTCAAAACAGAGAAAGAAAATTATAGACCAATTTCCCCAATGAATATTGATGCAAAAATTTTAAATAAAACATTAGCAAAAAGATTGCAGCAACTTATCACCAGAATAATGTGCTATGACCAGGTAGGATTTATTCCAGGAATGCAAGGCTGGTTCAGTATTAGGAAAACGATTAGCATAATCGACCATATCAACAACAAAACTAGCAGAAACCATATGATCATCTCAATAGATGCAGAAAAAGCCTTTGTCAAAATACAATACCCATTCCTATTAAAACACTAGAAAGCATAGGAATAAATGGAACCTTCCTTAAAATTATAAATAGCATCTACCTAAAACTATCAACAAGCATTATTTGTAATGGGGATAAGCTAGATGCATTCCCAATAAGATCGGGTGTGAAACAAGGATGTCCATTATCACCCCTATTATTCAGTGGTACTAGAAACGTTAACTGTAGCAATAAGAGAAGAAAAAGAAATTCAAGGAATTAGAATAGGAAAAGAAGAAGCTAAATTATCACTTTTTGTAGATGATATGATGATTTATTTAGAGAATCCTAGAGAATCAAGTAAAAAAACTACTTGAAATAATAAACAACTTTAGCAAAGTTGCGGGATATAAAATAAACCCACATAAATCCTCAGCATTCCTATACATTACTAACAAAGCCCAACAGCAAGAGGTGGAAAGAGAAATTCCATTCCAAGTTACTGTAGACACTATAAAATATTTGGGAGTTTATCTGCCAAGACAAACCCAGGGCCTATATGAACATAATTTTGAAACACTTTCTACACGAATAAAGTCAGATCTAAATAAATGGAATAATACCAGTTGCTCATGGTTAGGCTGAGCTAATATAATAAAAATTACAATTTTACCTAAATTAATCTGTGTATTCAATGCCATACCAATTGAACTACCAAAAAATTATTTTACAGAGCAGGATAAAATAATAACAAAATTTGTCTGGAAGAACAAGAGGTATAGAATATCTAGGGTATTAATGAAAAGAAATTCTAGAGAAGGTGGCCTAGCCATACCAGATATTAAACTGTACTATAGAGCAGCAGTCATCAAAACTACCTGGTACTGGATAAGAAACAGAGGTGTGGATCAGTGGAATAGGATAGGTACACAGGATGGAGAAGTCAACAACTATAGCAATCTCCTCTTTGACAGAGCCAAAGAGTCCAGCTTCTGGGCTAAGAATTCACTATTTCACAAAAACTGCTGGGAAAATTGGAAAATGGTAGGGCAGAAACTGGGCATAGACCAATATCTTACACCATATACCAGAATAAAGTCAAAATGGGTTCATGATTTAGGAATAAAGGCTGATACCATAAGTAATATGGGAGAGCAAGGAATAGTGTACCTATCAGATTTGTGGAAAAGAAAAGAATTCATGACCCAAAAAGAGATAGAGAGCATTACAAAATGCAAAATGGATAATTTTGATTATGTTAAATTGAAATGTTTTTGTACAAAAAAGCCAATGCAACAAAGATTAGGAGGGAGGCAGAAAATTGGGAGAAAATCTTTACAACTAGTGTCACTGATAAAGGCCTCATTTCCAAAATATACAGGGAACTGAACCAAATATATAGGAATACAAGTCATTCCCCAATTGAGAAATGGTCAAAGAATATGAACAGGCAGTTTTCAGAGGAAGAAATTAAAGATATCTATAAGCATATGAAAAAATGCTCAAAATCACTACTGATTAGAGAAAGGCAAATCAAAACAACTCTTAGATACCATCTCTCTCCTGTCAGATTGGCTAAAATAACAAAACAGGAAAATGAGAAATGCTGGAGAGAATGTGGGAAAATTGGAACATTGTTACATTGCTGGTGGAGTTGTGAACTGATCCAGCCATTTTGGAGAGCAATTTGGAGCTATGCCCAAAGGGCTATAAAAATGTTCAGACCCTTTGACCCAGCAATACCACGTGTAGGGTTGTATCCCAAAGAGATCACACAAGTGGGAAAAGGTCCCATATGTACAAAAATATTTATAGTGGCTCTTTTTGTGGTAGCTAAGAATTGGAAATCAAAGGGATGCCCATCAATTGGGGAATGACTGAACAAGCTGTGGTATATGAAGGTGATGGAATACTATTGTGCCATAAGAAATGGGGATGATACGGACTTCATAACAACCTGGAAAAACCTACACGACATAATGCTGAGTGAGCGGAGCAGAGCCAGGAGAACACTGTACACAGCCACAGATATATGGATTCTGTGAGGACTCACCCTGACAGACTTTGCTGTTCTCAGCAACACAATATGCAGAGACACCTCCAAAGGACTCACGATGGAGAGTGCTATCTACATCCAGAGAAAGAACTATGAAGTATGAATGTAGATCGAGGCACACTTCATGCTCACCTTTTTCTCCCCCCACCCCCTTTTTTTCTCTCTTTTGCATTTGTTGTTGGGTTGTGTTTTTTTTTTTTGTTCTGTTTCTTCTTTCTCATGATTCATTCCATTGGTCATAATTCTTCTCCACAACTTAACTAGTGTGTAAATTAATTCAATGTGAAGTTATACATGGAAGTTATGTGGGATTCCATGCCATCTTGGGGAGGGAGGGGAGAAAATCTGGAACGCAAAATTATGTAGAACCGTGTGTTGCAAACTAAAAATAATTAAAAAAATATTTAAAAAAATAGACTGATTCAATGCAGGCATAAGGTTAATGCCAGCTTGCAAAAACATCAAGAGGAGAGATGGTAATATTAAGTTGAAAGGATAGCAAATGGGCCAGCTTGGCAGGAGTAGAGATTGCATCAATAATATGAAATTGTTCTGAAAAAATAGATAAGAATCTTACTGTA
This sequence comes from Trichosurus vulpecula, assembly GCF_011100635.1. Taxonomy (NCBI): domain Eukaryota; kingdom Metazoa; phylum Chordata; class Mammalia; order Diprotodontia; family Phalangeridae; genus Trichosurus; species Trichosurus vulpecula. The sequence continues at coordinate 230,258,606 of NC_050577.1, read as the reverse complement.
CAGGTGCCAAGCTGAGTATTTTGTGTTTTACTCTTGAAGCAATGGGGAGGCAGTGATGAAACTTAAGTAGAGAAATGACATGGTCAGACTTGCACCTTAGAATACTAACTTGACATTTATGAGGAAGTCAGAGACCAACTGCAATAATTTGAGTGATAAAGGCAAGAATTAGGGTATTGCTTTTGTTAGAGAGAGGAGCTTACATCTGAGGGATATTGTGAAGGTACTCTCTGAGACTTGGGAACTGTTGGACATAGGGAATGAGGGAGAGGCGAGACTCAAGGATTTTTCCAAGGTTCTAAATCTAGGTGGCAGCTGGCTAGGTGGAACACTGGATAGGGAGCCGGGCTTTGAGTTAGGAAGATTCATGTTCTTAATTTTGAATCTGTTCTCAGATACTTATTAGCTGCATGACCCTAGACAAGTCATTTAATCCTGTTTGCCTCAGTTTCTTCATCTGCAAAATGAGATGGAGAAGTAGACAACAGACAACTCCAGTATCCTTGCCAAGAAAAGCTCAAATGGGGTTACAATGAGTCAAACACCACTGAAAATGACTGAACGATCCAAACCTAGGTGACTCCAAAGATGGTGGTTCCTTTAATAAAGAAAAAAGAATCTTGAATGAGGTAAGGATATAGGGGAATATATAGTAAGTTCTTTTTTGCATAGGTTTCATTAGAAATGATGATGGTACATCTAGAGATGTGTAGCAGGCATTTGGAGTGGTGACACGAGGTTAGGAGAAAGATGAAGTCTGGATGTAAAGATTTATTATCATCTGCACGGACAGAATAATTGAACCCATGAGGGCTTTGAAAGAGAGAAAAAGACACAAGAAGACTCTTGGGGGAGATTCATGCTTAGCCAGAACGAGATGAAAATATTCCAACAACAAGATGAAGGAACAAAGGTAATCACAAAGTCAAGTGAGATCAATATATTTATTGAAAACCAAAGGACCAGATTATCCTTAAGGAAAGGGTAATTGACAGTGTCAAAAGGTGAATATAATCAAGGATAATGAAGACTGAGAAAAAGCTGTGGGGTTGAGCAGTTAAAGATTATTGCTAACCCTGGAGAGAGCAGTTGTGATCAAGTGGTGGGTCAGAAGTCAAATTTCAAGAAGTTGAGAAGTGAGTGGGAGATGAACTAGGGGCAATTGGTATGGACATAGCCTCTTTTTTTAAAGGAGTTTGTGAAATGGGAAAGAAATGTTAGGATGGTAGTATAAGGGGATGATAAATTAATATTTTTAAGAATAGGGGACACCTGAGAATGTTTGTAGCCAGCAAGGAGAGAATCTAGATAATGGCAATCATAAAAAAGTAAAAGAGTATGATGGAATTAATGGAATCAAAGGCTCAATTAGGGAGTTTCACTTTGTCATGGAGAAAGGACAGCTCATCTTCTGAGCCGGCAGGAAGGGCGTGAATAGGATAAGAGTGTCCTAGATAATTTTTTTTACTGGTAAGTGTCATATGTTAATACCTTGACTTCATGATTTGCAGGGTTATTGAAGTATGAATTGCTTCCTGTAGAAATGAGACTAGACCAAGCCCCTGAGGGGGATTGATTTCATTTACTATTTATTGTATACTAAATGTCAACGCAACTCCATTGGGAGGTTTGCTTCCTAAGTAGAAGAAACATTTGTTTTAAATATAGTTGTTTTGTTTCATAATCTACTTTATGTGCATGTTGAGTTAATAATATTCTTTGAAGTATAAACATTCATAAACCTATGGCTTGCACTTCTCATTTTGTAGTTTTTCCAAGATATCTTGCTTATCAGGCTCCTCATATCCACTCCAAACCTCACCCAGTAAAGATCTTTGAGATAATCAATAGATTAATCATTAGTACCTATATTGGTTGGTTAACAAAAAGCAAATGTATACCTAAGATCATTGAATACATGTCATCCTTAAACCAATTATAAGAAATTGCTTGGCATAGGCCTCCCATATCCAGATAGACCCTTATCTAAGGCTGCTAAGAATGTTAAATGTATACTAAGCTTCAATGGCCAAAAAGAGCCATCATAAGTTGAGAAAGGCTCTCCACGAGCTCAAACAAGTATAACGTGACCAATAAAACTTCCTAACCTTACAAGGCCAGAAGACAAAATGAAACTTTATTAATAATTGATGAAAGAAATTGAACTTTTTATCTAGTTTAGCCCACCATTCCTTCAAATCCCAGCTTAAATCCAACCTTTTGCAGGCAGCCTTTCCTGATCCCTGTTAATTCTAGTGTTTTCCCTCTTTTGATTAATTCCAATTAATCCTCTATCTAGTGTGTTTGTAATAATTGTTTCTATGTTGTCTCTCCATTAGGCATCAGATCCCATGGTACTTTTGATGCTCTTAGTTCTCAGATTATGTTCAGACCTCTTTTATTCCTTTTTGGCTCTTTGAGGCCCTCTGCTCAAAATTTTCTTTTTCTCTCTACTTTTGCTCATCCTTCTGTTCTTCCAATATTATAACAGGCAGCGTAGTTAATAGAGTATCTGATTTAGAGTCAGCAGAATCTACTTCAAATCTTGCTACAGACATTTACAAGCTCTGTGGCCCTCAACAAGCCATTTAAACTTTCTCAGCCTCAGATTCCTCTTCTGTAGAATGGGAATAATCACAGCACAACACTCGCTTCATAGCATTTTCGTGAGAAACAAATGAAGTAGTGTAAAAATGATCTGTAAACCATAAAGCAGTATGTCAATGGTAGCCCTTTGTTCTCAGTTTCCTATTAAGCTACCACAAGAGTGGGGGCCATCTCGAGTTGTCCTGAGCTATATCTAGTCACTGGGCCAAGATGGCTCTGGAGGAGAAAGTGAGGCTGGTGACTGCACAGATCTCCCTCACTTCAATCCAATTACTTGGAAATCAGGGCATCATCTTCCAGATGCCGTGGTTCTCTTCCAGAATGAAGAAAGACAAACCAACAATAACAACTTTAAGAGTTCAAACTTTTTGGCTGTTCAAGGCCCTCTGTTCCAGTTTGAATGATGCCTCTCACTGTTTAATATGAACTTCCAGTAGCTCAGTCAGACAAGTCTCCTCTCTGCCCTGTGGATGTTCCATCTTTGCTCTGCTTGAATCTTTGTCTGTATTATGTTAGACAGATTCATCTCTCATGGAGAACTTCCTAAACCAGGTTGTCAACACCCATCATCGTGGCACAAAATCTTAAACTGCTACAAGGGTTTGGATTTGATTCAAAATAAGCTCAGGGATTTCTAAACATTCTAATGTATTAGAGGTAGTGTGATACAGTAGAAAGAATCTTGAATGTGTAGTCAGAGGGCTTGGGTTAAAATCCTGGCTCTGCCACTTACTACTGGTGTCAATTTGGGCAAACCATTGGGCCCCCTCGCGTCTCAATTTCCTCACTTGTAAAAATGTGGTGGTTGGACTAGATTTGACGTTAGCTCTTTTCCAGCTCTACGTCTATGAAATTATTATATCTAACATCACTCCAAATTACAAGTGAAGTGCGTATGACTATCAGCTACCATTAATAACACCACAGCCTATCTTTCCCCCTCCTTCTTGTTAAGAACTTTATACTACATTAAAAAAAGATAAGCATCTACCTGTAGTCAATAAACTCATAACCTCCCCTACCCGCTTAAACTCCCCCCGCCCACCCCGAACCTGCCCCACACCAAAATGACAGACAGTTGATAGTGGAAAGAGCTCTGGGTTTGAAGACAGAGGATCTGGGTTCTAATTTGACTTTTTTGTTCACTTCCCATTACTTTAAACAAATCACCCCATCACTCCCAGGGTTTATTTTCCTTATCTACAGAATGAGGACGTCAGATTTAATGACCTCTAAGGTCCCCTCCAACTCTTAATTTACTGAAATTCATATGAAACAGTATGAAAGTAATTATTGTGCTTTATTTGGAGACTAACCAACTTCCTTCAGGTGGCAAATTTTTTTCATTCATTTATTTTTATACATTCCTTTATTTATGTTCATTTATCTCTTCATTTATCTACATAGTTACCTATTGACCTACATATTTACAATAATGGTAGGGAGAAAGTATGATTGAGTAGCTCAGAGATCAGAGAAACTGGTTGAAATCCTGCTTTTGCTGCTTGCTACCTATTTAATGATGCCATTAAACCACTCTGGGCCTCAATTTCCTAATTGGCAAAGTGAGAGTGTTGATGTAGATCAGTGGTGTCAAATCAGAAATGGATCTTTGCAGGCCATGTACTGATTTGGAAAACTACAAATTAACATTATCTATGTTGTGTTGTATTTTTATTTATTGTATTAATCATTTCTCAAATACATTTTAATCTAGTTCCACTGACCTGGGGAGTTTAGATTATGATACATATGGACGTTGAATCTGATAGCTCTGGATGAGATGAACTTTATGATCTTTTTCTACTCCATAACAAGGATCCTGTGACTCCTGTGAAAATTGGCCAATCATTTAACTTCCTCAGGCCTCATTTTCCTCATCTATAAAATGAAGGGGTTAAACTATATGGCCTCTGAAGTCCCTTCCAGCTCTCAATCTACTAACCTATGAAAAGGCAAAGCTTCACCATCTTGGGGTTAGTCAATACCCACTTCTGGGCTTAGGGGAATTTCACACTGTGGTTACAGCTTTGCCACAACTACAGAGAGAGAAAACTTCAAGACAGAAAATGAGAGGAGTAAAAGGCTTGCTATTAAAGTTGTTGTGTGGAAACCACACCATTAAGTCATAAAACACATGCTATGAAGGGAGAACACGTCTGAACAGGAGGAAGTCTTACAGTGAATTGCCCTTTCACCAGAGGGGGGTTCCTTTGGGACCCTGAGTTAGTAATCTAAACTATACTTCCCCATTAAACCTACTCAGCCCTAAAATAAGTTGTTGTCTTAGGCATTAATTAAATCATAAAACCACTGAATAAACTAACTGACATCTTTGTAAAATGGTGATTTTATTATAAACTTTAATCTTGGCAAGGCCACTTGAAAAGAGAAACTTAAAACTGCAGCTGTAAATGTGTATATTCAATAAAGCTTAACCTTTCCTCTTATTAGCAACACTTCCCTCACTTAAGGGGTTTCCTTTTCTTAAGCCATTTTCACGTTTGACCCATTATTCATTTTATATGCCCTTGGAAGAAATATTTATTTTAAATATATAGAAGATACCCAGAAGTATCTAATTGTTTTATAACTTGAAATCCTAGATGAACTAGAGATTCATTTGGGGGAAATATAAGAAACACTAAGAAGGTGTATGACTCATTCCTTCTAGCCTCTAGCTTTGTCATTTTTTTTCTTCCTTTGAGGTTTTAAAATAATTTAATTGAAATATTTATATATTTAGATGAGAAGCCATATTGCACAGTAAATAGAGAATCAATCTGAGTCCCAGATGATCTGGTTTCAGGGCTTGCTTCTGACACTTACATACTGGCTGCGTGAGACCAGGCAATCCCTTTCAGTGCCCCAGGAAACCAAGACCGGGTGGATATTGTAGGAGAGCTACAGATTTGCATTGGTAAGTGTTTCCTTTCTGAAAGTGCTGTACATCATCAGTGAAATCACAGGTCTAATTCATACATACACACACACACACACACAGGATAGATAGAGCAATCTATAGATAGATATAAATAAGTAGAGATTTATAGAGATAAAGGTATAGGTAGATATAGAGATAGAGATGAGACAAAAATCTATAGAGAGAGATATATAGATAGGCATCTATAGACATAGGTATCTATAGAGATATAGAGGTGGAGACAAAGATATAAACAGATATCTATAGACAGAGATAAAGGTATAGATATATACATAGAGATAGATATATCTCTATATAGATATAGATATTGCTAGACATAGATAAATAGATATAAAAATATCTCTGTATAAAGATATCTATAGAGATAGATATCTACAGATAGAGATATGTAGATAAATGATAAAGCTAGATATCTATAGATATAGAAAGATATCTATAGATATAGACAGATATCTATAGACAGATATCTATAGACATATCTATAGAGATATATAGATAGAAAATAGATATACTTAAAAGTATATAGATAGAAGATAGATATATCTAATATATTTTACATACATATGCATATATGTACACGCATATACATATACACAAGCGTGTACACACGAATGTATACATATATTTATGTATGTACAAATACACATGCATGGGTACCACAAATGCACAAACATATACACATATACATGTGACCCACCTGTACATGCATATAGGTGTGCTATGTGCATTACATATCATCACCTAACCTTTCCCTGCCTCACTTTCCTCATGTGTAAAATATAGATAATAACAACACCTACTTCATAGGGTTGTTGTGAGTATCAAATGAGATGATATTTGTAAATATTTGCAAATATTATAGCACTTTATACATGTTAGCTGTGATTCTTTTCCTTGGAATTTGCTACACCTATGAAATTACAGGCTTGATCTCATCCCCTTACCACTCCTCACTCCCACTCAACAAAAGTAGCAGCAGTAGTCTCTGATATTGTATTGCTTTTGCTGCTACTGATAATAATAGCTCCACTGATAACATAGGATTCTTTGTGAAGATCCCAGGGAGAGGGAGGAAAAGAAATATGATCTCTCCCTAAGTGTCTTGGAAGTCTTCCAACAAAGGCTGGATGATGGATGACTTGCTTCATTTGTATCAGTTGAAATTCCTTTCATGTATGGCCTTTGAGTTCTAGATATTCTAGATGGACCTTGAGGGTCCTTCCATCCCATATTCCATGATTTGTATTCCTGGGCTCCTTTTGTAATGTATGAATCTATGACCCAAGGGTAATGGATACATTAACAGAGCCCAACAGTTGAGACTCACATCAAATGAGGCCATGAGATATTTTGTCTGCATTAGATGAAAGCAAACAACTACTGATTAAACAACCAATCCACCAAAATACCAACATTAATTTAGCTTTTCTGGCAGTCAAATTACTCCATTGCTTATCAGTTCTGCTCTTCTAGGTTTAATGGGCATCCTGTTGTAGATGCCTCTTAAATCTCTATATCCAGTCCAAGATTATGTCCTGAGCTCCAGTCCCCTATCTCTGCCTGATGGATATCTCTATCTGAATATCCCACAATTATCTTAAATCCAGCTTGTCTAAAACCGAATTCATCAACTTGCTCCTCTTACAAGGGGCCCCATTATGACTGATGGCACCAATCTTTCACTCAGATTCCAAACCTTAGAGTCAACTTTAATTCTTCCCTTTCCCTCATCCTCACCATCCATTGTAAATCTACATCTAATTTTTGTTCTGTACTATTCTTTGTACTCACGTTGCAATGAAGTAACTCAGTCTGTCATCTCTCACCTAGACCATTTAATATCCTAGTAAATTAGGCCATCTTTTGTCTTGATTGTTAACCTGACCCATAATCATTGAATGGGTATTGCCTCAGACAAACCAAGACCTGGGAAAGACCTTAATTTAAAAAGGCTAAGGTCACCCACTGCATCTTGGGCCATCACTAGTCATCTTGACTCTTGTCTTGCCACTGGACTCCAGTGACTCTGGAGGAACGATTGAGGCTGATGACTTTGTGCAGCTCTGCCTCACTCAGACCCCATCACTTGAAAGTCAAGACATCACCCTCATCATGTCATTGGTCCTCTTTGAGAAAGAAGGATGACAACACCACCACCACCACCACCATGTCTCCCTATTTCCAAGTTTTGCCTTGGGAGAGTCGTATTTTACTTTTTGAATGGCATCCTTCATAAAGAACTTCAGAGTTTTAGAGTTGGAAGGCTCATCAGAGAATGTCTAATCCAATCTTAGTTATATAGGAATCCTCTCTAGAACACCCCTAGTAAATAAAGACACTCATTGAGGGGGAATCCACACTTTCCTGAGGTGGTCCATTATACTTCTGGATTGATTTAATTCTTAGAAAGTTTTTCTTTCATGAGTTTTGAGATAAGGAATAAGAGGAAAGGAGTTTTCAGTTGTTTTTGTCATCACCTTGCCAAGATTAATTTCTTGGTATAAACACTCTATTTTTGCTCTCAGAAGTTGTGATAAATCAATCTATAATTCTCTTTTTGTTTTCAGCCCTGAGCCCCCTGCCAGAGATAACACTTGACAAAAACACTGCTGTTTTAAACCCACTTTTACTCTCCTGAAAAGATCCTTTTAACTGTCCTGGCCCAGCTACAATCCTAATGAGTCCACCCATTTTAGCTACAACCTTGGTTAACATTATTTAATAAACTGTCATTTTAAAAGACAAAGTAAATGTTTAAAACAAAGAAAAGTAAACACACTTCAGCAAAATATCCTTTCTCTGTGCCCTCCAAAAGACTTCAGGCTTCCATGAAGGATCCTGAGGGGAGAAAGTAAATAATCATGACCTTAGATCCAACAATCCTGGGGCTTTCGGTAACAGAATATCCATTGATAGACATCTTTCAACACCTAGTTACTTCTGCTATCTGACCCTTACTTTTTGTGATTCTATCAACTGAAGTGGAGGTAGAGTTCAGTTGATAAGGCAATAACCTGAATAATTTCCCCAACTCTGCATATTTCTCTTAGTTAAAAATCAGCTCATTTGCTACCTTCTGAAGATCAGCTGTGGTACTTTTGACACATATCCATACTCTGAGTTCTAGATAAATTTCTACTGGTTTATGGAGACTCTGACATTATCCTTTCAAGTACATTTCCCCAGGGCCTCGTAATAAAGAATCTTGTAAAAGTGCAGGTGGCCAAGTTCTCAAACAATACAGGGATAAACATTTCATATGAGGATACAGGCCTACTATAGCTTGTGGTCTTGGGATTACATTCCTCTCCTCTGAATATGTGATTATACAATTTTAACAAATAGCCATCATTTCACAGAATTTTAGTAGGTTGCTTGCTTAGAGTGGCTTGCATAGCAGGGAAAAATCTTCAAGGTCAAGGTACCTTGCACTAAGCAGAGGTGTAAAATGCCCACACTATTCCCCAATGCCTCCAGAACTAGAGTAAAATATAATTGGGAAACATTGAACAAAACAATCAAAAATACAATGAAGCATAGATAATGTTAATTGGTGATTTTCTAAGACAACATGTAAAGAAAACATGTATGGTTTAGTGGCTCTTTTTTCTATTTGGGTTTGACACCACTACAAATAAAATGTAAAATCTCCCTGGAATTTAGAGAGCATTTAGAAGGATATCTGAAGGATTCCCAGTCCAGAGTTAAGCTGGTTGTGTCTTCAATGCCTCCATCCCCACAGACTCCAAAACATAAGTCAGCAGGCAATCTTGGCTCTTACCAAAACATTAGTCAACAGGTATGCTGTGAAGGCAGTGACATGATTCCTGCTAGAGTTGAATGTGTAGTACTAGGTGTACTAATTCCACTATGATTGTTTTTCTGGTCTCTGTGTCCATAACATATTTAGCAATATTTGGTTAAGAAATGCTCATGCCATGGGTCTCTTTAGGGAGGATAACCTGTAGTTAAGAATTTCTTGAGATCAGTCCAAACTTAGCATACCCTTGAGCAGTGTGCATTTGAGCTCTTGAGCAAAGGCATTTCATTGTTCAGACTGAATCATGGCAGGTAGGCCATACACCAAGAAATATTTCTCCCATGCCACTTTTATACTCATTGAAACTTCCTAATTTTTGGTGGAGACTATGCATAACTTGAGACGTGGTCAATTATGACCACATTATAGCTTATGCTTTTACTATTTTCTTCCAGAAATGGAATATAAATCCAGTCAAGTTCCAAAGATTTGTTTGTGTTTATATTCTCCAAATATATAGAATATCTTGTTAACTTTTTTTTTTTTGCATTGAACAACCACATATCTCACACTTCTTACTGATCTCTACTGATATTTTAGGTCTATAAAATCCATTCTTTATTAACTTGGTGGTCCTCTGTTTACCCATAAATCCAAAGTCATCATGGAAAGTATTCATGGCAATGGAAAAATATGAGCTAGGTAGAATCAGTTGCTTCCTTGTATCGTTCCTGAGATCAGTGATGATGTGGTACAGTATTCTGATGTATTATTCCAACATTGCCCTTTGTCTCAATAGTAAGGTACAATTTTGGGGGATGAAACTTGAGTCATTTGGGATCACAGACTTAGATCTTGGCTTTTATAACTTCTAGTCCCTTGTCAACCACTGATTCTTTCAACAGTCATTAGACAGTGGAGGCAGAGAAGGTTGGTTCAATGAAACAAAGTTCACATAAACTACTGGCATATTGTTCAGTGTCCCCAACTTTCAGCTATACTGTCATTTGATTCCAGCCCAACTCCCTGGGAGTAACATATAGCCTTTTTCATCTTCCTTAAGTATCACCACATCTTTGACATCATCCATTCATAGTATTTCAATATGCATCTCTCCAACCTTTTGATTCTTTTTCAAAATCTATACCATTTGCCCAATTACAATCTTCTGGTGTCTTTTCTATTTGTCATGATTCCTCAAGGAGTATTGACAATGGTTAAGTGTTTGCAACTGTTCTGCTCAAATAACAAGTTGTTTTTGTACCTAAGTATGTAATTGACTGGGTAATTGACATCAGGTGATATGCTCATTAAAAGCAGCTATCAGGGTGGATACTTGAAGGACCTCAAGGACCTGAAACCTTGAGGACACATGTGACCCTCTAGGTCCTCAAGTGCATCCCTATGACTGAATCCAAATTTAACAGAACAAATCCCTTTAATAAAAGGATTTGTTCTGTAAAACTTGAGCTCAGTCAAAGGGCCACACCTGAGGACCTAGAGGGCCACATCTTGAGGTTGGAGGTTCACCACCCCTGAGCTAGATGCTCTCTATTTCCATGCCCACTGTGGTTTGCAATTCCTACTTGGCTTTTTTTCCTTCTATACTTACCACTTTGGAGATCAGCTCCTTGATAGAAAAGGATATAAATGAGGATTTGGTCAATTCCACTTCCTTTCTAAGCACAGTAGTTAGCACATGGTCTGGCATATGTAGTGAACCCTTAATTAATGCATATTACCTTGTGCTTAATAAATGCTTGTTGCCTCTCTGACATCTACTAACATTGTAACATCTGTCACAAGCAATAAGCCTATTTGTCTTCTTAATATTTCTAAAATTAAATGTATTTGATTCTTTAAGATTTGGAGCAAGCTTCTGGTCTATATTTAAGTAGTACTCATTTGTCTATAGGATCTCTGTGCTTGACATTCAGAAACCACTTAAATGGATTATTGAATAAAGAGTATTTTTATTACATTTTAATAAGAAACCATGATCAGTATCATGGAGGAAGATAATTTAAATTAAAATGGCCTGCTTATAGAAGTATTCCAAAACCAACAGAATGAAATTTAGTAAAGATGAGTTGTAGCTAGGAGCAGCCAGGTGGTTCAGAGGATAGAGTTCTGGGCCTGGAGTCAGGAAGACTCATCTTCTTGAGTTCACATCTGGCCTCTGACAATTACTACCTCTGGGGCCCTGGGGAATTCACTTTAACTCTGTTTACCTCAGTTTCCTCATCTATAAAATGAGCTAGAGAAGAAAATAACAAGCCACTCCAGTATCTTTGCCAAGAAAATGCCAAATAGGGTTGTCAAGAGTTGGCTATGACTGAAAAACAACTGAACCGAAAAGACAAGGTACAGAAAAATTATATTTTAGGATTTCATGGGTTTTGGTACTCTTTCCCCAAATAGCAGACAAAACCTCTACTACAGACTAGACAGCACCTTCTCTGCAATTTATGCTCTTAGGGATTTATCAATAACTCTCAGAGTTGAAGTGGCTTGCCCAGGGCCACATAGACAGTATATGTCACAACTGGGACGTGAGCCAACATTTTCCTGACTATGAGGCCAGCTCTCTATCCATTAAGAAATATTGCTTCTCAACGAGGAAGTACAAATATTATTATCCCTATTTTACTAACTAGGAAGTTGAGGGACAAAGTTTAAGCGATTTATGGGAGGCTAACCAGCTTGTAAACTGTTGAGCCAAGACTTGATCTCATGTTTATGGATCTAGAAGATTTTTTTTACTATACTATGAAGAATTATTGTTATAGGATTGCCAGATTTGGTATCCTTAGAAATATTAACAATTATCAGTTGACATTCATTGCTTTCTAGATCTTTGGGACTGAGGAATAGGAGAGTGAGGACATAGCCAGGCACTATTCTGCCACTTTAAAAGAATGGGTCTTGGTGAAAGTAGACAATGAATCACCATAGCTGGTTGAACAGGTAGCATTCTTTTATTAACACCATTGGGCCTTTGATTAGATATTGATTGCTCTTGAGAAGAGGCAGCCGTTAGAACTGAATCATGCCTTTGACAGTAATTTTAAACTACAAAACATTTTGACCTTGGTAATGGCACCCCTCTGCTGAGGTCAGGCCACCCTCAAAAACTGAAAGCTCATGAATTCTTAGGCTCAATAGAAGGAAGGACTTATCCAATACAGGTCAAGTACTGCTAGGAGATACCTATCTTGAAACAAAGTGGGGTTTTGCTTGTTGTTCTCAACACTTTTTTGATAATTGATTTGTTTTTCATTACTCATCCTTTAGCTAGACGATTTGATGATAGATGGGTGACAGAGCTTTTATTAAGCATTTACTATGTGCCAGGCATTGTGTTAAACTCTACAGATGCAAATATAAACAAACAAGAGAGTTCATGTCCTCATGGAGTTTATATTCTAATAAGGGAAGATGATACATAAAGGGGAACTGAAAAGGGAGAGGAAAGGCTATCAAAGTTAGTTGCTTACACACTTAGATATTTTCTTTTCTTTGAGTCCTGCGTGATTTCAGTGCATAGCTTCCCCAGCCATCCCCATAAATATCTCTTCCCTGTCCCTTAGATCTGACATTAAGCTTAGAAATCAAGGGATGCTGAATAATAGTCAATACAAAGGAAGGTAATAAATGCTATGTGACCTGAGTAGGCCAGAAATAGAAAGTACTTAAGAATGTCTAGGCATTTTGAAGGCTCTCTCTTCAGACTTGTCCTGTTAGAGAGAGCAGCAGACTGTACCATTGTTTGTCTTGGTCCTTGATGGCAGAACAGCACAGAGCAGCGATACTGTGGGGATAGAAAGGAAAATCTCTTCCCCAGTTTCTCTTTGTCTATCTCTTCCTCCCTCCCTTCCTCCCTTCCTTCCTTCCTTCCTTCCTTCCTTCCTTCCTTCCTTCCTTCCTTCCTTCCTTCTTGTGTTGGTAAGCAAAATGGGCTCTTAGCACTCAGTTCAACCAAGTACCCTTGAAGAGTTTGGCTTTTGTTTCCTTTGATTAATTTAGTGTATTTCATTGAGTCTTACTAGGTGCTAAGCCCTGGGCCCAAACCCCTATTAAGTGCTAAGCCTAGGTGGGTGTGAAGCCCTCAGGGCACTGAGGGGAGGTGCTAACTCAAGAGGCAATCATAGGAGCCTAAGTTCTGGTCATTTAGATGACATTTGATGATGTCTGAAACGGTACAAGAAGACAGAGCCATTTGCTCAGGGCTCTCACTCTTGGTGGCATGCTGATGCGGAGACTCCGGGCAGCTGTAGCTAAGAGCTCTCCAGCTCATAAACCTGGATGCTGGGATTTTGTTAAACTCTGGTAACTATGTATTAGGATTTGAACCAGACAAAGTCTGTCTGTCGATGTTTGTACTTTGTATTTTGCTCTGAAGTTCAGGGTGCTAGCTTTTTCCCCTGAACTAAGTGAGTGAGATTTGTGTGCTGGATTAAAATAACCTTGTTAACCCCTTAACATTGCTTTCCTTAGTAAAGCAGATCAAAAGAACTGGGGCTTTTGCAGAGTGCTGGCAGCATTCTTGTTGGGCTTGTGGTGGTCTTTCACCCCAACAACAGCTACTAGCCGGACTGTTGAAACACTTCCTTCCTTCCTTCTCTTTATCTTTCTCTCTGTCATCCACTCAATGTTTGTTTTCTCTCTTCTGTTCTCTATCTCCATCCTTTTGCCTCCTACCAGCATTGGTAGGAAAACAGCATACTTTCTGTGTTAACTGCAAAATTCTACTTTGTCTTTGATTCTTTCTGGAACTGAGACTCTCCATCCTTGGTAGTTCTTCTTGGGACCTCTTGTGGTGAATTGTGATGGTAAATTACTACTTGTTTGGTGCCTAGTCACTGGGTCCCTGAATGAAGGAACTAATCTATTTTATGAGCTTTCAGTCTTTTCTCAAAATATGACAGTATAAGCAATTAGCAAACTCCTGTCAGTGTCCAAATGTAAATAAAGATTGTCCTGGACTCTCATCCGCAGGAGGGTCTAAGGCAGAATTCAAGTATCAGTCACTTTACAATGCTTCCTCTTCGGTCTTCCTGCTGATTAAGTTTGGGGTGTCCCTTCCCTTCTAGTTGCTCCTTTGACCTTCAGCATCTATACTAATCCCCCTGCCCTTTTCAATCACATACTTTAATATTTCCCCAAGGATTTTGAGTTTAATTTGCTTGACTTAGAGCATCTCTTTGCTGAAAAAAATAACTTCTCTACAACTTAGCAAAGGGTCATCATAAGCTATTATGGTAAAATCAAATCATTCCATCATTGCCACACATTGCTAGCACATCCACTTTTAGCTAGCTTGGTCCTTGGATAACAGACATAGTCCATCTTTAAGCTATACTTCCTGAGCTTGACAGAATTCATCTGACCTGGTAATCCACTGGCATAGCCTTTTCAGAAATCTGGTCCAGAACTATGATATTAGGAGGAATCCAAATGAGACTTATAAGAGTAGAAGCTTCAAACACATTTAAGAAAACATTTCACATGTGTCACATATGACACAGACTATTTTCCCTTTGTTTCCAATATCCTCTACACTTTCAACCATATGACAATTTCTATATGCTTCAATACCATTCAATTTGGTACTTAAGCATGAAATCATTTTAGCTCTTCAGAAAGTAAAAATAGCAGGAGCACTAAATAAGCCATGAAAATCAAAACAACTTATGGTTGTTGAAAGAAAGGTTTATTTTTCCCTGCAATTAGAAAGCCAAAATGTCATGCCATTTGTTCTGTATAGTGATTTCTGAGAGACATTTGGCACAGCAGTCTATGCAGCAGAGGACATAAATTATATCTTGTTAACTTTATATGCAAAACCTAGAGACTAGGAAACATTCTTTTTTCAAGATCCTTGTTTAAGTTCTCTGATGTGATTAACAGTGAATGAACTGCACAAAAAATATTTCACAATTCACTCTCATAGTAAGCGTCTATGATGAGCTTCAGAGGTAAAACTCAAAATTTAGAAACTTCTAGTTGGGCACTCCTTGGGAAAGATCCCTTAAGATGCCCCACTAAAATAGAGCTTCTCTTTCTTTCATTGCCCGGAGAGATAATAGATATCTTTCCATGCATATACTGTAAAAAAAGAATGTTAGTGTGCAGGACTATGGAAGCATTATTCCCACTAGACACTGCCCTGGTCAAAAGACTTCTGGTGTGTTTTATTCAGTTCTAGGCGCATGTTTTAGCAAGAACACTGATAAGCTGGAAATTATCTGGAGACATCCAAGTAGGATGATAGAAGTACCCAAGATATTCCATATTTTGATAGGTTAAAGAAACTATCATATTATAGTACTACTTTCTCTCCTAAATGTGTTGGCCAGAAATAGTACACCACATAGTTCCTATTCTCAGCAAACTTTCAGTCTAGTAAATGGATAAGGTCTTAAATAAATTATATAAATGATAAATGATAAAAACGAATGAAAGATTTCTTCTCATTGAGGGGTCAGGGAAGGCTTCATGGAAGAGGTGGCATATAAGGTGGCTGTTAGAGGGGGCGAAATAATTTAAACCATGTGGCATAGTGAGAAAAAGTTCTGGCTGTGGAGTCAGAGAACTTGGCTTCTAATCTAGGCTTTGACACAGACTGGGAGCCTGGTGACCCTGGACAAACCATTTACCCTTGCTGGGTCTTAGCTTTCTAATCTGCAAAATGAGACGGTTGAGTTAAACTTCTGAAGTTTATTCCAATTCTAGAGCAAAGATCCACAGAGATGATAGAAATGTGGAAGAAGTCTATAATAGGCATGGGGTCTATAAAATCTTAAAATCATAGATAAAGCTGGAAAGGAAGGGATCTTAGAGGCCATCCAGTTCAATGTCATATGATAATGTAGCCATAAGAATTGAAACTGAGGGTGATCCAAGGGGCAATGCAGAGGCACATAGTGAAAATCAGTAGGCTATAGTATATAACCGACCATTATTTGCCCAAAAGAAGTTAAATGAAGCTTATTATTTGATAGAGGTATAATTGGAAAAGAAGATGAATTAGGCTTTTGGAGAGAGTCAGGTGATAACTGATGAGTAGCTTAATGGTTTTACTGGCCACCCAATGAACCCCCAGTGCAACACTTATAGAGAGCTGCATGAACCCCTAGTGGTCTTATGGGGACAACATGGACCAGAATGTAGCAACAATTCAGCTAGCAGCTGTTGTGGGGTGTAAAACCCAATAAGACCAGCACACAGAAGGCTGCTAACACAGGTTCTCTGATCTGCCTTACTAAGGAAAGTAATGTTAAAGGGTTAACAATCTTAGTTTAATCCAACATACAGATATCATTCACTTAGTTCAGGAGGAAAAGCCAGCACCCTGAACTTCAGAGCAAGTACAAATGAATTACAAACAGACACAATATAAACAGACCAAATCACAATTCATAGTTACCAGGAAAGCATCAACATCTGGGTTCACAAGCCAGGAGTCTCTTAATGGTTTCCCAGAGTTCCACACCACTCTTTCAGTGACTAAGAGCCCCCAAGGAAGATGCCAACCTTTTGAGTTTATGTATTCTATTCAGGGTCAAAGGGCATCACACATGCAACTCACCCATGTGACCTAAAAGTGTCACAAACCTGGGACTCAAACCCATGCAAACCAGGCTTTCCCTTGAGGCAAGGAGGTCAAAGACTCCTAATTTAATCAAAGAAGCAAAGGCCGGACTCATCAAGGGCCCTTGATTGAATAAGTGCTAAAAGAGAAAACAGTAAAAACATTCCCACCTTAATTAATATTACAAGAATCACCATGGATGAGTTTTTATGTACATCAATGGCAGGAATGTCCAAATCATAGTAGTGAGAATCCAATTGCACAAATACTGAACTTAAATTAGGTTAAGTCTATATGACTTTATAATTTGAATGAACGGCACTTAACAATTTGGGATGTGTAGGAACTTGAATTTAGTAAATACAAGTCACATATCAGCCTAGAAAATCAGTGAATGAGAAACTTGTCTCTCTTTGTGAAGTCCTTTGATATAATACTTTTACCTACTACCTCTAGTAACATCTTACTCCTATTTCCCATAGAGAGCAATCAGGGAGTAATAAAATTATTTCCTTACTGAGGCGAGGGCCCAGTTGAAATTAGACAGCCTAAATTAGTAGTACATCCACTGAGAACTCTTACACCTTCTTCTACCAGAATATGAACAGTTGGGGTAGAGAAAGAAAGTGGTAATAAGATAAGAGGTTAGGGGATTTAAGGGTAAAGGATAATATAAATAGTGAAGAGTATACATATACAGAAGATAATACACACACACATACACACACACACACACATACACACATTGTTACAGCATTTTTGATCCAGAATATGTGTGTGTGTGTGTCTAAAATGAGAAAAAAGCTACTATAATCTCAGTAATGCTTTTAAATTAATTTGGATTTTATTAACCACATCATCCTTTACATTTGAAAAATAATATATATGGCAAGACATTGTTTATTCAGTCTGTTGAAGTTACATTTGTTTATTTTTAGGTTTACATAAGAACACTTAGACCACTCACCAAACAAACAAAAATAAGCTTCCCCTAGGAGTCTTGTTTCACAGTATAACAGACTTGAAAAAACACTTGATTTGGTGCAAAAAGATCTGGGCTTTAATCTTGACTCAGCTACTTACTTTCTGACTTTGGGGACATTGTTTAGACTCTCTCTTGGATTCAGTTTCCCTATTTGTAAAATTATAATTTTTTTGTAATAATTTATTAAAATTTATGAAATTAAGAGTTTCAACAAGATGATCTTTAAGGTCCTCACCAGCTCTAAATGTTTTGATTTCAGCAAGGCAACTTGTAGACAATTTAAAAACAATGGCTTTTTAAAAAATTTGGTATTACCCAGTGCTTAGCACAGTACCTGGTACATCCTAGGTGTTTCATAACTGTTTGTTGTTTGATTAGTTGAAGGGGTAATATTTTTATGTTCTGGGAAATGCATCTATCCAAATAGTTTCTAACTTTGCCCACTAGATGGAGCTGTCTGTTAGAAAGTTATTTAGTCTGCGACAAGAATTTTCATTAAGGAGAGAAACCTTTTTATTATGTGTTTCTGGAACTATGAAAGAATGTAAATTAAAAATACAAAAATGGGCATAGAAAATGCATGAACAAGTTTTCTGTGTTTGGATGTGTAGCTCAATTAACCTTTAAACAGAGTTGGGTAATATACAACTAGAATGTCGCTACCAACAATACCAGGACAGACTTTTTTTTTTTAAAAAATGAATGATCTGGGGTGGGAATGTGGACTCCTCCTCAAAATGTAGCCTGACAACTCCCTGGCTCCAACTACACATCCATCTTCTAGCAGTACACAAATAACACTGTCAGGGGGTGTCCAGAGCATATAATTTTAATTCTCTCCTCTATTAATTCAGAGATTCTTGGCAGACGGCTGCAAACATGCCACAACACACTCTGAAGTGCTACTAATTGCAATGACAGGGCTTCAGAACTCAACAGAGGCTGTTTTCTATAGATCTGGGCCAGGGACATAATCTGGTATGGCATATACAATTATCATCAGCAGTGAAATATGTTTCTCAGGGTCTGGGCATTCTTGGGTAGAATTAGCCCTTTGATCTTGAAGTTTCCATAAAGTTACCTGCAGCCATTGCCATTAGTTTACAGACAACTAAAATTATCAGATAATATCTTAACTGGAAGTGAATTATAACAAGCTCATGTGATGAATGGCAGAAGCTAAATGGGGATGTCAGGGCAGCGCCAGTCAAGTTATAGACTCACAATATCTTATAGTTGGAAAGGAGCTTAGAGGTTCGATAGAGGGACCTTCCTCGCTCTACTAGTTCCCCAGCAGAAATTCGTGCAACCTCTGCTTGAAATTTATAGTGACAGAGAAATTACTACCTCAAAGGATGACATATTTTATTTTTGGATAACTGATACTTAAAGCAGTTCAGACTCCCCATAACCTTCTATTCACTGGCACCAATACTATACTCCAGAGGTACCTAGCGTATATCCCATTTCCTATCTTCATGCCTTTACCCAATCTTTAATCCCCTTGCCTGGAATGCTTGCACTCTCAACCTTTACCTCTTGAAATTCCTAGCATCTCTCCTTAAGGAACAACTCAGATGCTACAACTACGAAACCTTTTCTGATTCCACAAGTAGTTAATGGTGCTGAACAAGCTCCTTAACCTCTGAGAATTTAAGGCAATTTTCTATGATTGTAGGTTGCATAAAAAGTAGAGGATGTTTTCTTCTTGGGATTTCCCTAAATCAATGAAATAAAAGGTCTATTAAACACACACACACACACACACACACACACACACACACACACACACATTCTTCAATTGGATTGAAATCTAAGCTTTGCACATGAAAGTTTATAAATGTTTCTCCCTTTTTCTTTCTGGGTGAAACACTCCTGTCACAGATTTTTAAAAATTTTTTCCAGGTGGTGTTATCTAGCCCCATCCTTTCTCATTGTAAATTAGGTAATTAGGTTTCAGAGGGCCTCTATAACTTGGGAGAGAGTCACACAGCACATTAGTGGCAATATTAGGGTTGGACCTGTTTCTTTCATTGCTGATTCCCATTGTAGGTCCCTTCAGCCATTTCTGGACTCAGCTTCAAGTGTTCTCTCTGGGTCTCCATACTCTAGACATCTTCCAGTGTGTCAATATCCTCAAAATGGGAAACCAAGAACTCAACACAATTTTGATGATAGTCTAACAACTGAAGTGAGAAATTATATCCTACAATATTTTTTTACATATGCTCAGAAATAGGTTCATCTAATTGTATTCATTCATCTTGTCCTTCATTCATTCATCTTGTCCTTCAATTCACTCATTTCGTTTAATCATTCATTCAATCATAGATTTAGTGATGGAAAGAACCTTAGAAGCCACAGGGTAATAAATATATTTTAAAATCATTTAGCCTCACTGAAACTCAATTTCCACATCTATAAAATGAGAATTTTTGACTAGTTGGCCTAAAAGTCTCCTCTAGGTTAAAAATAATGGATTGTACAAAACTGAGATCAAGGAAGTTAAATGATTTGCCCAAAGTCATTCAGATAATTCTGGATATCAGAACCGATATAAACGCTGAGATTTTCTAAATCCAAGTCCATCAATCTTTCTACCATGATATACTTTAGGGGCTGTGAAGACAAATTTTGCTTATTTGATAACTTCCCTGAGAGCAAAGCCTGTACATTGTATTTGGGAATATTGGAAACATTAGGAGAATTGATTAGGCAATATAAGAGGCGAGTTGGCATGGTGGTCCACTCATATAATCTTTGCTACTGGGGAGGCGAAGGATAGAGATCACTTGAATTTGGGAGTTCTGAGCTTATCTGCTGTCCACACTACCTCTGACATTAATTTGGTGAGACCCAAGGGGAGCCACTAGGTTGCCTAAAGAAAGTTAAAATGGCCTAAGTGGGGAATGTAGCAGGTGAAGACTCTCATGTTGGTTACTAATGGAATTGGGCTGGTGAGTAGCTCCTGTACTTCCAACCTGGGTGATATAGGAAGATCATCATCATCATCATCATCATCATCATCATCAAATGATAAGAAGCCACATGGTACAATGAGCTGGATTCAGAGTGAGACAATGAGGGTTCAAATTCTACCTCTCATGTTTGCTACCTGTGTGACTTTGGACAAGTCACTTTACCTGAACAGGCCTCAGTTTTCTCATCTCTAAAATGAATGCATTTGACTAGATAGTTTCCTCCTATCTCCATATTTATGATTCTATGACCCTACAAAAGGGATTAATGAGTTAAATCCATCTTTTTTGTGGTCCTTATTTCACGCTCTTAGGTAAATGAGTGTCAGAAATAAAATAAAGTGTGTGACCTTATGGACTTTGAAAGGTAGGGAAAGCCATCAGAGAGTTGGTGGCTGAGCCCAGGATATAGGTAGTTCTAAGGAATAATCTGAATGACTCATTCAAGCAGTGATTAAACCCCTCATTCCAGACTTTGTGTCTTCCAAGCAAGGAGCAACTTGTCCTTCAGCTATTCCACATTTGGAAGTCAACGTGGTGGGAAGAAATGTCTATAGCTACCACTTTAAGCTTCAGCACATCCTTTCCAGACACTGAGACATAGAGGGAAGAGTGTGAGGGATACGTTTGCTTCAACTTTTTTAGTAAATATGTCTTTGCTAAAGTAAATGGGCATCAGTTGATTGATACCAAGGAGAAAGCAAATGGTGAAAGAAGTATTGTGGTATTAATCATTGTTTAGATATATTCAGGGTATGTATTAACTGGTGATGATACTGGAGGGAACAAACAGGAAGAGGGGAATTGAATTAATAGCATTGCAAGGACCCTGCTACACCTCTGGGGTATCCTTAGAACCATGAGGGAGAGATGCAGCTAATTGGATTCTGGGTTTCAGACCTATGCCTATTTCAGTTGGGAGAGTAAATCCAAAGCTTATAAGTACTATATTAGTATTTATTCTCTTTATATTTACTCTGTATATACTTACATAAATACTAATAGTCTCCTTTCACAGAATGAAACTGCTTGTGAGTGGGCATCATTTCATGGTTTGCACTTGTCTCCTCAGGGTGCAGTATAGGATTCTGGCAAATAGTAGGCATATAATAAGTGCTTGTCGATTAATGATTTATTATTGTATTTGGGAAGAGAATAAGGGAAGAAAAGAAAACATTTATTCAGTACCTATTTTCTTGTGCCAGATACTTTGCTAGAAGGCTTACAAATATTAACTCATTTGATCATCACAACAACTTTGGGAGGTAGGTGCTATTTTTATCCCCATTTTCCCATTGAAGAAACTAAAGCAAACAGAGGTTAAGCGACTTTCTCAGGGCCACACAGCTAGGAAGTATGTGAGGCTAGATTTGAACTCATGTCCTCCTAAGTCCAGGGTAAGTGCTAGCAGCCAGTTACTACTGGGTGTAGAGTCAGGAAGTTTAACACTTACCTCAGATACTTCCTAGATGGGTGATTCTGGCCAAGTCCCTTAAGCTCTGTTTGCCTCAGTTTCCCCATCTTTAAAACAGGGTTAATAATAACACCTAAGTCCCAGGATATTGTGAAGATCAAATGAGATAATAACTGTGAGGTGCTTAGCACAGTGCTTGACAAATAGTAAATGCTATATAAATATTAGCTGTCATTATTATTGATAATGATAATAAAATAATAATAATAATATATCCACTGCACCATCTAGCTACTTCCATTTTTTTGAATGGCTCTTACATGGAAAGAATAGGTTTGTTTTGTTTGGCTCTTGAAGCCAGAATCAGAAGCAATAAGTAGAAACTCACAAAGAGGCAAATTTGAATTTTATGTCGGGGGGGGGGAATGGAAATTTTTAACAAGCTATTCCGAGCTAATCCTTTTACAATGATCTCAAAGGAAAATGGATGGTTTTAAATGTTCTCCCTTTCTTGGAGGTCTTCATGCGGAGGGTGGATGACCACTCATTGGTTATGTTATTGTGAAGATTCCTTTCATTCATGGGCTCTAGACTAGACAGCCCTTCCAACTCCAAATTTCTGTGATTCTGTGATTTTTCTCTTGTTGGAAAAACTGAATTGAAGTACTAAGATGACATTTCCTACTCATCAAAACACAAAAATAAAATGTTTTAAACATAGTTATTCATGCTTTCCCCTCCCTAAGGTATAAACAGCCATTTCTTAAGGTACAAATACTCAAATACCATTAGTTTGAATAAGGTTATGAGTTGAGATTGGAACATTTAGGGGAAAGTGAGCTATTAATCTAACATTTTAACTTATTGACAACAAATCTATCATCTATTTCTTACTTTAATAATTCTTCAGAAAATATACATCATTATTTAATTGGGATCACCATTGGGCATTCTGCAAGTAGCTACACAATGACAACAGAATAATATCAGTGTGAAAACAATTGATATGTATTTGCCTGCTGAGAAGAAGATGGAGTCTCTTGTGTTGGGCTGGACTAATTCCCATTCGTGACTCAAAAGTTAACAGTGCTCATTTTGAACATCATTTCTACCCAGCTACACCCATCCAGTGCCATGGTGCAAAAAGGCATGCCTCTTTCATGCCCAAATATGGATTCCAGCCCACGTAGATGATATCAGACTGAATTGTATGGGCATGACTCAATAGTTCATTCATTTCCATTTATAGGAAAAAGCACTTTCAATGGAGATATTAAATATAATAAGTAGACATTAGGGGACTTGGGGTTACTGCTTTTATTTATGTCCTTCATCACAGTGTTCACACCTAATAGTTTTCAAACATTAAGTTCCATTGTGGTTAAAAGGAAGATATGCTGAATGGCAGATGACCTCTCAATACTTGTTGGATTGCTCCCTCAGAGATCTTGTTCTAAGAAAACAAGAGTTTGAAAAGATCTCAGAGAGCTTGACTGGTGACACAGAAGTGGGTATTTGGATTTCTCAAAACAAAGAGGACTGAAGGAAAAGCCAAAAGGAGTTGGCCTAGGGCTGGTGTGATAGTGGGCAGGACACTGTTTTGTTATTGGCAGCTGGTCTCTGGCCAAGATGGAGAAAGCAGTGAAGCCCAATAAAGACAGTTCAAGTTGTAACTAGATGCCATCTCAGATGTGGGTCCTTGGCAAAGGTGCTGTCACGGTATTATAACATTAACAAAGACTAATAAGAACAAGTATATGTATTTTATTTAGAGTGCAAAGTTATATTAAAGATAAGCTCTACATGCATGGTTTATAATTGGGAATCTGAATCCTTGAGAGTGACTGCATGGACAGTCCTGTTCAGTGGCTTTCTCCATGTTCTGGCTGACTTCCATAGAGTATTTAAATGAATCAAGATACTCTTTGTCAAGACATTTCTTCCACAAAGTAAATCATAAGCCAGCCATGCTCGGCCTTTTTGTGGAATTGTCCAGATCCTCCCGAATGTTTGCCAAAGAGCCTCTAGTTAACATATTGGTGGCCTTGATTTCTCTTTTCTTTACAAGGATAACAATGGATCACATAGATTATATATTAATTATTCCTTTTGCAAGATATTTTTTGAATAAGGGAGGCAGGGAGAAGGAAACAAGTATTTATTGAGTACCAACTATGTGTCAAGTGGTTTACAAATATTATCTTCAAAATGTTTACAATGAAACATTAATAAAATAAAAAGCAATCTATTGTGATAAGTATGCACACATAGCTTAAAAATGTGATCCATCTAAATTAACAGTACTTTCATATCCATCCACTCAGAATGATTTAAAGATGAACAAATGGAATATTATAATTTTTGTATTCTTTGTAGTTCACTTAATTTACATGGATCGCATTTTCCTTTTAACCATCCCCAACCTACCTCCAGTGACAATATGCTATTAACATGGAAGAAGAAAAAAAAGATTTATTTTCCACACAATGGGATGGATCTATTTTTCTGAACAGTAGGGGAAGAGAACTACATCAGTGCTCCAGCAAAAAGTGGAAAAATCAGGCATGCTTTATTTAATAGAGAAGGAGAAGGAAAAGACAGTATAAAGTTTAATTGCTTACTTAATTACACACAAATAGATGAATTAAGCATTCTTGACTTCATACTTTTCACTTTAATAAGTGAGTTGCTTATGTTAGAACAGAATCACAAGACCACAAAATCTAAAATTCAGAGTACATCCTAAGTACACCCCATACCTGAAAATACCTTTCTACAACGTCACTGGCAAGGAACCCGTTAATTTGGAAGTATCCCATTTTGTCATCTATCATCTTTCATTACTCAACAGATCTCCCTTACGTGGAGCTGAAATTTACCTTTCCATATCATAAATGTTACCAGCTCACTATATCCACCTGTACTTTCTTCGTAATCTATTTAAAAAGAGAGAGACAACAGGAAGAGAAAGGAATCTTAAAATTATAATTCAGTGAGCTTGACATTGATTTCTAATAGATTTCTGTATGTTTCACTTAGAGGGATTTTTAGTGATGTCTGGGATAGATAATGACAGATTAGCTCTATTTCTTTTTTTCAATGAGGTTATTGGTTGGATAGAATAAGAGAAAGCTACAGAGATAATTTACCTAAACAATGGTAAAATAATTGAAAAACTCTTACCTGCTATTCTTGAGATATGGTCTAGACCTGTGGTTACAAAATATTTTGGTCTTGAAATATCTTCTTGATATGAAAATAGTTTTGACTTCATGGAGCCCCTGAAAGTGGGGTCCCCCAGGTGTCACAGAACACAATCTGAGAGTCACCGGTCTAGTCAATAGCTCATTCAGATAGATTTGGAACTGATCAAATAGTTGGACATAAAAAAAATAGGCATTAAGGTTTAACGCCAATATTGAAGGAAATCCCTAGTGGAGTGTTTCAGGTTTCTATGCTTGGGCCTATTCTGTTGAAAATGTATTTTCTACTACTTGGATGAAGTCATAGATGGCATGCTTATCAAATTTTCAGATGAAACAAAGGTAAGAGGACTTGTTAACATTGGAGATATAGTCAGAATCCACACAGTTCTCAGTTAATTAGAATGTTGATCACAATTTAACAATATGCAATTTAACAAGGATACTTCCTTTTATATGTACTAGTTGAATGACCATGGTCAGAGCACTTAATCTCTCATTGCCATGAGACAATTTTTTAATAAGAATTTGAGTTACTGCTCCATTGCTGGTCTTTGTTGGTAGGGGGAGATTCCATACCAGGAATCCTTTCCACCAATGAAATCACAGCATTAACCCCACCCCACCCCCAATCAACAGGGCTTAGGGTATTAGCGTAGGGAGAACTCAGGAAGACCTGAGTTTAAATCTAGTCTCAGATATTGACTATCTGGGCAACTGTGGGCAAGTCCTACAATTTTAACCTCTCTCTGTCTCAGTTTCCTCAGCTCTCAAATGGGGATATTAATAGTGCCTACCTCTCAAAGTTGTCAGAATTCTAAGAGATGATATTTGTAAAGTTTTGTACAGTAATTGGCACATAGTAGGTGCTTAATAAGTGCTTGTTCTCTTCTCCTTTCTGTTCTTCCACGTAATTCATTCAGGGTAGAGACTTATCGGCCCTTATGCTTCTCAGTTCTATTCCCCTACTAATTCTGCATAAACTCCATAAGGGCAGGGACCAAGTCTTAACTAAACTTTGCATAAAGCCCAGAGCCTAACATAGTGCTCTCTACATAGTAGGTATTTACCAAATGTTAATTGATTTGAATTGAGAGAGTGGGGCCCATTACTATAATCTTAGCATCAGATCCACCAGCAGTCATGGTGTTCAAGTTTCCACTTGTTATAGTGGAATTTGTCTGCAGCATTTGCATGCCTCTGCTTCCTGTAAAATATATCAAAATTCAGTCTTGTATTTTATTTATTTGTCTGTATAAATTTTGCCCTCAAATGGCCTGTTTTTTTATCTTTATATCCCCAATATCTACAAAAGTGTATTTGTCCATCCATCCACCAATCCACCACTGAATTTCATCAAATAACGTAAAGCCCCTTTTTCCTAACCTGTAAATGACTCAAAAATCTTTCAATTTGGGGTGGTGAAGTAGGGGGAGGGGATTCAATTTTTAGCATATTTTATCTGTTCATTTCTTTTTATCATTGTCACAATACCTCACTTCAAATCTAGTGAAAAATCACATTTCAAACAACATTTCAGTAGGACCTTGCCTATGTAGAAAATGCTTAATTCCAAGCAATCCTTTCAAATGACATAGTGCTCTTTAGGGCCACTTCCCTCTCAGAGTATTGAGGTACTCAGAACTCTCATGTTATGGAAGGAGAAACATTACAGGCCATTAGCGCTGCCTATTTGAGATTTTGTCTAGAATTTTAAAAACCTAGTACTACATGTGGGATGATATTAAAAAGGTAATGTGAGTGTATTATATAGACATAGCAATATATTGTTTTCTAAAACCTTACAGAAACCCCGAAAGGCAGGAATGTAGTTGCTGTAGGCCTATGGTAGCAGAAAGTGTAGTATACACACACACATAAGATAAATGTTAGTTATTACATAATATTATATCTATCTATCTATAAACCCCAAAGGGACTAGGAACCTGGAGAATCATGGGGACCATTCCTCTCAGGAGAAGTGAATAGGCTGTTAATGTATACAACTCTCCCCCTCCCTTCCTCCTTCTCTTCTCTGCCAATACACACACACACACACACACACACACACACACACACACACACACTCTCACACACTTTCAACCACCTGCCCTCCAATATCTTCATGTGAGATTAATAGTAAGAAACTAGGTTGTCAGGGGCCTTTGTCCCTCTTTGGGTCACAAGCCACTCTACAGTTCCCTCTAGGACAGATGGCTTTTCTCATCACTTCAGGGAAACCATTTGGCTGGCAGCCTCATAGTCCATTGACTCTCTACTCAAACTGTAGAAAGAGGGGGTGTTCCCAACCTCCATCTCTACTTGGGATTCTTTGCTATTTTTAAAAGAATCAAATTCATTGGATGGAATACAAGGGTTCTTTTTTCTGACTGAGGCCTGAAAGGCTTGGCTCTTTCCTTGTTTGAGAGGTTTAAGCTGGTGAACTAATTGATGCATTTTAATGGAAGTGGTCTCTGCAAACAGAATTGTGTGCCTGCTCAGATTATTAAAATAGGCAGCTCTTCATATAGACATTCCAATTCTCCAGCAATAGAGTAGTTTGTTTCCAATATTTTATTCTTTCTCTTGAGGAACTTACAATTTAGTGGGGGAGATAATTTGCAAACAGTTTGTACAAATACGTTATATATACATACATGTGTGCATACATACACACACACACATGCACACACACAAAGTAAATTTGAAATACTCAACAAAGGAATGGTCCTAGGATTAAGAGAGATCAGAGAGGCTTCCTTTAGATTAGAATATGGAATTTTAGCTGGTATGTGAAGAAAGCCAGGGAATCCAGGAGGTGGAGATGAGGAAGGACAGCATTCTAGGCAGCGGGGACAGACAATGAAAATACCTGTAATTGAGAGACAGTGAGGCTTGTGAATGTAACAGTGAAGAAGCTACTGTTCTTGGATCTCAGTGGGTTGTAAAATGTTAGAAAACTGGAAAGGTTGGGGAGAGGGCAAGTTATTAAGGGTTTGAACAACATACAAAGGATTTGCTATTTGATCTTGGAGGCAATAAGGAGTGACTGTAGTTTATTGAATAGTGGGTGACATAGTCAGACTTGCAGTTTAGGAAGATCACTTTAGCATTTGAGTAGAGGATGTACTAGAGTGGGGAAGAGATTTGTGGCAGGAAAACAATCAGCAGCCTATTGCACTAGCTCAGGTATGAGATAATGAGGGCTTGCACCAGGATAGTGAAATGACCAGAAGCGGATATATTCAAGAAATATTGTCTAGGTAAAATAGACAGGCCTGGGCAACTGATTGGATACGGGAGTGAGAGAGATTGAGGAGTTTAGGATGACATCTAGGCTATGATCCTGGATGACTAGAAAGACAGTATCTTCAATGATAATAGAGATGTTAGTAAGAGGGAAAAGTTTCTGGGAAAAGATACTAAGTTCAGTTTAGGACATGTTAAGTTTAAGGATATTCAGTTCAAGATGTCTGATAGGCAGCTCGAGATTTGATTAAACCTAAGATAAAATTAACTGTGTTTTTTGTTGTTGTTCATTCATTTCAGTCGTATCCAATTCTCTGTGACCCCATTTGGGATTTTCTTGGCAGAGATCCTGGAGTAGTTTGTCATTTCTTTCACCAGCTCATTACGTAGATGAGGAAACTGAGGTAAACAAAGTGAAGTGACTTGTCCAGAGTCTCACAGCTAATAAGTATCTGAGGCCATATTTGAACTCATGAAGATGAATCTTCTGGATTCTGGACCCAGAACCAGAACTCTATCCACTGCCCCGTCTAGCTGCCTGAACTATGCATTATATTTCTTAATTTACAGCAATGAGTACATATAGTACATATTTGTATTGTATGTATTCGTAACGCAATGCAAAATTTTCTTTTCCTGGCCCGTCGAGAGAGAGAGAGAAAGAGAGAGAGAGAGAGAGAGAGAGAGAGAGAGAGAGAGAGAGAGAGAGAGGAAGAGAGGAATAAGAATTAAAGCTTTTATTCAATGTTATTTTAATAAAGACACTGATCAATCCATCTCCAGTTCCAAATGATGATGCAAACTGCCTCTTCAAATCAAAGTGTTAAGTTAATTAAAAACTGTGTGTTATGAAAAACATTCTTTACAACCAATGCATCAATCAAAATCAAGAACCTGTGAAAAGCTAGGCAATGGGCTAAATGCTGTGGATATAAACACAATGAATCCCTACTCCAAGAAACCTTACAATAAGAGAAAGATTCGTTAAGGCAGAGGTGAGGAGGGACTTCATTTCTAGGTATGAGCACAGCCAGTGAAAGGTCCCAGAAGCAGGAGATGGAACGTTCTCTTGGGTCATACAAGAATAATTGATTTCTCATAAAGACATTAAACAACAAGCTTTATTTTCCCCAGTATTTAAGTCTCTGCCCAATAGGAATTTATCAAATTGCCTCCAAGATGAAGACATGGAAACAATTTTGATTCCCTAATTGTCTCATCCTCCATCAAGGAGGGTCCAAGATGCAGGAGACCCAAACATGTGGCTAGGAACATCGATAATTGTGCTTCATGCTGGGCTCTGAAAGAAATAGTCTAGTCTTTATTGACTTCAGTACTTTCTTAAATTCTAATTTTTTGTGCTCCCTACAGCAAGTCTTCTGCTGATGGCAAAGCCACATTAAGTCAGGCAAGATGCCTCCAAAAATGCACAACGAGTAACATGGGAAGATTATTATCTCCACCAAACATAAGCACCGAGAGATTCTCATCTAAACTGACAAGTATGATCTAATGACTATAAGCCGGAACGCAACCATCACAAACTTGAGGCAAATTCACAGGAAAAATTGGCCGAGACATAGATTACAAATACAGTGTCATCAAAATGTATTGAGCAATTTGCCAGATGTTAGAAGAAAAGGGTTTGGGGAAGATCTCTAAGTAAATTCGCTATAGAGAAGCTATATGTCTTTCAACTTCTATCCATTTTATCCATTGAATTCCCCATATGTCATTTCCCTTCTGTTAAACCACATCACTCCATCTCTCCAAAATCACAAAATATCCTGTGGGAAGAGACCTCAGAGGTGATCTAGTACACTCCATACGTATACTCCATACAGATATCCAGCATTCTTGACAAGTCGTGATGAAAAGGTATTATCTCTTTCATCACTCTTCCTAATATTACCATGTTGATATCCAAATGTTTGCACCAATCTGTGGTGCTACCAGGGGTACGTTAGAACATTTCTTTCCCCATATCAATCAATCAAACATACATTATTATGTGTCTCTTATGCTCCAGGCACTTTGTAAAGTGCCTACAAGTACAAAGAAGGAAACAATCTTTAATCACAAAGAGGTCTAATCAGGGACGTTAGAAATCATATATATATGTGCATCTACATCTACATATACACACATATATATGTATATATCTATATATACACATGCATATACCTATTCATGGACAGCTAGGGGATGCAGTGGTCAAAGACCTGAGCCTGGAGTCAGGAAAACTCATCTCCATGTATTCAAATTCAGCCTTAGACACTTACTAGCTGTGTGACCCTGCACAAGTCACTTAAGACCCTGTTTGTCTTAGTTTTCTCATCTGTAAAATGGGCTGGAGAAGGACGTGGCAAATTACTCCACTATTGCCAAGAAAACCCCAAATGAGGTTATAAAAAGTCAGACATGACAGAAACAAGTGAACAGCAACAGCACACGTATGCATGCAACATACATATATACACATACATATATAACACACATAAAAGGTGTCTTAATTTTTTTCTGCAGTTTGAAGCTTTAATAGCTTAAAGCTTATATGTGGATATATGGGGAGATTTAGATATAGAGATTATAGTAAATATATTGTATATACATACATACATCTATCAGGTACAGTGGATAGAATGCTGGGCCTGGAATCAGGGAGAATAATTTTTCTGATTTCAAATCTGGCCTCAGACACTTACTGGATATGTGACCCTGGGAACTCTGTTTGCCTCAGTTTCATCATCTGCAAGATGAGCTGGAGAAGGACATGGCATACAGCTCCAGTAACTTCCCCAAGGGAACCCCAAATGAGTTCCCAGAGTTGGACTTGACCGGACAAAATGTATGTGTATGTATACACATGTGTAAGTACAGGTATGCATATATATGTACACACAAACAATATACATCTATATATGTATACACACATCCC
Organism: Trichosurus vulpecula; assembly: GCF_011100635.1. Taxonomy (NCBI): domain Eukaryota; kingdom Metazoa; phylum Chordata; class Mammalia; order Diprotodontia; family Phalangeridae; genus Trichosurus; species Trichosurus vulpecula. The sequence continues at coordinate 230,226,934 of NC_050577.1, read as the reverse complement.
CACACATGCACAGGGCTTTGTGAGATCTCCAGTAGTAGCTGCCATCTTCCTCCATTTCTGGGTACTCAAATAATGGGTGCATAATGAACAAATAATAAATATGATAATAAAACTAGCTATTCAAATAATCTATTGGATAATAATAATAAATCCAAATGCAAGAAATAGAATATTCTATTTGCTTAACAAGATGAACCATGAACAAATAATTATTTTCTGTTCTTTTTTATTGTGATCTTAACATTATTATAGACAAATAGACCTTAAGCAATAAACCTGGCTTTTCCCAGTATCTAAGGCTCCACTCCATATCAATCCATCAAATCACCCCTAAAATGATGTGAAAGAGACAACCTGGGTGTCTTTAATTGTCCCATATCCTATCAAGGAGAAACTTTGGCATAGAGAGAAGCAGACTCAGATGTCTGATTAGCAACACGGGTATTAGCATGTATGTATATACACAATACATTATGTACGCAGATATACATATACACACATATATCTATGTATGGGCGTGTGTAAACACACGTATAAGTGTAGATGTACATATACACACGTATATGTACGTACACATATGTGTATATATACACTCATGCACACATCCTGTTTTGCACATATATGGAAATGGTTTTGTGTGTACATACACACACATATAATTTGTATGTATACACACATATAATTACGACATACACATAGTTTGTCCCAAAATCTTAGTGTTTAAACTTGTAAGTTTGCATGAGAGTATACTCCCATGAAAATATCACTTCAATTTTTTCTGTATTGATCATCACCCAAATACTCTGCCCCATGCTTCCTCTCCCTCTTTCCTTTCTTCTCTTCCTTTGAATATGTGTCCTTACCGTATGATACTTTCCCACTTCATTCTAACATATTTCTTTTGAACAAGGAATAGCATTCTATGCAGTTCAATGACAGGTATTAGTTCAGCACTCCGAGTCTCAATGGGGTCAGATTTACCTTCTTGGATTAGGATCTCTAGTTCACCTTGCTTACGTCCATTTTTTAATCACTGGTATATACATCTGAGACCTTGAGTTTTCCTTCTTCCTTCTGCATGACAGAAGCTCTTCAGCTGAAAGAGAAAAGATGTCCAGAGGGTGATCTCTGGTGCCTGAGGCAAAAAATCAGTTAAAAAAACATATTTAACCAGGTATTGGCCAAGCACCCTTCACTCCTTCATTTTTTGCTGTGGTCCAGAAATTCAAGCATTGTTCTCAGATATCTTTTTAAATAGATGTTAATTTCTCAAACTAGGAAGCAACTAGGTGATGTAGTGACTAGAGCTCTGGGCATGGTGTCATGAAGACCTGAGTTCAAATCTGGCCTTAGACACTTGTTTGACTTTGGGCAAGCCACTTAATTGCTATCTGCCTCAATTTCTTCAACTGGGAGTAATAATAGCCTTACTTCCCAGGATCATTGTGAGGATCAAATGAGATAATATTTAAGTGATGAGCACAGTGCCTGGCACATAGTAGGCACTTAATATACGTTTCTTTCTTTCCTCCCTTTCTTTTCTGAAGCTATCCCCATTCCAGCAATGATAAAATTACCACCTGTGAATTTAAGACTCTGATCTTCTTTTTCCAGGTTGCAAAACCAGTGAAGCCACAGACAAAGAAGGTACCATCTCAGTATACCAACGATTTACTCTAATCTGATTTTGTATGTACATTTTGCGTATTACTTGTAGTACCTTCTTGAGGAGGTGTGATCACGGATATCCTCTGATTACTGCCTGTTCCTTTTCTTCCCCTTATAAATACATTTATTCCTCCTTCTCCCTTGCCTCACAAAGTAATCGAGGACACCTAAGCCCATTTTAAAAGCAGCTGGGATTTATTTCTTGAATTTCCTCCAAAGTCTCCCTATCTTCCTACTGGAGAAATTATCAACTTGCCATACTACAGAAGATTTTTTTTCTGCTTTCTGTGGTCTATTGATTTCTAATTTGTCATGTGAGCTGTGTGACGAGTTACTGAATTGTTTCAATTTTTGGTTTATTATCTATAAAGTGGTTGCTTGAAGATAGTTTCCATTAATATAAACAGTAGCTTAGTTAAAAAGCATCACTGGGATATGACAGACAATTTTCTGCCCCCAAAGTTCTAGATTAATCACTTACCAGGATTAATTAAAACAAGCCTGCCAATTGTATGTGTGCTATTCTTACCCCCTCCTTTCTGAGATCTTTCCTGTTCCAGTCAGTTGCTTGTGGATCCCTCCTCCAAAAAACCTAATTTTCTCTTGTAGCTATTTTGTGTTATGTGTGTACATATTGTATGTAATGGGATATAAACTTCTTAAGGGCTGGGGCTATTTCATTTGTTTTCCTGTCTACAGGATATCTACTGCTTATCTATTTATTATTGATTGATTGAAATTTTTCACAAGAAAAGCAATAAAATATCCAATATACCCCAAAGTATACCCAATATACCCACTGTTCTTCCACTTTCTAGTCTGTTGCTGTTTTTAATCTTTGAAATCCTGAATTCATTCATTTGATTATCCATTTATTCACTCAACAAATACTTATTTAATGCCAGTGTGTGATAAACTATGCTAGGTACTGGGAAGATATAAAGATGTCTGAATCATTGCCTCTAGGGAGGTACATCCAGCCCCAAAATAGAGCTTCAAATTGCCTAGACATCATCACTTCTCTCCATGCTTGCTACTTTTGTGACCTAGGACAAATCAGTTAACCTGCATAGGCTTCATTTTCCTCTTCTGTAAAATGAGGGAGGACAGTAGACTAAATGACCTTGATGGTCACTTTCGCTTTGGATCTAGGATCCAATGATCTTTAAGCTTGCCATTATTCCCAACCAGCGACTCACATCTCCACACCCATTGATACAAAGTAGTATTAATGAAGCTTCCTCTCTGCTTCCAGTCACTTAGTTGGGTCCCACACCAACATTTGACAAACTCATTTTCCTCTTCATTGCTTTCTGAGATCTTGTGAGGTGATAATGCGCAGAATCTTCAACTACCCTTGTGCTTAAGGTTTAGTAAATTAGTCTTTACTCTAAGTTTATCTTGTACTTGGCTGCTATTACTCTTTCTTGACAAGGAAATCAAAGGTTTGTGGTTAAGGTAATTTCTGTGCTCTCTAGGTCTATTTGTTGTGGTGACAGTTATAGGTTTCTTCATCTCCTATAAGATATGGTGATAATCAAGGTCAATGTCTTCATCTTCTAATTTAATATTGATTATACTTTCCCTTTATGCGCAATTCTATGGAGACAGCTGATTCGGGAATAATTCTCATATTACTAACCACTAATTTCCTGTCTGTTAAAATATGACTAATTACATTTTTATGTGTGATAATGTTTAGACTCTCTTTCCCTCCTCCCCCCCACACCCCATATCTCTTTTCTCTTTGAAAAAAAATACTTCTATTATTCAGGCATAGTGCTTCTGAGAATTTTATAAACCTTTTGGCATTGTTCCTTTCTTAATATTGAACCATATTGTTCAATAAATTTTTCATCATCCTTCCCTTTGGATGGCCTCTAATCCCTTGAGTGGTGGATTTAGGGTCAAGGAGAGCAGAGTTTGAATCCTGTCTCAGTTGCTGACTAGTTGCGTAACCCTGGGTAAGTTACTGAACCTCTCTCAGCCTCTGTCTCATCATCTGGAAAATGGGGATGATAGTAGTACCTTGCTCACAGGGGATTTTAAAGGATCAAGTGAGATAACATATATAAGGTGCTTTGCAAACCTTAAAGTGTATTATAAATGTTAGCTATTATTATCTAATTCTTCTTTATTTCTGTCTCAAAACTTGGTCAAGCTTTCTTTCATATGCCTTCTTGTTTGGTGCTATTATTATTATTACTAAAAGCCTGACCTTCACAAAAGACTTTATGGTTGACTTATTACTTTGTAGGTATTAGTAGATTCTCACAACAACTCCGTAATGTAGGCAGTGGAGCTATGAATATCCCCATTTCACATATGAAGTTAAGTGATTTTTCTAACATCATAGGTGGTTTTCAAATTAAGATCTTATTGCAAGTATAATCATCTTTTCAGTACATCACAATGTGTCTCTTGTGACTGAAGAAATAAAGAACCTTTTATCTGACACTTGAATTTTTCATATTCCAGGATGAAACTTCACTATTCACATATAGGTCAATTCTAACTCAATGTCTCCACTAGATTAGACTTAGAAGAATTCTCTGAAATGACCTCTATTATGCCTTTTGTGTTGTAGGACGAAAATCCATGAGAAGCATGTATTCATTCCTTGCTACTTGCCTTGGTGTCTATCTACCTTGCTGCCTACCGTTGTCTCCTAATGGACCCACTCTTTAATGCTTTCCTAAATTGGTTGTGCCATACAGCTTTATGGCTTACATTCACCATTCTCTGTCTCATTCTTAAGCTTCTGTGCTACTAGATTCGGTTGCTCTAAAAATCCCTACGTTTCTTCACATTTCAGTAAATGCAGCAGTTTACAACATAGAGTGCTAGACCCAGGGTGGAGAAGATCTGGATTTGAATCCTGCCTCAGATACTTATTAGCTGTGTGACCCTGGGTAAGATGTTAACTTCTGTCAAGCTCAGTTTTTTCATCTGTAAAATGAGAATATACCTAATAATAGTACCTATCTCATAGGGTTGTTTTGGGGATCAAATGAGCTTTTATTTGTAAAATGATTTTCAAACTTTAAACTACTATATTATTGTTGTTTTCGTCCTTCATTTTCAAAGAGGACCATTGGTGTCACTCTGTTGAAGTCAGGGTACAATGTGTTAGGCTGTGGCTGATCAGTCCGATATGAGTTTGGAAGGCTCTACCACAGGTTGGGCACAAGTAGTCCCATTAGAACATTTGAAATGGAGAAGGCTCTTCTTCTGCACTTCTGTGATTCTGCTTTGCACAGGGAGTACAGCACCTTCTTTGATGTAGGCGTGCCATCTTGAATGATCCTGTGCCAGTGTCTTCCATGTCTCACAACTGAGACTGAAGTTCTTCAGAAAGACTTTGAGAGTGTCCTTGCATCACTTCTCACCACTGTGTGAGTGTTTGCCTTATGCAAGTTCTTTGTAAAATAGTCTGTTAGGTAAGCGTGGATTTGGCATTCAGGCTATAGGGCCAGCCCATCGGAGTTGCACCCTCTGCAGTAGAGTTTCAATGCCTAGCAGTTCATCTTGAGAAAGGACCTCAGTGTCCGGTACCTTATCTAATGCTAGGTGATCTTCAGGATCTTCCTAAGACAATTCGAATGGAAGCAATTCAGTTTCCTGGCATGGCACTAGTGCACTGTTCAGGGTTGCATAGGCTTATAGCAGTGAGGTCAGTACAATGACTCTGTAAACCTTCAGTTTGGTAGGCATTCTAATGCCTCTTCTCTCCCACACTTTCTTTTAGAGGCTCCCAAACACTGAATTAGTTCTGGCAATGCATGCATCAACCTCATCATCTATGTGGACATCAGTGGAAAGTATACTGACAAGGCAAGTGAACTTATCCACAGCATTCAAAATTTCTCCAGTGGTTCCATGTGTGGATGGGACAGTGTTGTCTGGTGAAGAGCCTCTGTTTTCTTGGTGTTGATTGTCAGGTCAGAATTATCACAAGGGGCAGAGGATCAATTCATACTCAGCCTCAGAGGCTGCATTGAGTGCATAGTCATCTGTGAACAAAAAGTCACATACCAACTCTCACTCCACTTTAGTGTTGGCTTTTAGCTTTTTCAGGTTAAATAGTTTACCATCATTGTGGTAGCTGACCTTGGTGCCCTTTTCACCTTCATTGAAGGCATCTGATGACAAAAGACATCACCCAAAGTATTATGAGATGTTAAATGAACTTTGTAAAACAAAGCACTTAATAAATCATATTGCTATTACTACTGTTGCTGTTCTTATGGCATTCTTATTGTCATACCACAGAATTTTCAGCCTGAGTGGCAAGATAGTTACATACTTATTTTGAAGTCTCCTTGTCTTTTTAATACAAATTTATCATTTGTAAAAACAACTACACTTTAACTAATTCACACCAACTAGGTCGTATCATTCTCAATCAACGTGAAGTTGCGTATTCAGTTCTAGGTGTGTCATTTTAGGAATTTGACATTTAAGGCATTTTAGGATGTAGACAAACTGGAATAATCAATCAATGAACATTTGTTAAGCACCTACTATGTGCCAGACACTGTATGAAGCACGCTCCACTCTCAAGAGTTCATAGTCTACTAAGGAAGGAAACATGCAGAAAACTGAGTACCACAAGATATGGACAGCATTAATTGAAAATAATTAACAGAGGGAAGGCATTAGCATTAAGAGGAATCAGGAAATGCTTCTTGAGGAAGGTGAAATTTTAGCTGGGACTTGACAGAAGCCAGAAAATCCAGGAGGCAGAGATGAGGAGGTAGAGAATTCCAGGGATGGGACACAGCCATTGAAAATGCCAGGAGTGGAGTGTCTTTTGTAGGGAATGGAAAGAAAGCCAGTCCCTGGGTCATAGAATATATGGGGAGGAGTAAGGTCTAAGAAAGCTAGAAAGGTCATGAAGGACTTAGATTACAGTAGTTCAGATGTGAGGTCATGAGGACCTGCACGAGGATGGCAGTCAAAGGAGATAGAGGAAATTTCTCCTTATTCTAAGCTAAAATCTATGTCTCTGTAAATTTCCACCTACTACCTCTAGCTTTCCTCTATGAGGCCAAATATAACGATTAACCTTCCCTCCTTTAACACCACTCACCAACCTGGTACAGGCACCTCTTGACCTCACATCTGAACTATTATAACAGACTGCTGATTGGTCTCCCTATCAAAAGTCTCCTCCCACTCCAGTTTGTCCTCCACTCAGTTGTCAAAGCAATTTTCCTAAAGCTCAGGGATGATCATATCACTCCCCTACTTGCTAAGCTACAGTAGCTCTTTATCACACCCCTAGGAACAAAAATGAAATTCTCTTTTTGACATGCTCAATCTTTCATGACCTTTCCAGCCTTCTTTTAGCTAACTCCTCCTGACAAGTAGCATATATGAAACACTTCCTAATCATTGCTCTATGAATCATTTTAAGTTATTTTTTATACCCAGTAAAGATGCTATTCTTCATTATGGCAAACTGAGAAGGGTGCTAAACTTTCAGACAGGAAGAACTGAATTCAAATCCTTTCTCTTGAGTTTACCAGTTGTGTCACCTTGGGTAAGTCACTTTCCCCTGTATGAGTTACTTTCTTTATCTACATTTAAAAATATATAGGCCAGGTAGGTGGCATAGTAGATAGAGCACCGGACTTGGAATCAGACTCATCTTCACAAGTTCAAATTCAGCCTCAAACACTTACTAGCTGTGTGACCTTGGGCAAGTCACTTACCTTGTTTGTTTCAGTTCCTCATCTGTAAAATGAGCTAGAGAAGGAAATGGCAAACCACTCCAGTATCTTTGCCAAGAAAACCCTTTAAAAAGGGATCATGAAGAGTCGGATATGACTGAAATGACTCAACAATAACAATATGATATTAATAATGATAGTACCTCAAATATTTAATTTAGATTATTTAATTTATTTAATTATTATTAAATATAAATATTTATATAAACAAATATATAAATACAAATATATATAAATACATATAATTAAATAATATGATTAATTATAAAATATTAATTTAGATTAAATTAGATTATTAAATGAGTTAATAGAGGGTAAGCAAACTTTCAAATTCTGTATCTTATTATTAACAACCATAATAACAGAACAATGAAGACCCCAACAACATACTTCCCACTGTTGATACTGGAAAGCGTGCCAACCTGGGAATCAAACATGACTACATCCACCGATGACGTAGAAAATTGGGTCAGATTGAGATACAATCTCCCTGGGCCTCAGCCTCCCCATCTACAAATTCAGTTGCCATCTGCTTCCCTTACAGTACTCAGAGCAACTTAGGGGAAAGCAATATGATACACATTCAAAGTTGACTATTGCTAATACCCGACTGAGATCCATGCTAGCTGAGGTAAAAAATCCCATCTGCGTTCTTTACATATTTTTCTCTGAAAATTGCTTTCCCTTTTTGGAGTTTTTCCCCTTGAGGGACTTGCCTGATAACACAACCCACTTTAACAGCTAGTCATAAATGTGGATTACTGTCTACTAGTTGCTAAACTGAGAACACTATGGAACTTTATTTTCAAAACTGCCGTTGTGCTGTAATAAGCCATTCTCCCCTGTAAACATGAGTTCAGACCTGACTCAGGTTGAGGCTGTACATTAATGGTCCCCTGAATCATCTTAGACCCCCATTATTCTGGTCTTTTGATAATAAAAATGATTCCCCATGTGTTGTCAATTTTTCACTAATGATGCATGAAATGTAATGAGATCAACACATTTCCAGAATCAGTGCACGGCCTTTAGTCTTTTGTCTCCCAGGATGCCCCAAATTGGCTCACTGCTCGTGAGTGGGGATGATTGCTTATGCTGTTCAGTACCCTGCTGTAATAGCAATATAGGAATGGGCTCTAAATGGTACTGCCCATTAGTCCTACTTTTCTATTTAGTTGCTTCTGCACGTAGACCATCATCTTTTCAGAAGCCCTAGATCGTATCAGTATCTGAAAAAAAAGATAATTATTTCTCTAATAAGAAATTGGCTTCCTTACCTCCTCTGGAGATATCAGCCCTAGTAGTCAAAGTTGAAGATCTCAAGGCAACCACCCTACCCATTGTTACACTTTGATTTGTGTCACTCTGTCTCTGTTAAATGTCCTATCAAGTTCCTGGTTTCCTACTCCTTCTAAGTACCCCTGAAAAGCCCACAGGGATCAAAATACTCAAAAGTTTCCTGGAAGTTTCTGGGAATAGCAGTGGTCTTAAAATCAGAAGACCTGGGTTCAATTTCTAGTACTGCTACTTCCTTAGGCAGTAGGGTGAGGGGGAAGGAGCAAAAGGAGCATTCAACCTGGAGTCAGGAAATCTCCATTCAATTCCTGGCTCTGATATTTGCTGGTTGGCCTTAGTTGCTTCTTCTTGACATTTGTTTGTTTGTTTTATCTTTCTTTTTTAGTCTAGTCTAATTGATTTCATTTCACTGGCCTAGGGAACTCCTAATAAGAAAACTTCCTCTTTCACCATAGATAGGAAATACTCCTTCATGGTACATTCTTAAAGCAATTTGGTATGCTCTAAAGGCAATTCTTTAGATAAAATGGCTAGGGTTCTTTCATAAAAAACAAATTACTTAGCTAATCTTACCAAGATAATGATCCAAGACAATTCCAAAGTACCTTTGATGAAAAATGCTATGCATCTCTAGACAGAGATCTGATGAACCCTGAGTGCAGAATGAAGCATGCATTTTTTAAACTTTATGTTTCGTGTGTCTGTGTTTTCTTTTGCAACATGGCTAATATGGAAATACACTTTGAATGACTTCACATATATAATCTATATAAAATTGCTTGCCTTCTCAAGGGGTTGGGATGGGGTGGGAGAGAATTTGAAACTCAAATTAAAAAAATTAATGTTAATTTTTAATATATAATTGGGAAATATTTAATGAAATACAATATGTTTTCAAAAATAACAAATGAAAATATAAACTTTTAAAATAGTCATTTAAGTCTATCATAAACCTTTTACATTATGAGCACAGAACATTACATTATTGTCACAGAATGTTGTGTTATAGTCACAGAATTGTCAAGGGTCACTGATGGATTAAGTGGCTTGCCCAAGGCAGCTAGATGGTACGCTGGATAGAACACTGGACCTGGCATTAAGAAAGACCTGAGTTCAAATGTGGTCTCAGACCAGATTAATCAATTATTAATAGTGTGATCCTGAGAAATTCATCTGATTTCTGTCTACCTCACTTTCCTCAGTTGTAAAATGGGGATAATGATAGAACCTGCCTCCTAGGGCTGTTACATTGTGCCTGGCACATAATAGATATTTAATAAATCCCAATTTATTTCCTTCCTCCTTCTCTCCTTACCTTCCTTCCTTTCTTCCTTTAATGTCAACCTTCAACATCTCTTTCATTTTTTTTTGGAGGGGGGAAGGCAGGGCAATTGGACTTAAGTGACTTGCCCAAGGTCACACAGCTAGTAACTTTGTCAAGTGTCTGAGGTCATATTTGAACTCAGGTCCTCCTGATTCCGGGGCCGGTGTTCTACTCACTGTGCCACCTAGCTGCCCTGGGCTCTCCCATTTTTCAGTCTTATAATAATATAAACTCTCTGAACTTCCATTTCTTTATAAAATGGGGGAGGGAAAAAATATGCATACAACCTTCCTGTGTAACTGAGTAGGTCACAACTTCTCTTAGTCTCATTGTGCTTTAACAAGTAATGATAATATCTGCTCTGTCTCACAGAGTTACTTTATCATGAGAAAAACTGGGTAAAATGTTATACATGTACACATACATATAGTTACATACATGTATGTGCATATATATATATATGCTTATGCATATACACATACATACAGGATTTGGATTGGTCTATTCTTTTGTAACATGGAGATTTCCACATGAAAAACCTACATTTACCAATGCAAGTTGGCAACTTCTCTGCAATTTATATTCTTAGAGATTTACCCAGGATACTGTGCAATTACAGAATTTGCCCAAGATCAGAGAGCAAGTATGAGTCAGAGGCAGTGCTTGCAGGTGTGGGGAACCTGAGGCCTTGAGGCCACATGTAGCCTTCTAGGTCCTCAAGGGCAGCCTTTTTGACGTTTGGATTCAGTTAAAGGGATGCACTCGAGGACCCAGAGGGCCACATATGGCCTCGAGGCCTTAGGTTCCCCACCCCTGGCAGGTCTCTCTGTCTCAAGGCCAGCCACTATGCCTCATACCTTGACATTAAAAAAGCAACCAACAGCAAACCCCAAAGATCTATAAAGCACAGTAGGAGTTTCAATCTGACCTGATGGAAAGAATATCCATAATGAAAACACACACACACACACACACACACACACACACACACCTTTTGAAGTTCTGATGTTATCTTGGTAAGTCATTTGACTTCTCTGGGCCTCACTTTCATATTCTATAAACTGAGGCAACTGAATGAAAGAGCCTCTGATTTCCCTTTCAGCTTCAAATATAGGAGTTTATGATCCTATAAGTACCAGGAACTCATTGGGAACATCCCTATGAAAGGGAATTATCGCCAGTTCCACACAAAATCGCCACGGGAAAATTTTCTTCAATTTCCCCTCATCAACAACAGCCTGTTCTTACTTTCTATTATTAACCCATATGTCTTGTGTTATTTCCCTTATGTTCTGGCACTGAGTGAAGACACTAATTCAGATAAATATATTCACACACACACACACACACACACACATACACCTTTACGTAATAACAATACAAGGATGATGGTGATAACAAGAGCAATCAAAAATAATAACAAGCCTTAGTGTGGATTAAATCAAAGTAGTATTGATATCAAGTTATAAAAACACCTTGGATAGTACAGTCTACAGGCAATTGTTTAGATAAGATGAAGATCTTTCTTTAGTAAAGAACAAATGAGATCATTAGTTTTTTAATAGTCACTTCTATTTGATACCTTTAACATTATGAGCATTTATATTACCTCGGTAACACAAGAAACCCAATTAAAAGAACTCTGACTTTCTTTTACTAAGAGATTTAATCCTATATATCCAGTCATTATCAGCTAGAATATAACTCTAAAACCTTGATGAAGCAGGACGTTACCTGAACTGTAGCATTTTTGGTTAAAAAAAAACAAAACAAAACTCTGAGCCTTCCCAGTGTAGTACCATCTAGAGGATGCCATGTTAAACTTACAAGATAAGGGAATTTGGGTTCATTAAAGAGGCACTGAGCACCAAACCAATGCTATAACCATGATAGTTCAATTATGAATAATCTATGACTAATGTTTACTATTGTGCTTAGCCTTTAGAGCAGCATTGTGCAGATTAGACACTTAATGCGAACTTCATGAATAAATAAACCATTAGTACACATCTCATGATACTGGTGTATGAGTGTTCTGGTGTGTATGTGGGTGTGTGTGTTGTGTGCATGGGTAGATGGTTGTCTATGAGTATAGCCAGACTTAAATCTAGATAGGAAAGGAAGATGCACATGAATTCAGAGAAGCTAGGAACCCCTATATCTGGGATCCACTAATTACTTGTGTGACCCTAGACACAACACCTGTTTTGGTGTTCATTTCCCATCCATAAAATAAAGGGATTGAAATAGATAATTTCTCATGGTTATTTCAAAATTTTGCCAGGGTTAATCCTGGTAGTAGAGAAACATAATTTTTATTTGATTATACCGCCTGTACAAACAGGACTTTCCTATGCATGGGCAGATGTTTATAATTTTGTATGCAATGTGGCAGCTAGACCACTATATTTCATGCCATGTGACTTGATGGTCATGACTACACCCACACCAATACCCCTCCCCTCAAAAATAGAAAAATGTATTTATTCTTTTTCTTTAAGCCCTTTTAATTATTTTGAACTTGAAAAACATTGATAAAAATGAGCATTTCCCTACACAAAGAACAGGAAAAAAAGAGGACTACATGTAAAGCCATAGATTCTCACTACAAAGGTCTACAGTTAAGATTTATTGCTTTGAAGACCTTCTCTGCACTCAGAGAGTTTCCTAGAGTGGTGAGAATTTAACTCATTTGTTCTGGGTCAGTATGTATCAGAAGAAGGACTTGAGTGGAGGTTTCTCTAGGTCTGTGGCCAACTCTAGCCAATACAACAATCTGCCTCATGTTGCCACTATATAATACTGACTCTATGTGTAGCTTATTTTGGTTTATTTTGTATATTTAAAATCTAACAGTCCTCTTGTCTGTGTCCCCCTCTAAGCTTTCTTCTCTCTCCTGTTTTATTTTTAATGATTCATTTGAACTCTTTTCTTGCTTTTTTTGTTTAGTATCAATGACATTACAACATCATTCCCTTTCCAATATCTGTACCTCCTAATGAACACCTGCCTGTGTAGCAAAATTTTATAATTATGCAAAACAACATCACACATTGTGTTTGAAGATGTGTATGCCATTTAGCACCTCTAGTCCGTCACCTTTCTACCAAGAGAGAGAAGTGTGATATATCATCAGCTTTGTGGAGTAATGACTAGTCAATGCCCAGGGTGACATAGCTCATGTTAGAGTTGAAATTTGAACAAGGTGTTCTTCTCTCCCACTAGAATATGTGCTTCTTTGTGGTAGGGACCTTTTTGCTTGTCTTTTTTATCCTGATCAGAGTTCTTTAACCTTTCACAATTATTACCTTTTACAATGTACTCATGGTATAAATTGTTCTATTTGTTCACTTCACTTTGTATCAGTTAATAATATACAAGTCTGCCTGTTTCCCTGAATCCACCTATCTCATTATTTCTTACTGCAAAACGATTTTCTGTTATACTCATGAATTCATAACTTGTTCATCCATTGTCTAATTAATGGATATCTACTTTATTTGTAGTTGTATATTACAACAAAAATCCTGCTATAAATATTTTTGTGCATTTGGATCCTTTCCTTCTGTCTTTCTTCCTTTTGGGGGTATAAGCCTAGCACGCTGATGGGTGCAAGTTTAGTTCCTTTTTGTGTATGGATAAAAATTGCTTTCCAGAATGGTTAGACCAAACACAACAGCAGAGCTTTGGAAAATGTCTATGTTAAGGAGAAAGAAATGAGAGAGAGTCTAGCAAAGGAGACACATAAAGTCAAGAAACAGGTGATAAAGAAAAAGTAGGAAAAAATGAAATAAAAAGCACCAAATGCTGTAGACACATCCAATGCAAGGAAGAATAAGGAAAAAAATGGTGATGATGATTAGGTGGTCATTGGTGACCTTTAAGAGAACGGTTTCTTTGTGAAAAATGAGTTGCAATAGATGAGGGAATTAGAAGTGGGAAAATAGAGAGAACACTTGTAGATCAGTAAGAAATTTAGAAATTGACAGCAAGGAGAAAGCACATGATATTATTTTGGCCTTTTGTTGGTTTTGAAAAATGGGGAAGGCCAGTTTGGTTTTTAAAGGAGATAGTAGAGAAGCAAAGCTTGTAGATGCAGAAGAAAGAAGGGATGATTATTAGAACAAGATCCTGGAGGAGGAAAGAGAAGATGAGACCTAGTCTTCTTACACTTTACTCCCCTTCATGAACTCTAGAACCCAGACACACTGGCCTTCTCTCTCTTTCTCAAAGACAATGCTGTAACTTCTGCCTCCAGGTTTTGTCATTGGCTATCTTGCTTGCTTGAAATGGAAATGTTCATCATGGCTTTTCTGGCTTTCTTCAAAATTCAGTTCAAATGCCATCTTCTATAAGAAGCCTCTCCCAGGCAGAACAGCTGCTAATGCCTTCCCTCTGACATTACTGCTTTTTTATATCATCTTGTATGTACCTACTTACTTACATAAGAGCATAGGATTGTAGGATCATAGATTTGTAACTATAAGGGACCTTGGATTATTCAATCAAAATTTATTAAGTGCCAATATGTTCTAGGCACTGTGCCAAGGACTGGAGAAACAAAAAGAGCCAAAATATAGTCCTACCCTCAAGGTGCTTAAATTCTAAGGGGGAAGACAAGATGTAAACAAATATGTACAAAGCAAGCTACAGGACGAACAGGAAATAATTAGCAGAAGGTAGCTAATAGAATTAAGTGGGCTTGAGTAAAGCTTCCCATAAAAGATGGGATTTAAGTTAGGACTTCAAAAAGTTCATGGAAGTTGGTAATCAGAGCAGAAGAAGGAGAACATTCTAGGTATGCAAGCAGCCAGAGAAAGTGCCAGGAATCATTAAATGGTGGCTCTTGTTCTTGGAACAGCCAGGAGGCCTTTGTCACTAGAACTAATACTGAGTGTTGAGGAGAAATAAGGGGACTGGAAAGGTAGGAGGCTGTTGAGTATAACATCCTCATTTTATAGATGAAACAAATGAAACATAAAGCAATCAAATTATTTGCCCAGGGTGACGTAGCTCATGTCAGAGTTGAAATTTGAACAAGGTGTTCTTCTCTCCCACTAGAATATGTGCTTCTTTGTAGTATGGACTTTATTGCTTGTCTTTTTTATCCTGACTATTTAGCAGATGCCTAACAAATAGAAAGGCTTAATAAAAATACTTGTTGATTAATTGACTGATCAGTAGAAGAGTTTGCCATGGCACGGAAATAGGTTACCTCTTTCTTTGAAACTGAGGGGAAAGAAGAGAAGTGGGGAGAGAGAAAGGTCTAAAGGGAGCTTACTCAGCAGTTAAGGAATAGAACTGGTCAGGGTTTTGCAAGTCTGAAAATTAGTGGACAGAAATAGCAAGAAACCAGAGGTGAGAATTTCTAGATTGGTTACTAGCGATGCTCGAAAATAGGGCAGATCCCCAAAGTCCACTCTGATGGAATTGATTCTTTTAGGACAACAGTAGCAGAATGGCACCATGCAGCTAATTCAAACATGAATATTTTATCAATTCAATTTGCAGAAATAATGTCTAAATAAGAAGGCTACTTAAGAAATGTTTCCACACACACACACAAAGGAATTTTATTTATTTATTTACTTTATTTACTTTTGGTAGCAACTGTATTTTCCCCTTGTAATAGATACTACTTTATCTACCTTGTAATAAATACTACTTTACCTTACTCCTACCAGACATATTCGTCTAAATCAGGGGTTAATATGGAGAAGCCTACAGATACGTCCTCAGAGTAAGGTTTTTAAATAATTGAAAGCCATTCTAAAATTCAGCTAGAACTTAATTAAAAATCAAGATGTATACTCTTCCACCCCCATTCATGTCCACAGATCCCCTGAAATTCATACGTAGAATCGGATTAAACACTAGAAGGACAAAAATTTAAAAATATTTTAAATGATCTAGTGCGTTTTTATATCAATTGATGTGTCAGATCCTGATGCTTCTTTAAAAAACTTCTACTTTCAGTTCATAGGGTCATAGATTTAGAGCTATGAGAGACCTTAGAGTTTGTCAAGTTCATACCTCTAATTTTATAGATGAGGAAACCAATACACAGGGTGGGTAAGTGACTTGCCTTATTATATAAAAAATAATTGTCCGAGGCTGGATTTGAATCCAGGCCTTCCTGAGTCCAAGTCAAGGCCTGTATAGAGATTTGATTGTTAACAAGAAAATGTATCATTTGGTATGAGAGCTGAGAAAGGTAAAATGATCTTAAATTTTGGAAGGAATTTAGATGTTCAACCGCTGTCCTATGCATAAATTCCCTTTATGATATCCTTGGAAAGCTGCTATGCGGCTTCTGAATAGCCATGAAGAACTTCCTAACTTCAGGAAGTAGATTATTTTATTTATGAGATAGTATTAATGGCAGAAAATTTTCTGGATGTTGGGAAATATTTTGGTGTGTGTGTGTGGGTGTGTGGGCACATGCACATGTGTCCCTGTCTCCATCTTTCTCTCTCTCTGTGTCTCTCTCTCCCTCCCTCCTTCCCTCCCCTTTCTCTCTCTGTCTCTCTCTTCTCTCTTTCTCTCTCTTTCTCTCTCTCTCTCTCTCTCTCTCTCTCTCTCTCTCTCTCTCTCTCTCTCCCTCTTCCCATACATATGTATGTACATATGTGTGTATACATATGTACATGAACACGCACATACATTCTCTTAATTTAGGACAGAGCTATTTCTTGACTTGTTTACAGAATGAGGGAGAGAATATAGACTTTTTAAACTATTAGTCCAAATCTTCCCTGCTGCACTACATAGGTCAAATTAGTTTTATGAAAGGAAACCTACTATTTTCTTGGCAGGCAGATGCAGTAGAAAGTGCAGGACCTTGGGTGTCAGAAGGTTCAGCTCCCAGGTCCGATCTGTGCTGTGGGATCTTTGGCAAATCACTTATCATTCTTATATCTCAGTTTCCTCAACTGTAAAAGGAGTGGGATAAACTAAATGGTCTCTGAGAGGTCCCTTCGAGCTCTAACTCTCTGACCCTATGAAAACAAATGTTAAGGATTATCTATTTTTCTATTAAAGAGCTGACTTTTTATAAAGTTTATTTTCTAAACATTTGAAAATGACTTTTTTAAGGTCATAGGCCACATCTTGCTTCGTGAGCTTTAAAGCGCTGTATAGACATGAAGCCATAGTGGCAGCTTCAGAAGGCTATGCCAGTTGAAGTCAAGCAAGCAGTGACAAGACCTTCCAAGCTGAGGGGTAGGCCTGGTGATGGACTAGGCATCTGTCACCCAAGGGTAGTCTGGTACTGAGTCTGGTACGTAGTAAGTACTTTTTAATTGACTGGCCAGGACCGAAGGACCTCATAATCAGAAAATCAAAAAAAAGTTTAATAATAAGAAAAAATGTTAAAAATTTGGAATAATAAAAAAGTTTGGAAGTAAGGAGGATTGGGGGAAACAATAATGAGTTTGAAGACCAGGAGGATTTGTGGGGAACAATAACGAGTTCAGTTTTATATATATTGTGTTTAAGATTTCCATAGGACATTCAGGTGGAGAGAGAGAGAGGAGGAAACAAGTGTTTATTAATACCTACTGTGTGCCAGGTGCTTTGCAAATATTATCTCATTTAATCCTCATAACAGGTAAGTGCTGTTATTATCCCCATTTTACAGTTGGGGAAACTAAGGCAGACAGAGGCTAAGTGACTTGCCCAAGGTCACACAACTAGTAAATGTCTGAGGCCACATTTGAATTCCGGTTATCCTGAGTCCAGGCCGTGTTCTATCCACTGTACCACCATCAGCAGCTAGAGCTGTAAGACTAGAGGTTAGGGAAGAGATTAGGACTGGCTTAGTAGATCTCAGGGCAGCTAGGTGGTACGGTGGATAGCGTGCTGGTGCTGGAATCAGGAAGCCCTGATTTCAAATCCAGCCCCAGACACTAACTATGTGAACCTGGGCAAGTCACTTAAGCCAGTTTGTTCAGTTTCCTTATCTATAAAATGATCCAGAGAAGTAAATGGCAAACCGCTCTAGTATCTTTGCTGAGAAAACCCCCAAAGGGCATAGTGGATAGAGCACCGGCCTTGGAATCAGGAGAATCTAAGTTCAAATCTGCCTCAGACACTTACTAGAGGTGTGACTCTGGGCAAGTCATTTAACCCCAATTGCCAAAAAAAGTTGTAAACAGAGAGATGTGATTAAAATGTAAAAAAAAAAGAGTAGATCTGAGAATCATGAGCACAGAGATGATAATTGAATCCAGGAGAGATGATAAGATCAGCAATCCAAATATATATATATATATATGTATATGTGTGTGTATACATATATATGTAAGGTATGCATGCATGCATACATGTGTATATAGGTATATGCATTTATATGTCAATATATGTATATTTTATGTATGTATATATAAAAATAAAGCCTTAGGAAAGTTGTGAACTGGATAAAGATCCAGCAAAGAAGAGTGAGAAGTGATCCAACAGGTTGGAGGACAATCCAGGGAGCACAGTATAATTAAAACTTAGAGATAGGAGAGTATCAAGGAGAAGAGGGTGATTGGCAGCATCAGAGACTGCAAAGATGTCAGGAAGGATGAGAAGTGAGAAAAAGCCGTTATGTATGGTGAATGAGAGATAACTGATAACTTTGAGGAGGCAATTTCAGTTGGATGAAGAGGAAGACAGACTACAGAGAGTTGAGAAAGAATAAGGAGGGGCAGTTAGGTAGTACAGTAGATTGAGTACCAGTCCTGAAGTCAGGAGGACCTGAGTTCTTACTAGCTATTTGACCCTGGGAAAGTCACTTAACTGTGATGAGGGAGGGAGGGAGGGAGAGAGAGAGAGAGAGAGAGAGAGGGAAAGAGAGAGTGTGTTAGTTGTTAAGGCACCAACTATAGTCAGCCAGTCTTCTTAGCGAATTTAGCCAGAGGAAAAAGGATATGTATAAAACTAGTAGAGATGAAGAGATCATACTCAAGCCCCATCTTTTTACATGAAACCATATCTCCCAACTGCTAATACTTTCTTGCCCTCAAACACTTTTTGTTGACTTTATATATTTGCATTTATTCACTTTATTTTTATTCTCATATTCACACATATATGTGAATACAAGTATATATGTACGTATATACAGGTGTAAATACAAAGATCCTGTACATATGTGTGTTCATGCACACACTTTTATGTATGTACACAGCACATATATACATGCATACATACACATTGTATATTTATGTAAAATTTTTTATTGTCTCCCATTAGAAGGTGAGCTCCATGCAAATAGGGATTGTTTCATTCTCTGTACTCATATCCTCAGAGCCTAGAACAGTGCCTGGTACATAGTAAGTCTTTCCCTTTCTTAAAACACTTTGTATGAACCTCTCTCTCCTACACTTAGCACATTATCTCCTGTATAGGATGTCATCGATTTCTTCTCCACTAGAGGATAAATTCTTTCTCACTGTATTTGGTTCTATGTCAGCCTTCATAGCCCCAGAAACTAGCATTTGTCATTGTTTAGTCATTTTTCAATTGCTTCCAACTCTTTATAGCCTGATTTTGGAGTTTTCTTGGCAAAGATACTGGAGTGGTTTGCCCTTTCCTTCTCTAGCTCATTTTACAGAGGAAGAAACTGAGGCAAACGGGATAAAGTGACGTCCTCAGAGTTATATCATGAGTAAGTGTCTGATGCCAGATTTGAACTCAGGAAGATGAGTTTTCCTGACTCTAGGCCTGGCACTCTATCCACTATATCACCTCATTGACCTAGAGATGAGCATTAAATATTGATAATAGAAGGTACTTATGCAGTGGAAATTGTATTGAATTTAAGGCATAAAACCTAATTTAATTCTAATTTCATTTACTTCCTGTGGGTCAAGTAATTTGACTAACTTTCCTTGCCCATAAAAGTAGATAGTTGGATTTCTGGCCAATAGACATGTACAAAAGTCACCCAAGATTGGTAGGCCTGGAGGGTTGCAAATTGCATGGTTGGAGGGAATATCCAAATTGATAGGATGACCAATCCATCTGATTATTTGAGTAGAGAGTAATTATTGTATTAACACTACTTCTAATTCCATAGAACACTGATAGTGAAGGTTGTATGTGATTTTATTACAGAAATTTAAGGAATAAACATGTGTGAGCTTGCATCTAGAATAAATGCTTCAGCTGGAAAAAATAATCTTTCCAGAAATGTAATTTTCATCATTAAAAAAATATAATGCCCTGTCATCATTACCTACCATGATGTTATTCTTTAAATCGTGTTATCAGAAAGGTAATCATGCATTCCTTCATATTGGTAAGGGAGTCAAAGTTATTACAACCAGTCATTTGCATACTTATTAAACCTGACAGAATCATCGAACTTTCTCTTTCTTGTTGCTCAGCAGTGGTTTGGGAGCAGTTTGTGATAATTGTTCAATGAAATGGAACTCAAAAATTGTCTCAGAGAGAAAAACACATCGTCACCTTTTTATTCCCCCACAGTTCATTCTAGAGGGGAAAGGAAACTTGCATTTATTGAATCCTGTTTTGTATTTTAATCTGCTATTTGGGAGAAATAGCAGAATGGTCTTGGAGGATATACTTTAAACATTTTTTCTAATACAAAAGTTGGCATCTTATGCCCAGGAACAGCAGATCACAATTAAAAGGAAGATAGCTTAGGAACATTTACTTGGAACTAGTAATATTTATAATCATAAACCTGCTGCTTTTGTTCCTCTTGCAAACCACCCCCCTCACTGTTCCTTCCTAGTTTATACTTGGATTAGATACTCAACCTAAAGTCAGCACTCAGAAACATAAAACATCCGCCTAATACAGGATTCTGCAAACAGATTCAGTCCTTTTCTTTGGGGAAAAATGTTTTTAACCTTCCTTTTTTTGGCAGGGCAATTGGGGTTAAGCGACTTGCCCAAGGTCACACAGCTAGTACCTGTGTCAAGTGTCTGGGGTCGGATTTGAACTCAGGTCCTCCTGACTCCAGGGCCGGTGCTCTACTCACTGCACTCCTAGCTGCCCCTAGAATTCCTTTTTTTTTTTAAAGAATTAAGTTCTAAATTCTCTCCCTCCCTGCAGCTTGCCCCCCATCCATTGAGAAGGTAAGCAATATGATGTCAACTATACATATGAAACCATGCAAAACATTTTTCTGTATTTCCATATTGGCAAAAGAAAAGCAAGAAAAATAAAATGAAAACAATCTACTTCAATTTGCACTCCGAATTCATCAGTTCTCCCTCTAGAGGTGGATAGCAGTTTTCATAAGTCCTTTGGAATTGTCTTAGAAAATTGTCAAGATGAGAGTAGAGTCTTTCACAGTTGATCATCATTACAATTAATACTGTTATTATATACGATGATCATCTTGCTTTGCTCATGTCACTTTGCATCAATTCATTTAGGCCTTCCCGGGTTTTTATTTCCCTCCTGAAACTCCCTTTATCTTTTCTTATAGCACAATAGTATTCCATCACAAGCATATACCACAACTTGTTCAGCTATTCCCCACTTGAAAGGCATCCCCTCAGTTTCTAATTCTTTGCCACCACAAAAAGGAGCTGCTATAAATATTGTTGTATATTTAGCTCCTTTTCTGTTTTCTTTGATCTCTTTGGGATATAGACAGAGTATTGGTATTACTGGGTTAGAGGATATTCACAGTTTTATAGCCCTTTTGTCATAGTTCCAAATTGTTTTCCAGAATGGTTGGACCAGTTCACAACTCCACCCAGAGTGCATTAATTTCTCTATTTTTCCATTTCCTCTCCAGCGACTGCAATTTTCCTTTTCTTTCATGTTAGCTTATCTGATAGGTGTGAAGTGGTATCTCAGAAGTGATTCAGAGCATTGTTACATGGCTATTGATACCTTTGATTTCTTCTTAAAACCGTTCACATTTCTTTTGGGATTTTGCTGTCCACACTTGTTACTACATGTCAAAGATGGGATTGATTAATTGGAGGGTGAAGAATTCTGCTTTGGTTATAGGATCATAGATTTAGATATGGAAAGGACCTCGGAAACCACAGAATACAATCATTTTACAGATTATGGAACTTAATGCCAAGGTGGTGAAGTTGCTTGCCCAAAGTCACACGGCATTATGTTTTGCACCCATGTTCTCTCACTCCATTGGGTATGCTTTCTTTCACTATAGCATGCTACCTCTCTGACACTATGTACATACAGGATTTGATAAACCTTAAGAAAACTTTGAAAATGGTCACACAAAAGTGTTATGAATATATGATGAGAAAAAAATTATACTGGGTCAAGCAGAGTCATAACTTGTGATTTTTATCCTGAAGCAAGTGATATGATTCCCTTCTCCCTCAGGTCCTTAATATGGGAAGGGAAGAGACAGAGACACTTGGCTACCAATTTGAAATTATTGTTACACAGGCCATCAGATATGGTTGAGAAGGGTCGAGGAGAGGGAAAAGGTACTATAGGGGAAGATAGTATCCAATATTAGGCAGCTTCCACTTTTACCTGATTGTTTTTGGTCACTAAGGAGTAAACCTGCAGAAGAAAGGGCTTTTAGTACCCTCTAAATCTGGCATCTAGTAAATCCAATGCTCTGGGGCAAAGCACTGATTGCCTTGATCTAGTAACAACTTTAAAAGAAGTAAAGGTTGAGTCGTGAGAAATACATTGAGTCTTGGGAATCTAATTCAACCCTCCCTTTGTATATGTGGCAATCAAGATCCAAAATCAGGAATCAGTAAATTACTTGCCAATAGTTATGCTCAGCTCATAATTGGTAGTTTGAAATAGAACCTCCAAAAACTGAAAAGCTTACATGAATCTATGTCAAGATTGATTAAGATATTTTCTCTAACAATGTAGACCATGTGTGACTCTTGTGTGGCTCTATCCCATAGTCTTCCTAAATGTCACTATGGAGGTGCCATTCAACATCTTGGGTGTACTTCTAATTTTCTGCTAAAATTACAAGGATGTCATTAGATCAGTTGAACTGGCATGCCTCACACTCAAACAAGTCAGCAGGCTACCTTCTTTTCCTAGCCTGCATTTTCCTGGTGAAGTATTTGACTGATGTTTTTCATTGAAGCATCTGATTGGCTATGTGCTACAACCTGCTCATGACTGCCATAATCCTCTCCTTCATCCTCTAGATATTATTCATTCTATGTGCGTGGTAAAGTTCTTTAAATGTACATTTTGGCATAGAACATTGTGCTGTTTTCATCAAACCCTGGAACACTGCTGAGTTTTCCTGGAAGAGGTCCATAACCACTCACAAGAACTTGGCATGACCATTCATAAGAGAAAGACCAAGTGGATAAAGGCTGGATCCTGCCCAAATTATGACATAGAGTTGCATAGACAACCAGGTGAACTTTATAAAAAGTATTTACATCTGGGACAGATGTTAAACATGGATAACAAACAGGGGCCAGAATTAAACAAAAACGTATCCAAGTGGGTGGAAAAAATAGGGACATGAGAAGCTTTATTCCAGCTAGATGAAAAGGAATTCTAGAGTAAATACCTGGGTTTGTATCAGAGGGAAATTGAAACAAATAAGTAAAAATATGTTCCTTCAAAATTCAAATGGGGATAATTGAATGAATACAGGATTTGGAATCAGAGTACCTGGGTTCAAATCCTAGATCTGCCCCTTGTGGAATTTTGAATGAGTTTTTTTTTAATCTCTTTAGGTTTTAGTTCTCTGAAACTATGAAGTAGAATAGTAGAAAAAAATACTGGATTTGAAGCCAGGGAAGCTGGGCTAGATTCCTGACTTATGTCCTAATGGCACAACCACAGGCACTTATGTCCTTTCGGCCTCACTTTCTTCATCATTAAAAGGAAGGCAGTGAATTTGTGATTTTGACTTTGACCCCTCCCATATCTGATCACCAAGAAGTGATCCACTTATCTAAGTGGCACCTTAATTCAGGCTCTCATCACCTCTTCCCTAGATAGAAATGAAAAGAAATATTATAAGTTTCTGGGTTGAAATCCCAGACGTGGCACATATTCTCTGCGTGACCTTGAACAAGTTATTCTTCTTTCCTGTGCTTCAGTTACCTCAATGAGAGTTTTGATCTATACCACTGAAGGGCTCATCTACACTGATCTGATCCCAAAGTCATTACTATATGCCAAGGCATATTGTTGTTTATCCTTCATTCTTGAAGGGGACCATTACATCAGGAAGGTGATGCCATGACTTACAAGTGAATTGGATTTAAGTGAGAGGCAGGGCAATGCAAAGTCACCAGCCTCATTTTCTCCTCTGCAGCCATTTGGGTCCAATGGCAAGATATAGATATAGATGACTGGAGATGGCCTTGGATGCAGTGGGAAACCAAAGCCTTTTAAGCTAAGGTCTTTCCCAATTCTCAGTTTGACTGAGTCAAAGTCCATTCAATGATTTGATTAAGGCTAGATAAGAAATGAGGCAAAGAATGTCCTTTTTATGCAGTAAAAAAAAAAAAAAATCCATCTGAGAGAAAAGACCCTCAGGGTTTCTGGCCAAAACAGAAACAATTCCAATTTGCATTCACTCTGAACCAATTAGGGCCCAATAAGGACCCACCTTGGGCTAGGTCATTTGTTGGCCAATCAATGAGAGCCAGAGTTATTTGGGTTTAGGGCATGGTCCTTAAGAAAGAAATCTACCTGGCAAACCCCAAGATATCTTATGAGGTTTCAGTGATCAGAAGTTATATTTATTTGGTCAGAGCACCCGCAGGTAAGGGTATGACACCCTATGTGGACAGTGACAGTGAAGACCTAAAGCCTCTGGGGAGAAAAAGAGTAATGTACAGAAAGTCCAATGTTCAAACCCTCCTTATGACACCCTAAGTCATGTGTCCTGCAGTGACCTGAATCTACAAGGAAAACAAAACAAAATAAAACAAAACAAAATACAGTGAGGAAAAAAAAAGCTGCTAAAAATCCTCAAACATAAAAAAGACCTGAGATGATCTAGGGATACACCAGCATTGTCTTGTGTTAAAGAAAAGGGGCCAGGTTTCAGGAGCTTGGAATGTTAATTGTCAACTTGTTGATGTCTGACTCATTATTACTTCATTTGCCTAATCCATAAATGGGGCATTTGAACCTTATTACCTGAGGGATTAAAGATCTTAGTGGAAATGTCACTGATGTTTTGTCATCTTTCATTTCTTCAAGGTACTAAGTCTATTGTATTTCAAAATCAGAGATTAAGAAGTAAAGTTTTAATAATGGGGATGTAGTTGGAGGCAATACGTGACTTCACATGCTGGCCTACCTGCCTTGCCAAATTTTCATTCATGGGTCTACAAAATGGGTTCATTTTGTTGTGCTGTGTTTTCATAGTTATCTCATTCTTCTATGTGACTTCTCCTTCTCAAGCTCCTTGACAGAATTATTCTCCATGCTTTATGTACAGGTATACCCCAGGTTCTGTCTTGGCCCCTCTCCTTTTGTCTATATACCTTGTCTCTTGATCTCATCATCTCCCCCCAACTCAATTATCATCTCTTTGCAGATGACTCCCAGATATATACATTCAATTCTTGTTTCTCTCTTGAGTTTCATACCACATATATGCTTTCTAGACATCTCTACTGGGGTGTCTAACATGCATCTCAAACATTATGTGTCCAAACTTAACTCACTATCATCCTCCATAATCTCATGCTTTTTTATCTCCCTAATTTCGGCAAAGGGTGCTGCCATTCCTCCACTTATACAGATTTAGAACGTGTATGTCATCCATCCTTACTTCTTCTTTCTCCTTATATCCTCAGTTGCCAAGTGTTGTTGATTACGCCTCCTTGTTTTTTGCATATGGTCCACTTTCTCTCCTTATCCCTTAACCACTATAGTTTAGACCCTTATTATCTGTCTCCTGGACTATTGCAGTGATCTCCTAACTGGTCTTCCTATATTTAGTCTATTTCTTCTTCAATACATCTTCCACCCACCTATCCAATCTATATCCCCTGAGCAAATGTATGATCATGTCACACGCTTGCTGTAGAAGCTTCAATAGCTTCCCATTTTCTCTAGGACAAAATACAAAAATGCTCTAACAATTAAAATCCTTTCTGGCAGTTTAGCTCAATGTTGTTTGAGTCTATCTCTCCAGGCTGATTACGTATGTTCCTCTTTATGTTTTCCACACTCAAGCCAAATAGGTTTATTTACTTTCCCTTCTAGGCTACATAACTCAATTCACTGCTTAGACTGTCCTCGATGCCTAAAATGTGATTTCTCCTCAGCTCTGCCTCTTAGAAGCTTCCTTCAAGACCCAGCTTATCTTCTCCTTCAGAGGCATTTTGTCAGGAGGCACTCTTGGTTCCTTCAGTTGTTAGTACACTTCTATCACTAAAAGAACTTAATATTTATTTTGTATATGCCCTATGAGTATAGTGTGCCCCTCTCTACTGTTACAATTATATGTTTCTTGATTGGTATGGCACTGCATAGATGAATTAACTTAGGCAAAATTGTAATTTTTACTATATTGATTCTGCCTACCCATGAGCAGTTAGTAGTTCTACAGTTGTTTAGATTTGTACTTGTATAAAAAGTACAATACATCTTACAAAACAAGAATAGCACCCATTCCTATTAAAAGTACTAGAAAGCACAGGATCAATGGAGTCTTTCTTAAAATAATAAGTAGTATCTATCTAAAACCAAAAAAAGCATTATCTCTGAAGGGGACTTTCCAATGAGATTAGGATTGGAGCAAGGCTATCCATTATCACCATTATTATTCAGTATTGTACTAGAAATGCTAGGATAGCAATAGGACAAGAAAAAGTATTTGGAGGAATAAAAATAGGCATGAGAAAACAAAACTCTTTGCAGATAATGTGGTGATATACTTGTAAAATCCTAAATGATCACCTAAAAATTAGTTGAAACAATTAATACACAATTTTAGCAAAGTTGCAGGATATAAAATACATCCCTATGAATCATCAGCATTTCTATATACTAACAATAAAATCTACCAGCAAAAGATAGAAAAAGAAATTCCATTTAAAAATGTGTAGAAAATATAAAATAATTGGGAGTTGACCTGCCAAGACAAACCCAGGGGCTATATGGGCACAATTAAAAAGCACTTAGCTGAATAGAAATCTTTGCTCTGCTCTTTTCATCAGGAATGCTTGAAATTCCTCTGTTTCACTAAGTGCCTCCCCCCTTTTTTCTTCAAAAGGTTAACTCAGTTTTTCTGGCCAAATTATTCTTGGTTGTAATTTCAGCTCTTTTGCCTTCTATAATATCATATTCCAAGCCCTTCACTCTTTTAATGTAATAGCTGCTGAATCTTGTGTGATTCTGACTGTGGCTCCATGGTATTTCAATGGTTTCTTTCTGACTGCCTGAAATATTTTCTCCTTTATCTGGGAGCTATGGAATTTGGCTAACATAATACTGGGAGTTTTCATTTTAGGATCTCTTTCAGATGGTGATTGATTATTTCAATTTCTATTTTACCCCTCTGGTTCTAGAATATTTCTTAAACTATGATGTCTAGCCTCTTTCTTTGATCATGGCTTTCAGGTAGTCTAAATTCTCTCTCCTTAATCTGTTTTCCAGGTCACTTCTTTTTTCAATGATATATTTCACATTTTCTTCTTTTTTTATTTTTTGACTTTGTTTTATTTTTTTTTCCTTGATGTCTCCTGGAGTAACTTGTTTGCATTTGTCTAATCTAATTTTTAAGGAGTCATTTTCTTCAATGAGCTTTTGTACCTTTTTTCTTCATTTGACCAATTCTGTTTTTAAGGTGTTACTTACTTCAGTATTTTTGTGCCTCTTTTACCAAGTTGTTAATTGTCTTTTCATAATTTTCTTCCTTTGCTGTCATTTCTTTTCCTAATTTTTCCTCTACCACTCTTATTTGATTTTGAAAGTAATTATCAGCTCTTCCAGGATTTTTTTCTTTGGTTTTTCTCCACAGTTTTTTTCTTTGAGGCTTTGCTTGTGTCTGTTCTGATTTAATTATCTTGTTATGAGTTTGTGTCTTCATCTTCTCTGTCACCTAGCAATTCTTATGGTCAGATTCTTTTGTTGTTGTTTGCTCATCTTTTAAATCTCATTTCTTAATTTTGAACTTTATGTTAATGTTGGGCTCCTCCCTGTGTGTGTGTGCATGTGTATGTGTGAGTATGTGTTGGTAGTGGTGGTGGAGAGTGTGCTGTCTCAAGCTCCATGGTCTTTTGCGCTACTATTTTCAGATCTAGGTCTGAGGGTTTGAAAATTTTGGTGATTTTAAGATTATGTAATCGGGAAAGGTGTGCTCATTGCTCTCCTGGTCTGTAGTTTGGTTCTTCCCCAGGAAGGGCCTCTGATCCCTTGGCTTAGAAATCAATACTGTTCCTCAGGATCCCTTGGGACAAGAATAGCCACTATTTCTCAAGTTCCCTGAACACTTATGACCTAAAGCAACACTTCTCAGACACCCAATTCCTTCTTAATCAAAAAATGCTCCTCTTTGCACTTGAACTATGACTCAGAAGTGATTATAGACAATGGATTTGCTAAACAGCATCTGTTTCTAGCACAAGGGGCCCCTGTAATCAATTTTTGACAAGTTTCTAGGTTCCCTGACCATCTCTAGCTTGAGAGCTCCACAAGTTTCTACTTCTGCTACCACCAGATAGCCCCAACACTGGTGAGTCATCCATGTGGGCTCTGAACCAGCTTCAAATCCCGCTAACTTCCTCCTCCTTGTCACAGATCTCTCTTTTCAACCTCTTAAGTTTCTTGGGCTGGAAGAATGTCTAACCTTGGTCTTTTATAGCCTCTGCCACTCAAGAATTTAATTTCAGGCGTCATTAAAAGTTGTTTGGAGGGGAATGTTGGGAGAGCTCACCTGAGTGATTTTTCTATACCATCATCTTGACTCCACTCCTAGAAATCTCACAACCTTTACTCCTGATCAAGTACTCTTTGCACTTTACCATGCTTCCTCTTGTCCATGGGCTTTAATAAATCCTCCTTAGAAGATCTACTCAATACATTGGAGACTTCCTGTAAGTTTCTTAACATTCTGTTGTTATTTCTATCCAATTCTGTATTTAGTGTAGTGTCAATCTGTCCAAAATAGACGTAGATAAAGATCAATTCAGTGGACTGCTAATGCAACTTTATTTTGGATGGTGCAATAAATATTAATCATTCATTTGGCTTTTCATATGTTGTGTTACAATCATGATATCATTCTCTTTTGAGTCATTATGGGTCTTATTATGGAAGTGCTACATTAGTAAGGGGCTTATTGTACTCAACACCATGTTTACTGACAAAAACACCTGAAGAAATTAACTGTCTATAAGGAATATGTCTTCCAATTGGACTCTGTACAGGACTAGCACTTAGCACAGGGTCTGGCACATATTAGGCCCATAGTAAAAGTTTAATGACTGCTTGACATCCTTTATGATAGTGGCATACACTTGTATCAAGCTGAGACTTTCATGTTGTAGTTTTTTTGAGACTGTTAATCAGAGGATCATTACACAGAGTTACATCAACGGCTGAAACTTTCAAGCAATCTTTTATGATAGTAAGTCATGTATATGATAAAACTTATTGGAGAAGTTTTAAGGATGTATTTTAATCCAATGAGTCAAATGCTTTTGTGATCAACAATGAACCCAGAAGCATGATGCATTCACTATACTTTTGATTTAAATTTGTGAAGATAAGTTCTGTAGTAGAAGATTTCCCACAAATAACCTGTCTATTTCTTTTTCATGTTTTCATCAAGGTTGCCATTGATATGTGGTCGTATCAGATTCTTAAATATTTTACAGAAATAAGATAGTATGTATTTGAGTAGACAGTTGATAGTCTTTTAATCATCCACATTCTTTTGAATAATAATATGCTCCTCATTTTTTTTAAACTTTTAGTACCTTGGCCTCTTTTGGTTAGCTTGGAAATTAAATGCTTAATGCTATGAAAATTGTTTGGACTTTGGCATAGTTTTTGACTACTACCACTTAGTTTACACTAGCAGCTCCTCCAAGTTTCATGTAATTAAGTGCTATTTCTATATCTACAAATAATGTACTGTATACTAAGCTGGCTAGAGTTCACCGTGTTAGAATGTAAGCTTTTGGAGCCAAGGGGTTTTCTTTTTTGTATCTCAGCACCTGGCATAGTGATGGGGACATAGTAGGTTACATGCTTGTTGATTGGTTGGTTTATAAATTCAGTACTTTTCATAGTTTTGTGAGGTAATACTATGCATATTACCCTACCATATTCCTCTGTAATGTATTTCAAATGAGTTTTTACCCCAAACTGGCATTGCCCTTATGTCTCCTGAAATAAAATTAATTTTGGCTGGAGTGATTATGAGTGCTTTTGGCCTTCTAGCTGTAATAATTATTTTATATTGGTTCAAGCCCTTCTAGAAATAGGCAGTCAGAGTTAGTATCTTTACCTTTGTCCATTTCCCATTCGTGTCAGCACCTTGTGTCAGTAGGTCAGAAGAGAATTATTATGATGGCTATAGTGCCTCTTAATATTTATTTGGTATTGTTTTATATCTTTTCTTCCTTAATTATTTGATTGTCTACATACAGACAACACACATTGGTAATCAGTCATTTCAGGTTTGTTTTTACCAGTTTCATTTTAGATTATTTTTTTCTAGATTAGTCATATCAAACACATTAAAAATATTTTCTTGGAAAAAATCCCAAAATAATAAACATTTATATTCTTTCATTTCTTAATCCTGCAACATTTTCCCAACATCTTTTCCCAGTGACATTCTTTGTACCCACTTTCACATTGAAGTCAGCAAGTATCAACATATTCTTAGTATCTAAGGTTTTACATTCCCTAAGTTCTCATGCTGTGCAACAGATGTTGGTATGTAAGTTATAATTAACTTCATGGGATTCTTTTTGCTTTTCTTTCTCATGAGCTTTGCAAAGAGAGATGATCAAGTATCTCATGAAATGACGTTTTATGCTTGATGAAACAAACCTGATTAATTCCTTTAGTTACTTCTCTAAAGAGACTATGAGCCATTTTTTCATTTAGCTAAAATTTCCTTATATGATTTTTTTTTCATGTCCAATCATTTATTTTTATTTTTTTTATAAATTTATTTATTTATTTTTAGTTTACCACACACAGTTCTACATAGTTTTGAGTTCCAGTTTTTCTCCCCTCCCTCCACCCTCCCTCCCCAAGACGGCATGGAGTCTCATATAACTGTCATGTATGACTTTGCATTGAATTAATTTATGCACTAGTCAAGTCGTGGAGAAGAATTTTGACCAATGGAATGAATCATGAGAAAGAAGCAACAGAACCAAAAAAAAAAAAAACAAACCCAAAAACAAAAACAAAAGAGAAGCAAAAAAGGCGAGCATGTAGTGTGCCTCAGTCTGTATTCAAACTTCTCAGTTCTTTGTCTCGATGAAGATAGCATTTTCCATCGTGAGTCCCCTGGAGTTGTCCTTGCCCCTTAGGTTGCTGAGAAAAGCACAGCATGTCACGGTTGGTCCTCACAGAATCCATATATCTGTGGCTGTGCACAACGTTCTCCTGGCTCTGCTCCGCTCACTCAGCATTATGTCGTGTAGGTTTTTCCAGGTTGTTATGAAGTCTGCATCATCCCCATTTCTTATGGCACAATAGTATTCCATCACCTTCATATACCACAGCTTGTTCAGCCATTTCCCAATTGATGGGCATCCCTTTGATTTCCAATTCTTGGCTACCACAAAGAGAGCTGCTATAAATATTTTTGTACATATGGGTCCTTTTCCTGCTTGTGTGATTTCTTTGGGATACAACCCTAGAAGTGGTATTGCTGGGTTAAAGGGTATGAACATTTCTATAGCCCTTTGGGCATAGTTCCAAACTGCTCTCCAAAATGGCTGGATCAGCTCACAACTCCACCAGCAATGCAACAATGTTCCAATTTCCCCACATCCTTTCCAAAATTTATCATTTTCCTGTTTTGTTATTTTAGCCAATCTGACAGGAGAGATGTGGTATCTAAGAGTTGTTTTGATTTGCATTTCTCTAATCAGTAGTGATCCAGAGCATTTTTCCATATGCCTGTAGATAGCTTTAATTTCTTCCTCTGAAAACTGCCTGTTCATATCCTTTGACCATTTCTCAATTGGGGAATGGCTTGTATTCTTATATATTTGGCTCAGCTCCCTGTATAGTTTAGAGATGAGGCCTTTATCAGTGATACTAGTTGCAAAGATTTTCTCCCAATTTTCTGCTTCCCTCCTAATTCTTGTTGCATTGGCTTTTTTTGTACAAAAACATTTCAATTTGACATAATCAAAATTATCCATTTTGCATTTTGTAATGCTCTCTATCTCTTGTTGGGTCATGAATTCTTTACTTTTCCACAAATCTGATAAGTAAACTATTCCTTGCTTTCCCAAATTACCTAGAGTATCAACTTTTACTCCTAAATCATGAACCCATTTTGACTTTATTTTGGTATATGGTGTAAGATATTGGTCTATGCCCAGTTTTTGCCCTACCATTTTCCAATTTTCCCAACAGTTTTTGTGAAATAGTGAATTATTAGCCCAGAAGCTGCCCTCTTTGGGTTTATCAAAGAGTAGATTGCTAAACTTGTTGATTTCACCTACTTGTGTACCTATCCTATTCCACTGATCCACACCCCTGTTTCTTAACCAGTACCAGGCAGTTTTGATGAATGCTGCTGTGTAGTACAGTTTAATATCTGGTGTGGCTAAGCCACCATCTCTAGCATGTCTTTTCATTAATATCCTAGATACTCTGGACCTCTTGTTTTTCCAAATGAATTTTGTTATTATTTTGTCCAGCTCAGTAAAAAAATTTTTTGGTAGTTCGATTGGTATGGCACTGAATAGATAGATTAATTTAGGTAAAATTGTCATTTTTATTATATTAGCTCGGCCTAACCATGAGCAACTGATATTTTTCCATTTATTTAGATCTGATTTTATTCGCATGAAAAGTGTTTCATAGTTATGTTCATATAGGCCCGGGGTTTGTCTTGGCAAATAGACTCCCAAATATTTTATAGTGCCTTCAGTAACTTTGAATGGAATTTCTCTTTCTATCTCTTGCTGTTGGGCTTTGTCAGTAATGTATAGGAATGCTGAGGATTTATGTGGGTTTATTTTATATCCTGCAACTTTGCTAAAGTTGTTTATTATTTCAAGTAGTTTTTTATTTGATTCTCTAGGATTCTCTAGATAAATCATCATATCATCTGCAAAAAGTGATAATTTAGTTTCTTCTTTTCCTATTCTAATTCCTTTAATTTCTTTTTCTTCTCTTATTGCTACAGCTAACGTTTCTAGTACCAAATTGAATAATAGGGGTGATAATGGACATCCTTGTTTCACCCCTGATCTTATTGGGAATGCATCTAGTTTATCCCCATTACAAATAATGCTTGTCGATGGTTTTAGGTAGATGCTATTTATAATTTTGAGGAAGGATCCACTTATTCCTATGCTTTCTAGTGTTTTTAATAGGAATGGGTGTTGTACTTTGTCAAAGGCTTTTTCTGCATCTATTGAGATGATCATATGGTTTCTGCTAGTTTTGTTGTTGATATGGTCAATTATGCTAATAGTTTTCCTAATATTGAACCAGCCTTGCATTCCTGGAATAAATCCTACCTGGTCATAGTGTATTATTCTCGTAATGAGTTGCTGCAATCTTTTTGCTAATATTTCATTTAAAATTTTTGCATCAATATTCATTAGAGAAATTGGTCTATAATTTTCTTTCTCTGTTTTAACTCTACCTGGTTTGGGTATTAGTACCATATTTGTGTCATAAAAAGAATTTGGTAGGACTCCTTCTTCACCTATTTTCCCAAATAGTCTACAAAGTATTGGAATTAGTTGTTCTTTAAATGTTTGATAGAATTCACATGTAAAACCATCTGGCCCTGGAGATTTTTTCCTAGGGAGTTCATTGATGGCCTGCTCAATTTCTTTTTCTGATATGGGGTCATTAAGAAATTTCACTTCCTTCTCTGTTAGCCTGGGCAGTTTATGTTTTTGTAGATATTTATCCATATCTCTAAGGTTGTCAAATTTATGGACATACAGTTGCGCAAAATAATTCCTAATTATTGTTTTGATTTCCTCTTCATTAGAGGTGACCTCACCCTTTTCATTTTTGATACTGGTAATTTGATTTTCTTCTTTCTTTTTTTAATCAAATTGGCCAAAGGTTTATCAATTTTGTTCGTTTTTTCATAAAACCAGCTCTTTGTTTTATTTATTAATTCAATAGTTTTCTTGGTTTCAATTTTATTAATCTCTCCTTTGATTTTCAGTATTTCTAATTTGGTATTTAATTGGGGGTTTTCAATTTGCTCTTTTTCTAGCTTTTTCAGCTGTATGCCCAGATCATTGATCTCCTCTTTCCCTATTTTATTCATGTAGGCATTTAGAGATATAAAGCTTCCCCTAAGAACTGCTTTTGCTGCATCCCATAAGTTTTGGTATGTTGTTTCATTATTGTCATTCTCTTGAATGAAATTATTAATTGTTTCTCTGATTTGTTCTTTGGCCCACTCACTCTTTAGAATTAAATTATTTAGTTTCCAATTAGTTTTTAGCTTATTTTTCCATGGTACTTTATTAAGAATGATTCTTATTGCATCATGATCTGAAAAGGATGCATTGACTACTTCTGCTTTTCTGCACTGGATTTTGAGGTTTTTATGCCCTAGTACATGGTCAATTTTTGAGTATGTGCCATGTACTTTTGAGAAGAAAGTATATTCCTTTTTATCCCCATTCAGTTTTCTCCAGAGGTCTATCATATGTGCCTTTTCTAAAATTCTGTTTACCTCCTTAACTTTTTTCTTATTTATTTTGAGGTTAGATTTATCAAGTTCAGAAAGGGGGAGGTTGAGGTCTCCCAATATTATAGTTTTGCTGTCTATTTCTTCCTGTAACTCCCTTAACCTCTCCTCTGAGAATATGTATGCCTTACCACTTGGTGCATATATGTTAAGCAATGATATTGGTTCATTGTTTATGGTGCCTTTTAGCAGGATATAATGTCCTTCCTTATCTCTTTTAATTAGATCTATCTTTACTTTTGCTTTGTCTGAGATTAGGATTGCTACACCTGCTTTTTTTACTTTAGCTGAGGCACAATATATTTTACTCCAGCCTTTTACCTTTATCCTATGCATATCCCCCTGTTTCAAATGCGTTTCTTGTAAACAGCATATTGTAGGATTATGGTTTTTAATCCATTCTGCTATCTGCTTCTGTTTTGTGAGAATGTTCATCCCCTGCACGTTCAGGGTTATGATTTCTATCTGTGTCTTTTTCTCCATCCTAATTCCCCCTGTTTATGCTTTTATTTCTCCCTTTCCCCTTCTCCTCCTCAACAAAGTTTTGCTTTTGACCGCCGCTTTCCTCAGTTAACCCTCCCTCTTTATTCCCCTCCCTTATCTTACCATTACCCACTTGCTACTTCTCCTCTTCCTTCTGCCCACCCCCCTCCCTTTTTCCCCCCTTACCCTCCCACTTCCCGTAGGACAAGTTAGATTTCTAAACTTATCAGAGTATGTTATTCCCTTCTTGAACTAGATCAGATGACAGTAAAGCTCAAATACTGCTCTTCTCCCTCCCTTCTTTCCCTCTACTATAATATGTTTTTGTGCCACTTCCTTTGTGTAATTTACCCTTTTCTACTACCTCCTTACCACTTCCCTCATAGCCCTCCCTTTATATCTCTTATTTATATTTTATATCTTTACATCAGTTAATTTATACAGGCATTCACAACCTATGTATATCCCTTTCATTCGTCATAATAGTTGTACCATTCACAAGAATGACTTATATATGTATATATGTATATGTATATATATATATATATATATATATATATATACATAAAAACATACATAAGATGATATAATCCCACATAAAGATGTAAACAACCTGCCCTTATTGGTTAATAAGGTTTGTGGGGTTTTTCCCCCTGGTTACCTTTTTATGTCTCTCTTGAGGTTTGTATTTGGAGATCAAATTTTCCATTGAGTTCTGGCCTTTTCATCAGGAAGGTCTGGAATTCCCTTATTTCATTGAATGTCCATCACCTTGCCTGGAAAATTATGCTTAGTTTTGCTGGGTAGTTGATCCTTGGTTGTAGTCCCAGCTCCTTTGCCCTTCGGAATATCATATTCCAATTTCTCCTGTCTTTTAATGTGGAAGCTGAGAGATCCTGCGTGATCCTGACTGTAGTTCCACAATATTTGAATTGCTTCTTTTTGGCTGCTTGCAATATTTTCTCCTTGAGTTTATAGCTCTGAAATTTGGCTATAATATTTCTTGGTGTTTTCAGTTTGGGATCTCTTTCAGGGGGTGATCGGTGAATTCTTTCAATGACTATTTTGCCCTCTGGTTCTAGGACCTCTGGGCAGTTGTCTTTGATAATTTCTTTGAAGATACTGTCAAGGCTCCTTTTTTCATCGTGGATTTCTGGTAGACCAATAACTCTCAAATTGTCTCTCCTGGATCTATTTTCCAGGTCAGTTGTTTTGCCAATCAGATATTTCACATTTTTTTCTATTTTTTCATTCTTTACGTTTTGTTTTATTACTTCTTGATGCCTCATAGATTCATTAGCTTCCACTTGCTCAAGTCTAATTTTGAATGAGTTAATGTTTACATTTTGCTTTTGAGCCTCCATTTTCAATTGGTTGATTTCGCCTCTCAGGGTGTCCTTTTCTCTCTCTAGATTCTGAATCTCCATTGCCATTTCGCCAATCTTATTCTTTAGGGACTTGATTTCATCAGTGGATTTTTTCTCCCTTTTTTCCATTTTTTCCATATTTTCTTTTAGCTCCCTAATTTGGTTTTTAAAATCCTCTTTTAGCTCTTCCAGCAGTGCTTTTTGGGCTGGAGACCAGTTCATATTAGCTTTTGAGGTATCTGATGTATCTACCGTGTCATTGCTATCTTCTTCTATGTTGATATTTTGATCCTGCCTGTCTCCATAAAAAGAATCTATTGTCCTCGGTTTTTTTGTGTTCTTCTTCATGTTGCTTTGCCTTTTGCTGGCTTTACAACGAATTTCTATCTGTGAGTCTCAGGGCTTTCTGTCCCAGCTTTCTTATTCTGGGGGTTGTGAGTCTAGAATTATAACCTTCAGTTTCCTGAGGTGTGGGGGAGGGGTCTGGCTCCCTGGCGTCTCACTCCCTGTGGGTGCTCTCCAGCACCTGCTTTTCAGCAATGGTCTCAGCTGTTTGTTGTTTGGGCTGATGTCTGGCACTTCCCCTGGGGGAGCAAGGTTACGTCTGGGCTCCTGGCGTTGACCCCTGCCGACTCTGCCCCTATGGGACTAATGAACTTCTGCTATTTAACCACTGAAGCCCCACTACTTTCTGCTCAGTTCCAGCGTTCTTTTTTTTTTTTTCCCGAGGGATTCTCTGGGTGGGGAGGGGAGGGATTAGAGCCGTTTACCTGGCCATTGAGTCTTCCGGAAGTTCAAGAAGCCGAGTTCCTGGGTTTTGCAAGCGTCAGGAGTGGGTGTTTTCATGGCCGGTGGCGTTGCGCTGCCTCTCGTAGCTCCCACAGACTGCCGTCCTGTGTTGGGAGGCCTGGGGATCTCCGCCAGTTTCGGGCGCCCAGCTTTCTCCCCATCTGTCTCCCACGTGGATTTCCCCGTCGGCCGCTTCTGCTTTGGTCTGGAGCAGCTCCGCACCGAGCACTCTCCGAGCCTGCAGGTTCGTTCCTCCGGCCTTTCAGACTCTCCCGGCTCGGAAATTTGCCCCACGCAGACTGCTTACGGTTTCTGACTCAAATCTGTTCAAATTTACTTTTTTACGGGAATCTGACAGACCTTGTGAGAGAGCTCCGGCAAGACGCTGCCTTCACGCGGCCATCTTGGCTCCGCCCCCCCTCCTTATATGATTTTGATTAATTATAATGAAAAAGAAAATATTGATAGAATTCCATTTATAAGTATTCTATCAACATTTTAATCATTGCAAAATGATTTCACATATAGAATATCAATATGTAATTTAAAATTACTTAAGGTAGGTTTGAAACTTTTGATTTCGTTTTCATTCCATCTAGGGATATGTGTCAGCAACTTGTCTATGAGTTCTAATCTTATAGAATCCCCTACAGTACTGAGAAGTTTAGTGATTTGCTCATAGTCTCAAAGCCAGTACAGGTCAAAGACAGTACCTGAAACCAGGTCTTCTTGGCATGAAGATAGCCTATTTATCTACTGTGCCATGCTGCCTCATTGTAACAACAATGTTGTTTGCCACTACTGTGGTTGTGTAAGGCCTATGACACCTGCACACAGGAGGGCTACTAGCACAGATCCTTTTATCTGCTTTCCTAAGGAAAGCAATTTTAAGGGGTTTACAATCTTATTTTAGTTAAACATACATATATCATTCACTTAGTTCAGGGGAAAAAGCCAGCACCCAGAGAGTATACACACAGAAATTACAGAGACAATATAAACAGATCAACAGACACATTTCTGTCTGACCATAGCATACATAGTTACCAGAGAGAGAGAAGCACCAATATCTAGACGTTCAAAGCTGGAGGGCTCTGTGATGGCTACCTGGAGTCTCCTCTGGTCAAATCACACAACACTCTTCCAGTGAGTGAGAGCCCCAAAACAAATTGCCAACCTCAGATCATAATACACCCTTCTCAGGGCCCCCTGTGCTGAGTACTTACTTAGCAAAAAGGTATGGGGCCTGGGGTCTGTTTCTGAAGCAGGTCATCAAAGACTACTCTTGATTCAATCAAAGACTCACTATTGAAACAAAGGCAAGACTCATCAAAGGCACTTGATTACCTTGGTGCTGAGAAGCACTCAAACAAAAGACCCCACTTTCTTGCCATTATGTCTGAAAGGCAAGACTCATCAAAGGTACCCAATTACCTCAGTGCCCCAAAAGAGACAACAGTAAAAAAAGTCCCACCCTGATTACCATTACACTCACTTATGTATGTAAGGTATATAAAAATGTATAAAAATATGTATGTATGCATGCATGTGTATATATGTATACACACATATATGTATGCACACACATATAGCACATATGTATTTATATATGTATATGTGTGTATACACACTATCTCTATGTGTATGTGCGTATATATACGTACATATATACACACATACATATACATACATATAAATACATACATGTGTATATATACACACATACATGATGGATATCAATCAATAAACAATTTTAAGTACCTTCTATATGTCAAGGACTGTGAAAAGCACATGGGATACAAAAAAGAAAGAACAGTCCCTGCCCTCAAGGAGCTTGCAGGTTAATTGGAATAACATGTAAGCAAATATACACAAACAAGCTATATACAGGATAAATAGGGAATAATTAGCAGAGAGAAGGCACTATAGATAAAAAGGAGCTGGGAAAAGATTCCTGTAAAAGACATGGCTGTAC
Organism: Trichosurus vulpecula; assembly: GCF_011100635.1. NCBI lineage: Eukaryota > Metazoa > Chordata > Mammalia > Diprotodontia > Phalangeridae > Trichosurus > Trichosurus vulpecula. The sequence goes on along the minus strand of NC_050577.1, from coordinate 230,187,453 downwards.
TTGGAACTTAAAGGAAGCCAGAGTAGTCAGTAGTCAGTGTTGAGGAGGGAGAGCATTCCAGGCATGCAGACATAGGAGATAGACAGTGACAATGCCTGGAGCTTAGAGGTTGAGTATTTTGTTTGTGAAACAGTGAGAAGGCCAATGTCACTGGATGAAAGAATATGTGTCAGGGAGTAAGGTGCAAGAAGATTGGAAAATCTTCATTAGGAGGGGGCTAGGTAAGGAAAGACTTTGAATGCCAAACAGAGGATTTTGTATTTTCTTCTAGTGGTGACAGAAAGCCATTGGAATTTATTGAGTAGGGGGTGGGGGTGTGACATGGTCTGACCTGCACTTGAAGAAAATCCCTTTGGTGGCTAAATGGAGATTGGAGGGAAGTGGGGAGAGATATAAATACACACAAAAACATACACAACATATATGTAAACACATACACATGCACACACATACATGTTATGCATGTGACCCCACATATATCATTCTTGTCACCTTCAGTAGAGCGCTAGACTTGGAGTAATGAAGACCTGTGATCAAATCTGGCCTTAGGCTTTTCCTCATTGGGGCACCCTCAACAAGGTTTCCTATATGAAAATGAGGATAATAAAAGCACTTAAGCTCACAAAGTTGTTGTGAGGCTCAAATATGTAAAGTGCTTTGCAAGTCTTACAGCACTGGAAAAATGTTAGCTGTTACTGTTGTTATTTTCCTACCACAACCACTCCATTCCTGCTGATGTCTAAAGGGGCAGCATAGGGCGGAAGGTAATCTTGTATGTCTCTCTTTCTCCCCCCATGGATTATTTTGGCCAAATAGTTGCCAACTTATTTGCCAACCTCCTGATGCTGAACATTTTATCATAAAAAAGAAAGCCCATACATCAAGGAGAATACTTTTTTCCCCTAGAATTAATAAGATGAACATTTGAGAGATCAAATGTCTCAGTATTAAAATTGCTGGGCCTGGAATCAAAGAGATCTCTATTCAAGTCCTCTCTTTGCCACATACTGGTTGTGTGATCCTGGGTAAACCAATTAATATTTCAGTGAGCTAGACAATTCTCTAAGTTATAGAGAAAGTCACGGCCTACATTAGTAGAGAGAATTCCTCTCAGAGAGATCCATATACATATAGAGTCCCAGGTCTAGTACAAAATAAATAGATACACACACACACACACACACATGAATATGAAATGTCATCCTGTGTTGGTTTCTTTGCCTGAAATGCTTTTTTTAAATTTTTCTTTTTATTCTGTATAACAAAGGATGGCTCTCTGGGAAGAAGAAAGGAACACATATTTGGAAAGGAATATGTTATAAAAATAAAAGATACCAATACAAAATTTAAAAAGAGGTATCCATTCTTTTGAACTTCCCCTCCCCCAGATAGGATCTTATATGGCTTTCTACCTTTACTTCCCCCAGTTATAAATCTACATAAGGTAGCCAAGATATTATGCCTTTTCTCTGTAAGAGCCAATATAAGTAAAGACTATTCATTCCATTAACTACCCAAAAATCTTCAATTTGACCCATTAAAACATAAATTCTCTGAGGGCAGAGACTTTCATTTGCTTACATTTATATTCAGAACACTTAGCACAGTGCCAGATCTGTCTCTCTCTCTGTGTGTGTCTGTCTCTCTCTCTCTCTCTCTCTCTCTCTCGCTCTCTCTCTCGCTCTCTCTCTCTCATCTACAATTTATCCATCCATCCACCCATCTATCTATCTGTCTTTCTGTCTGTCATCTATGTTTATCTATCATCTATCTGATATTCAGCCATTTTAAATTTTAGTTAGTAATTTTGATTAACCTTCTCTATTGATTAAATATTTTCTTGTGAAATTTTTATTTAAAGCATGACACTTGGCCTTCTAGTCACTTAAGTTTTCAAAAAAAACTTTTATGTGAGAATCATTCCTCAACATTTTGAATTTTACCTCAGTCTCCCAGGACAAAATACTGGTTTTTGAAGATTTGCTGAATAATAGCACAACATTGTGCAAATGTCAAATAATAAATGTCATTGTCACAATCACAGCCACGATTCTCCCAATAGTTCAAACAATGGGACTTTGTTAGTACCTCCTACCATCAGATTCTGGGGAAATACAGTAATATCTGTCAGGACAAGACTGTAAAATCCTTTCTAATTAACTTCTCCAGCTCTGAAAAAAAATGTTTCTCCATTTTTTAGCAAGAAGAATGAATGGTTAGGAAACATATACCTTGTTATTTTTAAGGGGAAAAAACTTGGCAATTTAAATTTTTTACCCTACAGTGAAATTCTCAAAAAGGACAGAGATCATGCCTCCATACCTTATTCCCTAAAGAATACCATGACTATTTTAAGTATCCTCAGTGGGTTTCAACTGGAATATAACTGCACTGATGATTGGCTATTGAGAGGCTAGCTGCTTTTTTTATCTGTTGGAAAGCCAAAACACATTTCACTAATTTAATTTGTTTATGGAGTCCTAACCCAAACAAAAATCGCAATTCATCAAACATGAACTAATTTTGGATTTTGTCAGATTTGGGGCTCATAGTGGTATGAGCTATACCTCAGTGTCCTTACAACTTGGTGTAACTGAACAGTTTGAGCATTGCATATGTATTTTTTTTCTTTTTAAAAATAGATTTTAATGATATCTCTTCTTTTAACATCAACTACTTTACTATATTCTCACTTCTCAAAATGCTATCCCTTATAGCAACAGATTAAAAAAGAAAAAAAGATAAAATCCACATAGGTTCAATGTAAAAAACAATTCTGTACAAATATATAAAGTGTACCTCTCCATATCTACAAAGGGTTGGGAAAGGTAACATCATATATCTCTCATGTGGAACCAAGTTTTTTCTTTGGAATTTTTTTCAGTATTTATTCTCAATTGTTTTTTAGTTTTTGTTCTTTCTACTTACAGAATTGTAGTATTTGCATTGTTTTCTTGTTTCTACTCACTTAACTTTACATCATTTCATGTAAGCCTTTCCATGTTTCTCTTTATCATATTTGCCTCTTACCATATGGTACTATTCTTACTGTGTAGTACTGTTCTCTTACATGCAAGTCCTACATGTTATTTAGCCATTCCCCAAATGATGGTTATTTACTTTATTTTTATAAGAATCACAATTCTCTTGTTTATATTGAGAGCAATAACTTACTCCTCTTCTCTATGCCTAAAAACACTTGGGAATTTGACCAATTGAAAGGCACTTGTGCAGAAGAATGTTCCTGGTCCTGATTCTACCATCAGCTGGGTTTCAGGCAAGACAAATTAGGATAGAAAGATAACAAAGCCTTGAGAATAGAGGAAACTTTGTTGGAGATAGAGTAGTTTCTAAGGGCACAGTGGAATAGACTTGGAGGGGAGAGAGACTTGGTTGAAATAGGTAGGGGTGGAGTAGATTAGAAAAATAAAGGATAATAATGAGTATTCAGCAGAGAGAATGTAAATAAGGACCTCATAGCTAAAACAACCCAAGCTTAGAGGAACCACTAAAATGCATGTTATAGAGCAGGGGTTCTCAGAGTGTGGTCTGGGGATCCCTAGACATCCTTGAGGTTCTCTCAAAACTATTTTCATAGTAATACTAAGATGTTCTCATTTCTAATGTGATAAATAATGATAGATATATCCCACAGAAACAAAATCCCTTTGGTGGGATCGTGAATAATTTTTAAGATTGTAAAGGGGTTCAGAGATCAAAAAATTTGAGAACAGCTAGTATAGAAGGTTATGTACTACACTTAGAGTCAAGAAGTCTTGAATTCAGATCCCAAATTAGACAATTACTAGCAGTTTGACTGTGGGCAGTCATTTAATACTCTCTGAAAGTGTTTTTACATCTATAAATATAGGGGATTAGATTTAATTGCCTTTATGGTCCCTTCTATTTCTAAATCTATTATGTTATAATCCCATGATCTGAGTAACTAACATGTGGACGGTAGGGAGAAGGGGAAGAAAGAGGGACATTTTCTCTGTAGAAAATTACATGCTAATTTGAAGACTTAAGTCTCAAAATTCATCTAGTTTAGAGCTGTTATTGCATGATCCCTGAATAAACAAATGAAAGAAAGTAGCCTAGATTCATAATAGAGAAGAATGTTTATTAGAATCTGCAGAATGGGCTGAATTTGCTGGTTGTATCATTGTGCCCAACAACGGAAAACATTTTCAAATCACTTCAGAAAACATATAACCATCTGTTAAATTCAAGGAACTGTAGATATAAAGATGAAATTTACTGGTCATTATCCTCAAAGAGCTTACAATCAAGAAAGCTTACTAAGCATATAAATACACAAAATACATATAAATACATATATGCATGCATGTATACACACATGTATACATATGCATACGTATGCATACATACATATATGGCTATTTGTATATGTATATAATTGAATAGCAGTCTGTGACCCCAATTAGGGAGGTTCTATTACTATCCCCACTTTACATATGAGGAAACTGAGGCAGACAGAGTATATGACTTGCCTTGGGTCACATAGCTAATAAGTGTCTGAGGTTGATTTTGAACTCAGGTTTTATTGACCCCAAATCCAGCCCTCTATCCACTGAATCATCTACTAGTAAATAGAAATGTTGTTCGAATAAAAAAAGACTTTATTTTTTGTTCTTGACCCAGAATATTAGACATGTAGTAGGCATTTCTTAAATGCTTGATTGATGACTTCTTGGAAACTGGGTTTATGGCTTTCTTCCCCCTGATAATAGAGAAAAATTAATCAAGTTTTAATTATTCAAGTAAAACTAACTGTACTATTAGGAATTAGACTAGATAACCTCTAAAGTCTGTTACAGCTCTAAATCTTGTTTAAAAAAAAATTGACAGCCTCAAGAAACTATCATTATTCAATCCAGACAATAGTCTAGTTTGAATGTTTCTTTTAGATACTAATCACATGACCTTTTAAATATATTCTTCTACCATTGTCAATGCATTGAACCAAAATTTATAACAATGAATTCAAAAATTAAAAAATAGAAACTGGTTCATCACCACCAACTTGGAAAGAACTAGCGGGTGTGCTGATAAATGATTAACAACTGGCTTTCTGGAGAAAGAATGTTCAGGATACATTTTAAGTTTAATCTGCATTATTAACATTTCTTCCATCACTTTCTTAAATCCAGATAATCAGACTAAGGAATCAACCTCCTGATGTGTAGTATTTGTTGAATTCTGAGGTATTAATGCTCATATAGACATTTTAACAATTGGCTCTCCTGAGCTGGTTTGAGCTGGCACCAGCACATTCTTGAAGAGAATTAATATTTACAAAGGTTTCCCCACAATATGAATAGGGTCCATGCCTGTCCTCCTACCCCTCAACATGGGTTAGGCCAAAATCCCTTCCATTTCTCCTGCAACAGGGATTGATTTTCCCTAAAAGGCAACAAAACTATCACTGCAACATGATTGACTTCTACCTCCCTTGGTCACGTAAGGACACAAAAGACCCTTTCAAGGGTAGTCAACGGACTTGATGGATTTCTTTATACTAAAGAGTCTTTATATCCTGCCCTCCTGACCAGCCACATTTTCAAATGGAGAAGAAGAGGGTCATATGCTGGTCTAGTTCAACCCCTTCATTTTATAGAAGGGAAAATTGAGCCCCACAGAGGTTGTGCTAGGTCTACTAGATGTCTCATCTGCAAAATTGGGGTAATCATAGGACTTGCCCTCAAAAGGTCATTATGAAAGTCAATCAAGATAACTTTATGTCAAATAGTTTGTGACTGTTAAGCTCTATACCATTGTGAGTTATCAATAACAAACTAAGATGTATACTCATGTTGCTTGTTTGTTAACCGGAAATCTGGTTCTTTTACCATTATAAAAAACTCTGTTTTTTTCTGGATTCCCGTTGTGACCCAATCCCATTTGCAAACCCTCTTGACCATTGGGTACAATGTAGTTTTCTAATGAAGCAAAGCTAATTGTTTTTTAGTCGTTTCAATCACACCTGACTCTTTGTGACCCCACTGAAGGTTTTCTTGGCAAAGATACTGGAGTGGTTTGCCATTTCCTTCTCCAGCTCATTTGACAGATGAGGAAACTGAGGCAAGCAGGGTTAAATGACTTGCTCAGCGTCACACAGCTAATAAGTATCTGAGGCCAGATTTGAACTCAGGAAGATGATTCTTTCTGACTTCAGGTCCAACACTCTATCCACTGTACCACCAGCTGCTCTAAAGCTAATTTGCCTATGGTAATAAATTCTGGCTCTGAAATTTCTTTTGTATAGGGAACTACTAATGTTTTTCATCACCCTTTCTGCATTTTTTAATGTCAGAGATTTTCCCAAAGCACTGAGAAGTCAAGAAATTTGGTTAAGGTGACAGAGCCAATAGATTTTAGAGGCAAGACCTGAACCCAGATCTTCCCATCTTTGAGTCCAGCTCTCTACTATTGTATGTCTGTAAGTGATCTTATGTGAGGATCAAATCCATTAGCCTGGCCCCATTGGTTTGATGATCTAAACTAATTGAGCTAACTAGATTATGATGAAAAAATTGTCTAAAAAGGGAGTAGAAAGGAGGGATTAGAGTATATGGTGTTATATTTATTTGACTGCAGTATATGATTTTCATTTTTCCTGCTTTTGTCAGGGTCTGGGCATCTGGATGAACATGTATTTTTACAGCTGGATTTTTATAACTACCAGCTCCCTTCTAGTATTCCCCTTTAGCCCCCAAACATTCTCCAAACATTTACTTTTCATTCCTTTCAACTGTGTTTAACTAAAATGTCTTTTGTATTTGTTTTTATCTGGGTTATATGCACATTGAATTATGAAGTCAAAGTTGGCAGAGACCCAATATAGCACAAAGATTTATACAGGTTTGTAATAAATACTTCCCTGGATTAATTATTTTCTGTCATTATTAATTCATTTTGCCTTTGTAATATCTATTTTAGAGACACTAGGGATTTTTGTCTTAACCTTACAGTGCCTCAAATATATAGTGCAGTTAATAAATATTATTCAGTGCTAAGATTAAATAAACAGAAGAATAAGAAATGATTACCAACTGCATTTTTAAGGTAATATACACAGAGTTGGAAACATATTGCATGCCACAATTCATGAGATGTTTCCTTTATAGTTTGTGGTCTAGTAGAGGCCTTAGTGTTTCCTTGACATGAATTCTGACATTAAATTTTGACAGAATTTTTGATTATTATTCATGCATGTAATCCCATTATGATTGTAACCATAAATGCATCATTCATTCAGCCACCAACGTGATATTTCTAAAGCACAGGTCCAACAGTGTCACCCCTACACACCTCAATTCAATAAACTTTCTATAACATCTAAGATCAAATACAAAGTGCTCCATTTGGTATTCAAAGCCCTTCATGACCTAGTCCCCTCCTACTTTCCCAATCTTCTTGCACCTTACTCCCTGACATTCCTTCTTTGATCCACTGACGTTGGCCTCTTGGCTGTTCCACAAACAAGACATTTCATCTTTCAGTTCCAGGCATTTTCTCTGGCTGTCCCCCATGCCTGGAACACTGCCTCTTTAACCTTACCTATTGATTTCCCTATTTGATTTGATTCCTATCTAAAATCCCATCTTTTACAGGAAGCCTTTCCCAACCCATCTTAATTCTAGTGCATTCTCAGTATTAATTATTTCTTATTTATTGTGTATACACAATATATAGTTTGTATATATTTGTTTCCTTGTTGTCTCCCACATTAAATTGTGATCTCCTCCTGGACAGAGACCATCTTTTACTTCTTTTCATATCATTAGTGCTTAGCCCAGTGCCTAACACATAGTAGGTACTTTCTAAATGTTTATTGATTCATTCATTCATGCCCATTTGGCCCTGATTCCTTTAGAAATAAAGTCATGGCTTCTCATGCTATTACTAGGGCTTTTGATTGGTTTAATCGTTTGTGAACCAAACAATGAGATAGTGACTGAACCTATTAAAAGTCACACTATCAAAATTATAATCACATAAAATATGGTTCTAGACCAATGGAAATACCCTTAGTGTGAATTACTCAATGTAAATTTGAATAATGCCACTACTTCAATACTGTCTGTGTAACTCTGAAAAAGTGATTCAAAGTCTCAGTGTGACTAGAAGATTGTGTATTGTAAAAAAGGTGCTTATCTGCTTTGGTAGAGGGAGTTTCCTCACTTGGGAGTTCTTTATGCCAATGAAATCATACGTCTAGTACCTATCCTATCATATTCTTGTATACATACAATAAGAAAGACAGCATGATATAATGGCTGCTGCCAAGCTTGCTGCTTTTCATACACAGTAGCTATATGGTCAGGTAAATGCTAATTATTCCCACATAGCTCTTTCTTTCATTCTTTCATTCACATTTCTCTTATTATTAGCCCCACTACTCTACTTTCAAATTTCTTTTGTGTATTAGTTTTTTTTTCCTTTTTCTCCCTTTTCCCTAAGTATTCTTAGATACTTTATTTTCTTCACTAATTTAATTTCCTTTCTTTCCATTCTGAACTTTTTTTCCTTGATTCACCCTTGATATGCTTATTTATCCCTTCTTCAATTTCTTTGTGTTTCAACTGAAGATCACTTCCATGAGGGAAAGAGTCATACATCTGAAATCAGAGATAGATCTCTCGAAACTGGCTTGGTCTGGGTGGCATTAGTACACAGGGAGATCACTTCATCTGAGAAAGTGTCATGACCTCATGGACAACATTTGCCTTGGAAAAAGGAAATTGGATCCCTTGGGGTCAGCGTCAATCTCGAATGATATGGAACAAAAAGGATGAGATTGCATGGCACATGGGAAGGGGAATTATCATGGGGAGGGCAGTGGGGCAGAAATGGACTGACTGATTTGGGACACAGGGTCATTTCTACCACGGGGCATTTCTTCTATTCTCATTGTTTCACTCAAGAATTGACGCTTTAAATAATAAGGAATGACAGAAAACCCTGAGGATGAGAAAAGGTATACAAAAGTAGATAACACAGAAATTAGTTAGAAGAAACTCGAACTTAGTACTTCAAAACTTTAGCTCCATGAATAAACCGTGCAACTTTCTAAGATACAGATGAAAGACTGAGTAGCTAGCATAGAGAGCATAGAGAGCTGACTCAGCATCAGAAAGTTCTGAGTACAAATCTCACCTCAGTCGCATACTGCATTTCCCTGGCCAGGTCACTTAACCTTTATGTGAGGTTAAAAAAAAACCATTTAAGCATTCTGCCAGATGAAATTTTATTTAAAATTGTTCTAATTAATCTTATTTCTAATTTAGAGAGAGAGATATCCAAATAGGCAGTATCCCCTTCAGGGTATGGAGAGAGGTGTTTGCTTTATAGGGGTCAGTATCTTAGTCATTTCAGGGGTGGGGAAAGCAACCAATTTATTAAGACGAGTCATTCCTTGATAAATTTCTGCTTACCACACTGAATCCATTCAATTAACGAAAGGTTTTTTTTTTTCTTCTGCCCTCATATATCCTACTTTTAAACTATGTGGTAATGAAAGAATTTTTAATAGGTCAGAGAAAATATTACTTCATCACATTTTAAGTTTTACAAATAAGGTGTTTTTTTAATATCCTTCCACAGTGACCTAGGCAACTTCTGAAAACTGAAAAATTGCAGAATAGTGGCCAACCTGAATTGGTAGGAATTTCCTCATCAGAGAATTCCCTATACTAATCAAATAATAGCTTTGATCCAAATTAAAAAACAAAACAGGTAGCTGTTCTGCAATTGGGCATTAGTAGAGGGAGTTTCTACATTAGGAATTCTCTACACTGATGATGATCTTTGTTTCTCCCTCCCTCTGTCTCTTTTTCTGTCTCTCTTTGTCTTTCTGCCTCTGTTCCCTCTGTGTCTGTATCTGTCTCTGTCTGTCTTTCTCTCTGAATATCTCAGCCTCACTGTTCTGTCTCCATTTCTTTCTGCCTCTGTCTCTCTGTCTCTCTGTCTCTCTGTCTCTCTGTCTCTCTCTCTCTGTCTCTCTCTCTCTCTCTCTCAATGTGTCTCCATCTCTCCAGCCTGAATCCCCTTTTTCTGTCTCTTTGTCTCTCTCTGAATATATCTTGCCTCCCTTTCCTGTCTCTGTTTCTTTTTGCCTGGCTCTCTGTCTTTGTTTCTGTCTTCTTGTCTCTCTCTGTCTCTCTAAATGTGTCTTCATCTCTCCAGCCTGTCTCTATTTCTTTCTATCTCTCTGTCTCTCTCTTTCTCTCTCCCTACCACGTACAAAAACATATGATGATGATTTCATATAGAGGACTCAAATCTAATCTTCTGAAGTACTTTTAAAATTATATTTGAAATAATAATTATGTGAGGAAAGCCTGTTTTCTGGAAATTTTCAGGGAAATGTATTTATAGAGTTTAGACCTATGAATGTATGAGATTTCTCAAGTAAAATATAAACCTTCCATGGACCCAAATGCGTCACCACATATTTCAATCACTTTGAGGAACATAGAGCTGAAAAGAAGTTTGACTCACTTCTCAGTGATTTGGTCAATATAAATTCCAGTGTCAGTAATATAATGGCAGATATTAAAAATAACTTAAAAATTTAATAGAGTCTCAAGACTATTATACGGACAGCTATCAACCTCCTCCAATATAGAGATTTTTTTTTCATCAGTAATGAAGCCATATTTCTTCCTGCCATTTCCTCCTTTGGCCACAGACTGATTACCCATAGAGTTCCTTCTGAAACTGTCAAAATAGTTTATCTCACTAAATACAAACATCTGGCAACAATTCAAAACCCAAGACAGGACACAGTCCTTTATTCTTTTGACACTCCTCAAAATGAATAATATTACAACTTTTACTCATAGAGTATGAAATGATAAAACATAATTAAGAATGTGGCAGGCATCCAAAAATTTGGCCATTAGTAGAATAGTTCCATGATATTCAGCACATTTTTGCCTGATTAACCATGCTTCCAAAAGAGTGGATTTTTAAGTTCTGGACTAGAGTATCCTATGGCCAGCTGGTAGCTATAAGCTGTGCTACTAGACAACCCATTAAACCTGGATTCCTCAGGTAGTAGGTCATAAAGGCTAGCATATATGTTTCATGGGGTCAAGCCAAGTGACTTTTTGTATCCCCACAGTTTCTTTAACATTGTAAGGGTTCTACAAATAATTTATAATAATGGTAACTCATATTTCTATAATGTTTTAAAGTTTCCAAGGTGCTTCAATCACATCATCCCTGTGAAATAAACGGGATGGGGATTTTTTAACCTTCATTTTAAAGATGAGGAAACAGACCCAGAGAGGTGACATAAGTCATAAATGGTGAGGTAGGTCTAAAGCTGGAAGGACCCCAGAGGTTACCTAGTCCAACCCTATTTTACAAGTGAGGAAACTGTGCTCGCCCAAAGAGATTGAATAACTTATCTAAGATCATACACATGGTATCAGAGGTGAAATTTAAACCCAGGCAGCTAAGTGGTGCAGTGGACAGAGCACCAGTAGTCTTTACGAGTTCAAATCTGGCCTCAGACATTTGCTAGCTATGTGACCCTGGGCAAATCACTTAACTCTTTTGCCTCAGTTTCCTTATCTGTAAAATTAGATAGAGAAGGAAATGGCAAGTCACTCCAATATCTTTATCAAGAAAACCCCAAATGAGGTCACAAAGAGTCAGATATTACTGAAAAGTGACTGAACAACAGCCACTCACTCCAGATCTAATGCTCTTTCCATTATAACAAGATGCTATTACAAGTGGTTTTCAAACCCACCTCTGTCTCTACACTGCATCATATTTTCCCTTGTAATAGAGATCTTCTCCAGTGGTCACAGTGACTGTTCCATGTCAAGCTGGGGCTTCCTTACTGTTACAGTTCCTTTCTTGATTGATTGTCATGGTGACTGATCTTCATATTGTTTCACTGGCTTCTTCCTATCCAAGCAAACTGGTACTTGCTCAGGACTGGATTCAGGCCATATGTAATCACTACTGTAATTATCCAAGTGACAATTGGTCATGTCTTTTTTTTTGTATTTTTATAGTTAAGTGTATCCTCTTCAAAGTACTGCTTTCTGGCTTTGTCCACCAGTAGAGTCTATACATGTTCATTTTAATCAGTAGTTTCCCACTATAGAGTGGGAAAAATCTCCCCTCCCTGGTGAGGCTACATTACAATCAGCTACAAAATTTGCAAGTTCCATGAATGAAACATTTTGGTAATCTTCGAAGTAATTGACAAAATTATAATCAATTTAAAAAAAGGCTGAGGAGCTACACTGTGCTAGATACTAAAGGGATGCCCTCAAGGAGATCCTAATCTAGTAGGGAGAGAGATTAACATAAGAAGAAAAAAAAACCAGTGAGCAATAAAAGATCATATAAAGTTGAACACTGGATTACATAGTATAAAAGAAAAGGGTCCATGAGGGCTGGAATAATTAGTAGAGATTTGGGGAAGAAGGGACACTGGATTTTGAAGGACAGTCCAGATTGAAATAGGTGGCCAAAGAAAGGAAAAGGAAAGGCATTCTTGGAAAAGAAATAGATTGAGAAGGTCAGGTAGAGGAAACTAATGCCCAGGGAAGGTATAGCTTCAACCAGGTAACTCTGGTGAGCCTGCACTCCAACTCTGGCCCTTTGACTCTCGAATTCAGCAATCCTCCATGAGCTTGGAATTTTTATGACACAACTGTGATGACTGGCTTGAACAAAGAGTTCCCTGGGAAATGGAGGAAATGAGAATCAGTGGTTAAAATAGGGTCATGTTATGATTTGAGAAATTTGAAAAGCAGGAAGAGAAGACTTGCTATGGCAGGAAATAAGGGGCCATTAAATGTTCTGGGGCAGGGAAGTGATATGATGAAAATGGTATTCAAGAAAAATGAAATTGGCAGCATGATACAGGATGGATTAGAAGGGGGTGAATCTTTAATTGAAGGAATTGCTAGGAGGATTTTATAATTCAAATGTGACACAATCAGCTCCAGGTCTAGGCTGGTAACAATAAGAATGGAGAGGAAAGATTAGGTAAGAGTTACATTTGAATTTCAAGATGTAACAAGACAGTGACAGATTAATTTAGTACAGTATAAAGAAAGCTGAATTTCAAGTCAGAGGACTCTGGTTAATATCCTACTTCTGACATTACATCCTGTGGGAACTTGGACAACTCATTAACCTTCCTTGGGCCTCAGTTTCCTTATCTGTAAAATGAGGGCTTTATACTGAATTGCTTCTGAGGCTCTTTCCTCAGCTCCTTATGAGCTCTCAAACTCAGATCCTATGGAAAAAGTAATAATGGAGAAAAATGGGGTAGCAGGATTTAATGTTTGAGGGGTAGAGGTGAGGCTACGATTAACTTTAAATTTCAGGACATAAGTTGGAGTGGGAATGATGCATGCAGCTCATGATTGAGTAATATACACTGAGCACGACACTGGTGCCTGATTGAAAGCTGAAGTACTGTGTAGAAAATGTGAGGCACATTAAAAGTAAGGAATGGAGGTGTCTTAGTGATGGGGGTGATCTTGTCTGAATAGCTTACCTAGACATGTTGGAAATAACCAGATAAATGAATGTTTGTCCGATAGTTCTCTTCAATTGGAAGTTTCAGTGGGGGTGAAAGAGGCACTGGTAGTCATACGAATTGCCTATCCATGTTGTTGGTGACCAGAAATAAATGTGGCAAACTTGAGATGCTTTCTTTTCAGTAACAGAGGTACTAGAAGAGGCTATGTCTAGTGAGTAAACCAGATAGTTGGCCTCAGAGTCAGGAAGACATTGATTTAAGTCCTGTCACCTGGAGCAAGTAATGTCTTGCAGGGGGTGGGGTTGGGGGTGGGGGCGGGACAGGGCGGGGAGAGGAACAGTGAGAGGGAGAAAAGAATCAGCATTTACATAGCACCTACTATGTGCCTGGGCTAGTTACTTTACAAATATTATCCCATTTGATCCTCACAACAGTTCTGAGTGGTAGATGCTGGTTATTGTACCCATTTTACAGTTTGGGAAACTGAGGCAAACAGAGGTTACGTGAGGTCCAGGTCAGACCAAGGTCAGTCAACTAGTAAATGTCTGAGGCCATATTTGAACTCAGTTCTTTCTGACTCCAGGCTCAGTGCTATATCCACTGTGCTACCCAGCTTCCCTCAGTGCCCCCATGAAACTCTTTGGGTCTATAAAGTATAGAGCAAGTATGAGATATATTGATGGAGTGAGTTTCCTCAATGAAAATTCATCAATGAAAACAGAGATCTGCTGCTACCCATACACACCATACACACGCACACACACACACACACACACACACACACACACACACAACATACATTCCCCTCTACCCCAGAGAATGGTTGTCAGTCTCAAGAGAGATGCTACCTATCCCAATGATTAGAAAGGGCAAAGCCGTGCAGCACCCAAAAATGTGAAATATTAATTATCATTTAAATATTAGTTTCCTTCAATGTGAAGGCCAATTCGTGAACATTCTGAGATGAGTCTCAGGCAATAAAAAACAAGACACCTAAAATTCTAGGTTATTTGTGGAATTTCAGCTATGGTTTTATTTAATATGCCATGATTACAGACTATTTTCTGGTCCATTCAGAAGTAGAAAGACCCTTAGAGAATATCTATTCCAAGTCATTCACTATATAGATGAAGAAACTGAGGGTCAGAGATGTGAAATGATTTGCTGAAATATACAAATGTAGGTAGAATCAGGACTTGAATGCAGTCCTCTGATTCCACATCCAGGGCCCTTTCTGCTGTCTCACATTGCTTTTTTTGTTGCAGATTTTTATCATAATTGGAATTGCTAAAGTGCAAACAGATCCCTGTAGTGAAGAATATTACTTAATGCTGTTCCTCTGCCATGACATCTCATTTTTTCTCTTCATTTTGCTTGCTACAGTCCTAATCTATACAACGAAGAGGTTAGACTTCATAACCTCTAAGTCGTCTTCCAACTTTAAAGCTATGACCCTATGATTCATGGGCTATCAGCCAATTTCTTGAGTCCTATTTATACACAATTTTCTTCATTTAATCATTTTATTTAATTTTAATTATGAGAGGCACAACTAAGATAAATTAAAACCAATTTCAATGAAAAAAGTCAGCTTTTAAACATTTTGTCCTTCTTCAATTCCTAACCCTCTGAAATGAGATCAGAAAGGACTATTCCAAATTAAAATGTGTATATATATATATATGCATATATATCTATATATAACATACACACACCTATATATGTGTGTGCATGTATACACACATACGTACATGCATATTTATAGATATCTGAAACTATGTGCAAGTTGCTTAACCTCTATGAGTGCAAGTTTTCCCATCTGTAAAATGGGAGAGTAATACCCATATTAGTACCTACTCTTCCTCCCAGGGTTGTTGTGAAGCTCAAGTAGGAATATACTCATCCATGGATTTTCAGACTTCATAGCATCATAACTTTAGAGCTGAAGGGAGGCCTTAGAGGCCATTCATCCCAACCCATTCACTTTTATAGGGGAAGAACCTATCTGAGGCACATGAAGATAAAGTGGTTTCCCCAGGATAACACAGTGAATAAATATCTGAGGTAGAATTTGAATCCAGGTGAGCCTGACTCTAGGTCAAGCACTCTATCCATAAAGTCACTCAATGCCATTTACTAGGAAGTAACTAGAACGGGACATGTGATTTTATTAGCATGGGGCAGCAGTTATCACAGGGTGATCTGGGAATCCTGAAGAGTAGTCTCTGAGATTATGGCTATTTTCATAAAATACTAAGGTGTTTTGATTTCTGATATTGTAAATAGCTATACATATATAACTCACAGAAACAAAAGCTCTTTAGCTGGTCATCAATGATTTTTAACACAACAAAAGGGGTTCCGAGACCAAAAAGTTTGAGAACTACTGGCATAGGGAATTGAGGAAACTGTCAGCTCAA
Organism: Trichosurus vulpecula; assembly: GCF_011100635.1. Classification (NCBI taxonomy): domain Eukaryota; kingdom Metazoa; phylum Chordata; class Mammalia; order Diprotodontia; family Phalangeridae; genus Trichosurus; species Trichosurus vulpecula. Next base: position 230,171,487 of record NC_050577.1, on the reverse strand, counting down.
GTCAGTACCATATCTGTAGCGTTAAGGTTTAGAGCATGGACTACTAGACCAATGAGTGGTTAAGTGACTTACCCAGGGTCTTACAAGTATGTTTCAGAGAAGGCACTTGACCAAAGATCCTACTGGCTGCAATATCAGAAAGCTATCCACTAAAACATGCTGCTGTTTATTATGTTATTAGTATTGTCATTAGCATTAGAAGTATTTATTGTCATTGTTAGTGATATTAAAATCTAGCTGAAAAAGCACAATGCTATGCCCTCCTTCCTAATTCTAGTCTCAAAAAGCAGACTTACATGTTTTTTGTCCTGCATTGAAACAACAAATAATAATATATTATAACCTCCCATTTCAGTTCATTCAAGATCCAGTTTCCATTGTATCATCTTCACAAATTTGTTAATTTTTTCACATTGATAACTAAGGCAGAGCTGCAAACACATTGACCTGAATCCTTTCTCTTCCACTTATTAAGCATATTGTCCTGGCCGGGTCTCTGAGGCTATTTCCATATCTATAAAAGGAGGGAGGTGAATTAGATGATTTCCAATTTTGCTTCTAGCTCTGGGGTTTTTATGACTGTGTGCTAAGTGATTGCTCCCTCCCTTTCTTGAACTCTCACCTGGCTTTTTAGTGCAGTACTTAGGTTCTTATTACACTTGACTTTTTATTATTCCTATCTGTCTTCATGTCTTATCTACTCTCCTGGATTATAACCTCCTCATGGGACCTTTCAAGATCAATTAACGTTCTCTTAAAGTAATTGGACGATTTCCCCAAAGCATATCTTAAATGTATTTGGAGGGTTTATTTGTTTAAAAAACACAATTAAATTCTCTTTCCTCAATAATGAACAATTTTAGACAGTTTTCACTCATTTCTCTATTCCCCAGCAATTTAATTATGAGAGTGTATCCAACTTTTAAAAGATTTGGTGTAAAACATTTCTCTATTCCTTTAGGAGAAGTGATTTTTTATGCATAATTTAACACCCACTCACCTCTCAAAAAAGAATCAAAAGCATTTAGGATAATCATTCAACTGTTCATTTCTATAATATGACTAATTAGTGTAACATTATGAGTCAGATTTTCTTTTAAGTGACTAGGAAAAAGACATTAACCTGCATCTGCTTGCTCCAAGGAGACTGAAAAAGCATTATCTGATGGGCAAAAGCCACAATAAAAGCAGCTCATTTGGTTGGTAATTTGACCTCCACATTGATAAGAAAGAGGAAGTGTATTTTTCTGTTTGCTGTCACCAAGGCTACAATCGTACAGTTTTATTTTTTAAGCCATCTCTTAAAGAGGTAAAAGGCTTTTATCAGGTGCCCAGAGACCTAATGGACCACTGAAATATCAGATACTGCACCAGGGCATGGTGTTGGCCAGAACTGTAGCTTACCTCCAAGGATGTGGTGTACAGAAATAGTACATGCACAGGGATAAAAATCTGAATGCAAACGAATGAAGGAATAGATACAACAAATGTAGTTGTCAGATTTCCATTTAGGTCCAATGGTAGTGGCATAAGTTCAAAAAATAAAGTTACTTAAGACTTTTTCTTTTTCGGTGGGGGGCATTTTTTAATTTAGCTAGTCATTGGCTCAAGTATGCTGTCATCTTATCAGTGAGAGACAACTTGGTGTAGCAGAGAGGAACATGAACCTGGGATCAGGAAGATATGGGTTTGAACACTATTTTACACATTTCTTAGTTATGTGAGCCTGGGACAGTCATTTAACTTCTCTGAAAGGTAAAGGAGTTAATTTGATGATGTCCAAGTTCCCTTTCAGGCAGCTAGATGGCACTGAGCCTGGATTCAGGAAGACCTGGGTTCAGATCTCGCCTCAGACACTTACTAGCTGTGTGACCGTGGCCAAATCACTTATCCCTGCTTGCCTCAGTTTCCTCATATGTAAAATGAGTTGGAGAAGAACATGGCAAACCACTCCAGTGTCTTTGCCAAGAAAACCCCAAATGGGGTCGAAAAGTGTTGGATGTGACTGAACAATAACAAGAAGCTTCCTTTCAACTCTAAATCTACGATCATACATACAAAATCCTACTTGCAGCAATCAAATCTAACCACTCTTCAGTTAATATCTTTAGTCGGCCTTTCTCAATTGCTTATTTTGTTGACAATTTTACTGACCTTTACTATTTTCTTTGCATTCAGCTGAGAGGGAAATCCTTTGAAACACAAGAAACTTACCTATCCTGCTCCGGGGAAAAGTTTAGCTAGGGAGAAATTCAAATATGATTATGTGGGTTATTTATAATGTGGAATGATTTATGTAAAAAGAAAAAAAGATGGTGAGAAGTGGCTCATTACCTTTGCGGTTGTCTAGTTCAACATCATCATTTTATAGCTTGAGGAAACTGAGGCCTGAGAATGTGAATGGACTTGGCCAAGGTCACCATACAGAGTAAAAAATTGAGCTGGAATTCTGTTACATTTCATCATAAGATGCCTTAAAAGGTTCCCCCAATACTACAGATGTGGAAACTGAGGCCTAAGGAAAGGAGGCGATTTGGCCTAGGTCACACAGTTATCAACAAAACTGATAATCTGTTCCATAACATCATAAGATCATCGAGAGTGTAAGGTACCTCAAAGGTCATCTAATCAATGCCCATAATACTACATGGGTCAGAACTGAAGACTAGGTGAAGTAACTACCCTAGGATCGTACAAATTCTGAGCTTCAAAGGCAAGATGCAAATATAAATCCTCTAGACTGCAAATACAGTTATTTCCCATAGCACCATGCTGTAGAATGGAAAGTCTATTGATTTCAAGTTGGGACTTACTTTTGCTTACCTGAGGGATTTTAGAAAATCACTCTAGATGGGCTTCAGTTTCCTCTTCTATAAAATGAGGAAAGGTGGACTTGAAAGAGTCAGATTTAGATCTATGATTCTTCTGACAATTTTCCCCTGTATAGTTTTTACTTGAAAAGAAATAAATCTATCAGAAACATCTTTATTCAAATGCAAATCAGATAGAATGTAAGCACTTTGAAATCAGATACTGGCTTTTTGTTTGTTTAATCTCTTTGAAGACCATTGTTTCTGTCTTTCTATGCCTAGCTGCCTAGTACAGTGGATCCTAATACTGAACAGATGTCTAATAAGAGTTTGTTACACGCTTAACATTAACTGAATAAACACGAATACATAGTTCACTGCCAGAGTTGTTTTTGGACTGACAGATTATTTTCCCAATATCTAATCATTTGAGCTGTCCATGTATATGTTCCCCTTTGTATGAATTATCAAAAATGGACTATATTAGAATAAGGTCTCATTTTCCTCCTCTTCAAAGTGAGGGAGGAAGAAAATAACTTAGAATAATCTTTCAAGTTTTAAAATTTGAATAGTCTTTAGAAGAACTCGAACAGCCACCTTATTCTTTTCGCTGACTTTTCTAAATCAATTTTTGAACATCCCTGTAATATTAGCAAGGCATAAGTGCAGATGTATCTGAGATCTGGGGACCTTTTCCATGTGTCAATGGTAACTTGGAAAGGTATTTCTAGGTCAAAGTGTAGGAGAAATTGTTTCATGCAGATTTCACATGGCCTCCCCCTGAGCTTTCCAGAGTTATGAAAGGTATCTGCTATCTCATTCTCTGATGAGCACCTAGCAGAGTGCCTTACACTCACCAATAATTGATCAGAGAACGACCACTTTAG